>NC_071621.1:6868283-7182147 GCF_014839835.1 Dryobates pubescens | reverse complement strand
CCTGTGAGTAGAGAAATGAAAACAATGGAGGAAGGGGGAAAAAAAAATTAAAATCAATCCACAAACAAATACAGCAGGGGAGACTATAATAAAGTTTCCTGTAAGCAGAGCAGTGGGAGTTAAAACTACACAACTCTGGTCTTGGCTGATGAACCTTTCGACCAGCAAGCTGGAGCTGCCCAATTTGGGCTGTTCAGTCCTAACACACATAATGCCTGCATTATGCCTACAAGCAAGTCCAGCAGCTAAGACATAATGTGAGAACAGAGGATAATTCCAGGAGGTGCTGAGATCAGGTTTTCCCAGAACATTTCTATAGTGAGCCCAAAGGTGACAGACAAAATGGGCAGGAATTTCTTCTGCGAGGAGAGCATGAGAAGTATTGCAGAAACTGGGGGGAGACCAGCTTGAAGCTTTCAGTCTGCATTTAGTAACTTGAGTTGCATGATTCAAATTCATTTTCACAGCAGCTCTACAATTGCATGTAACTGTTCTTTTGTTATTCAGGTAGAACATTACTGATTTGTAAATCAGCATCTACATCCTTTAGAGTGTGGTTTTCTTTAGTTCACCTTCTTGTTTCATGAATTGGCTTTGTGGGTTTTCTCTCCATTTTTCTAACAGGTATTGTAAGAGTGAAGCTACTATGAGAGCTTCCAGAAGACCAGATGATTTCTGTGCTAAATTTAGCTTTAGTAAATTTAGTGAGCCGATTTTCAGTCACACAAAACCTAAAATGGCATTAAATGGTCTCCATAGCTAATGCAGAAAAGAGCCTGACAATTAATGTTTATGTACCAGAAACTGTCCACAGTAAACTTAAGCAGCCTCCCACTTTATAGAAAACTTGTGTAAGCATTTTGTCCTAATGACATTTTTTTTTTATGCCAGGGTAGTGATACCTAATGCATTTACTTCTTACTCCCACCAAAGTGAGAAGTGGAGACAGCAGACACTTGTCCCAGGGACTGCAAGGCAGAAGCACCCTGGCCTTGTTCTGCAGCTTTGAGAAGCAAATTTCTCTTACCTCTGACAACTACAAACTTGATGGAGTGAGTAGGACTAAAATTACTGTGACAGAAGATGTGCATGTCAATGCAGTTGTCTCTCTTTGTTACAGGAATTCACAGATTTGTACAAGTTTGCATGCATGTGGGCATACATGGGGGCCCTACCAGGAAATCTGTTGTCCTTTCAGGCCAACAGCATGGCGAATAGAATAGAATAGAATAGAATAGAATAGAATAGAATAGAATAGAATAGAATAGAATAGAATAGAATAGAATAGAATAGAATAGAATAGACCAGGTTGGAAGAGACCTTCAAGATCGTGTCCAACCTATCATCCAACACCACCCAATCAACCAAACCATGGCACCAAGCAATTGCTTCCAGATTTTAGTATAATAAACTATCACAGAATCATTGAATCACAGAATGGTTTGGGTTGGAAGGGACCTTTAAAGGTCATCTAGTCCAAACCCCCATGCAGTGTGCAGGGATAACATTAACTAGATCAAGTTGCTCCGAGCCCCATCCAACCTGATCTTGGATGTTTTCAGGAATGAGACATCTACCACCTCTTTGGGCAAACTGTTCCAGTGTTTCACCATCCTCACTGCATAAAATTGCTTTCTTATATGTAGTCTAAATCTGCCTTCTTTTAGTTTAAAATCATTACCCCTCGTCCTATCACAACAGGCCCTACTAAAAACATTGTCCCAGCATTTCTTACGGCCCCCTTTAAGTATTGAAAGGCAGCAGTAAGGTCTTCCCAGAGTCTTCTCTCCTCCAGGCTGAACAACTCCAACTCCCTCAGCCTGTCCTCACAGGAGAAGTGCTCCACCCCTCTAAACATTTTTGCGGCTGTCCTCTGGACCTGCTCCAACAGCTTCATGTTGTCCTGAGCTGAACGCAGTACGCCAGGTGACGTCCCAGCAGAGCAGAGCAGAGGGGCAGAATCGCTTTCCTCAGTCTGCTGGGCATGATGCTTTTGAGGCAGTTCATGATCTGATTGGCTTTCTGGGCTGCAAGGGCACATTGCCAGCTCATGTCCAGCCTTTCATCCACCAGTTCTCCCAAGTCTAGCACCTTATGATCAGCTCAGTTTGGTGCAGCTTTGACTGGGCACACCTGTACTCTCAAAAACCTCTGTTTAGGAGTCACAAAAATGAAATGGTGGCACTGGAAATTTAAGCAGGATTATCTCGCAGAGCCTGAGAAAGTGCGGTTTGTCAGTGTGCAAGTTCTCTGTTGGCAAATGCTACAGTCAAACCAAAATGGTTTTCATACATAGAATACATACATACATAGATAGAATAAACCAGGTTGGAAGAGACCTTCAAGATCATCGCGTCCAACCCATCAACCAATCCAACACCACCCAAACAACTAACCCATGGCACCAAGCACCCCATCAAGTCTTCTCCTGAAAACCTCCAATGATGGCGACTCCACCACCTCCCCAGGCAGCCCATTCCAATGGGCAATCACTCTTTCTATATAGAACTTTTTCCTAACATCTAGCCTGAACCTCCCCTGGCGCAGCCTGAGACTGTGTCCTCTTGTTCTGGTACTGGCCGCCTGGGAGAAGAGACCAACATCCGTCTGTCTACAACCTCCCTTCAGGTAGTTGTAGAGAGTAATAAGGTCACCCCTGAGTCTCCTCTTCTCCAGGCTAAGCAACCCCAGCTCCCTCAGCCTCTCCTCATAGGGCTTGTGTTCCAAACCCCTCACCAACTTTGTTGCTCTTCTCTGGACTCGTTCCAGCAAAGTCAACCTCCTTCCTAAACTGAGGGGCCCAGAACTGGACACAGGACTCGAGGTGCGGCCTAACCAGTGCAGTGTACAGGGGCAGAATGACCTCCCTGCTCCTGCTGGCCACACTGTTCCTGATGCAGGCCAGGATGCCATTGGCCCTCTTAGCTGCCTGGGCACACTGCAGGCTCATGTTCAGTTTACCGTCAACCAGCAGACAAGTAGGTGCAGTGATTGAGCCCTCAGCATTTTCGTTTGCACATGCCAGTGCAGATTTGCGCCTAAGATGGAAACAAATGAAAAGGCAGATAGATTCTTGGCCCAAAAATTGTATTCTGCGCACAAAAGTGTTGCCTTATGAAGGCACAGGACAGCTCGAAGGTTTTTGTTATAATTGCTGTTCGAAGGTGGCTTGTTTGGAGGGTAAAAAAAAAATAATCCTCGCTTAAAAATAGATTGCAAAATTTCTCGCTCTTCGCTTGATTGAACTGTAAAAGATTTAGTTCCCTAATTATACCGACACAATGGCTTAACTTGTTGCATTGCAAAAGCTTGCTGTTATTCGTAATCAGCATCTCTAATTCAGTGAGTCTGTGACAATGAGAGAAAACTGAAAAAGATTCATGGTTTCTGCCATCACGAATAATTATTTCCCACGCATTTTAGTGTTGAGGCACGTCTTGTATCTGAAGCTGTGAGACCCTGAACACATTACCATTGGAATCATTTTTCTTCAGCTGCTACTGTAAATTGCCAGGCAGCGGGAGGCTTGGTGGATGTCCTGGCTATTCACATAGCCTAAACCCTTTTCTGGGTTGTGAGATGACTGTCTCGCTGCTAATGGGATAACAGAGCACACTCTGCAGGGGGAAGGCTTAAAGACTTCAAATTAGAGACATCCTTGGCATAACTTAGAAAGACTCAAGTTACATTAGCACAGAATAGATGACTTCTTCTTTCATTGTTACTGATTTATCCAAATTTCCACTGTTAGAAATAATAACAGGGTTTTTCCTGATTAACTTTCTCCTGAACCTCAACAAATCCATAAACTTGCTTTTCTCTGCCTTCCATCTCTGGCATTTTCTTGTGGCATTTACTGCGACCTTCAACAAGGGTATAATCTTCCTTTCTTAGAGGAAGCTTGAGGAGATCACTGATACCATAGGAGGGACCATATTTTAAGCACTCCACAGCTTCCAAATGTTTGTTTATTTATTTATTTATTTATTTATTTTTACCATTTCCATAACCAGATCTCACACTCTTGGAAAAGTCACATCTTGGAAAACCACACACAATCCCCAATCCCCACTCTGATACTTACAGCTCAGTATATGAGCAATAGCTTAATTGAAAAAAAAGTGGAAAGATAGCTCCAGCAGCTCGTTCAGCTGGAGCTTGTGCTATCAAGCATCTCTTAGCCCAAAAGCAGGCTGCAGCTCTGGATTTGGCTTCATCTGAACACCTCCCTCCACTCTGTGCCCAGTTCATATGCTGGGCAGTGAATAGCAGCAGTGTGCCTAAGTGATTTACCAGTTCTCAGGAACAGCTACAGAAATTCAAGAGAAGGGAGCAAAGACTCCCCCTTCCAGCTCAGCTCATGCTGTTGGTGCCCATACACAACCTCCATCACCACTCAGTCTGGAGGATCACAGACAGGTCTCGTGTCTTCCTGCTGTCCCTGCTCTTTTGCAGACAGCCCTTGGACATATGATTTGCACAGTAATTATTTGAGTATATTAGCCAAAACCTGAAGCTGTACACCTGGCTGCTCCCAAAGTGTACCAGGCTGAAACTTAGAGGCCTGGACTTGTGCCAGCTTAACTAGCAAAAGCAGTACATAGACCACAATAGTTGTGAACAACACTGTTTTCCTGCCTCGTTTCCTCTTCATCTTTCTTGCAGGTACTGAAGGGTGACTACAGGTGTATGTGCAGAGAGCTGAATTATCACCTTCTGCATGTGGTTTCGCATCTGAAGCCTTTTCCACACAGGTGCTTACCAGCCCCTATGTTAGAAGTCTTCTCTCCTTTTGACTCACTTTCCACTTTTTTCAGATCCTCAAAATTTCCACTGAAGTTTCTCTCAAAATTTCTGTGATATTTTTGACCTTTTGCAGGTCCTCAGTTTCTCTTCTGCTTTGAGGAAACCACCGTGAAAAATCCCTTCTGTGCCACCTACTGCCTTGCCTGGACTTTCTTCTCTATTCTGATATTCTCAACATGTCTCTTCCAAAATGTGAGCTACTAAGACTGGTCTCACATGTGAAACATGTGGTATTGCACATGTTGAAACATCTGATGACAAAGCAGCTTCAAAAATAAAAGGGTGGTGGCGGGGGGGAAATATTGTCCTAGTTGTCTTGAAGCTTTTTAAGCTGCCATTAACCACGGACTTCCTTTTGGCTGAAGTCTGTGAGCGACAGTATGTGCAAGCAGGGCGCTCATTAACAGCCAGGATGTTTTATAGGGCGGTGCTCCTTGTGCAAAGCATATTTAATTTTATCAGCTAATCAAGCTATTTTTAATCACAAAGTGCTCTTTGAAAATGACAAGAGCACGCAAGAGCCAAAAGATGGCTAAGTACAGAGGCAACTCTTTCTATTTTGGAACCTCTGACGAGAGGATAAAAATGTTTCTGAGGGTGAAATGCAGCATTCCAGCATTTACTGTCTCTCTTGTCAGTAGAAGTCATGTGTGAGACGGAAGAGCAAAAATTAAGTTAGAGAGATAACACACAGGAAGCCAATGTTGTGTTAGATTAAAACCAACCACTACTTTCAGTGACAAGCTTGGGAATTAGAAAGGAAATACGACTGTGCTAAACTATGCAGAACATGTTATGCCTATGTCCTTCCTCTCCCCTCTTTATAACATAACATAAAGCACAGTTACCATCACCAAAAAATGGCAGGAGCTAGGTGCCAAATGGACAGGTCACTGCAGATCAATGAAGAACTTGTCTGTCTCTCTTCAGTACTGAACTGTCCTGCCCTTGGAAGGAGATACAGATCATCTGTATACATTAACAATGTCTTTATGGTTCATAGAAAAAGCCTAAATGGGGGAAAAATATCATCCCCGTCATCTGTGTTAAAGAGAGAACAAATTAATACAGAATTGAAAGGTGAAGCAAATCTCTTTCCAACACTATTTGGACCAGCAATCTACTGTCCAATGCTTAGATTGGGTGCTTCACATGACCCCTCAGGAAGGCTGGTGCTTGGCAATTTCTGGCTTAGCTCAGGCACCTGCTGGGTGGCAGAATGAATGCTGGCTTTGCTGGAGGCTCACCACACCAAACAAACCCTAACCCAAAACGACCAAAATAAACACTTAAAGGCTAATCCTCTCTCACTAGAGGATGCCACAGGAGTCAGCTACACTGTAGATACCTCTCAAAATACTAGATGCATATCTTTCTGATAAAGGAAGGAGGGGTTTGGGTTTTGTCATTAAAAAAACAAACAAAAAACCACCTTTGTGACCTGGTTTTGTCAAGTGTGTTTTTATCCTGTCATCCTTCCTTAGCTGCTTGAAGGTCTGGAAGAAATCCTGACCTTTACAGAGTCAGGCTGTGGAAAAACCCCACAGCCATGATGAACACAAGCAGTGAAATCCATGCTGGGGCAGAATTTCCTTTCTAATGCCATGATTTCTACATTATTCTGCTCAGGAGCCTACAAGTCTTGTTTGGCACCAGCTACTCACTCAGCATGCCATAAACTGCAAGAAGCCCAGTCTTTAGCACTTACTTAAGAAAGATCAAGTAAAGTGTTAGCAGGCAGACTGCTGGCTTGCCACCTGGACAGAAGAGAAGCATGCTTTTTCTCTCACATTGCTTTGTGCTCCTATTTTGCCTGATAAATCTGAAATAAGATTTTTAATAGCTAGACAATCAGGCTATGTGCAGCAGCTGCAGATTCTGTATCTATATATCTATACTACAGAAGAAGCATTTTAGAACCTCTGTAACTAACATTTCTGCACCCTGTTGTATGTGTTATCACTGACTAAGTTTGGGTCATGTGCCTTACTCCAGCTGCATACATACCACATAGACTGTTCTGGAAGTCAAACATTCACACACTGAGGGTGAGAATTGTGTTATCCTCAGTGAATTTCACTTTGCACGCCATACTTGAGTATCAGTAATACTTTGCACAGGATGCCACCCATTGCATAGAGGATAAGAGAGTCAGCAGCCCTTGCTACACAGTCAGCAACACAAGGGCATCACTTTCCTGCCAGGTGGATATCTTAACCAGCAACAGAGGATTGTGGTCCATCTCTTTCTGTGAGCACCTTCCAAGGTCAAAGAGGGGCTGAACTGGAGATTTGAGACTATATGTTAGAATGTAAACAGATGAAGCCAACTTCTGGTTGACCTCCATCCCATAAAAGATCATTTAAGATAATTTTAGATGTCTTTAAAAAAAAACAGAAGTCTGAGCTGGTAATGTTATGCTTCCACTGCAGTTGATAGAGAAGGGCTATCAGAAGGCTATCAGACATTCAAGACAGGCTGAATGTCCCTCTGTGGGTGCCCATTTCTTCCTACCAACTGCAAAGGGTGACCAGCTCAGGCAGGCACAAAACTTGGTAGATGTACAAACTGGAGCAGTGAGTCATGATCGAGATGTCCATATCCTGCCGGCACGCACACAGACAAAAGAGTATCTGAAAAATCCCGCAGCTCTCTACAGTGTCGAGCTGCAGTACTTCTGAAACCCACTGCAGATTTTAATAGCTGTCATCCATCCTAAAAATACATTTCCACCTCTTTTCGTTACTGTAGTGTGCTCTTTCCCTGCAGACCTGGCAGATGAGAGGACCACACGCTCCTCTTCGGGACACCCTTATCTACTCCGTACCTGTCCTGGCTAACGTACCTCCTTCGCGGCGCGCCCTTTCCTGGGTGGGTTATTCCCGAAGTGCCGAACCCGCCCCTCCGGCCCTTCCCGAGGGGAGGGAGGGAGGAGAGAGGCCGGGCGACGGGCAGCCCGGACCCTCGCACAACGGCAGCAGCAACGACAGCAGCACCGGCAGCATCAGCAGCAGCCCGCGCTTCCCCGCCGGTTGGGGCAGGTGCGGCCGCTTCCGCGTCGCCCTGCGAGGAGGAGGAGGAGACGAAGGAGGCGGTGGCGAGGGCGGGCGGTGGGGCCGGCGGCCCTGAGTCTGGCCGGCGTGCCCGTGGGCGTGCTCCCCGGCGGGGAGGGCCGCCTGCAGCCCACACCCCCCGCCGCCGCTAACTTTGCCTCTTCGCGAAGAGCCGCCCTCCGACTGCCAGAGGGTCGGTGGAGCCCCGTTGGTCTGGAGCCACCCCCCGTGATGAAGGGCCGCCGACGGTGGCGGTGGCGTGGGGAGCACCGCCGCTTCGCCGCGGTGCTGGTGCTGTACACGCTGCTGCTGCTTCTGCTGGTGCCCTACGCGCTGGACTACGGGTCCAGGCGGAGCCGGGCGGACGAAGAGCCGCTGCTGCGGCGCTGCCCCAGCCTGGAGGAGGCGCTGAGCGAGTGGGGCTGGGAGCAGCAGCAGTCGCCGCTGGATGACGAGCAGGAGGATGAGGAGAGCACGGCCGGGGCGGCGAGTAACGGCAGCGCAGTGGGGAAGCGGCACATCTACCTGCACGCTACCTGGCGCACGGGCTCTTCCTTTCTGGGGGAGCTCTTCAACCAGCATCCCGACGTGTTCTACCTCTACGAGCCCATGTGGCACCTGTGGCAGGCCCTCTACCCGGGGGACGCGCTGAGCCTGCAGGGCGCCCTCCGCGACATGCTGCGCGCCCTCTTCCGATGCGACTTCTCCGTCCTGCGGCTCTACGCCGCCCCGCCCGGCCCCCGCGACCCGTTGGCCCCTGCCCCGCCCGCCGCCCCCAACCTCACCACGGCCGGCATCTTCGGCTGGCGGACCAACAAAGTGATCTGCTCGCCGCCGCTCTGCCCCGCCGCCCCGCGGCCCCGCCAAGAGATCGGCCTCGTCGACGGCGCCGCCTGCGAGGAGACGTGCCCTCCGCGGGCGCTGCGGGAGCTGGAAGCCGAGTGCCGCAAGTACCCTGTGGTGGTCATCAAGGACGTGCGGTTGCTGGAGCTGGGCGCCCTGTTGCCGCTCCTGCGGGAGCCTGGCCTCAACCTGCGGGTGGTGCAGCTCTTCCGCGACCCCCGCGCCGTCCACAACTCCCGCCTGAAGGCACGGCAAGCGCTGCTGCGGGAGAGCGTCCAGGTGCTGCGGAGTCGCCATCGCGCCGAGCCGCGGGTGCCGAGCCGCCAGCAGCAGCAGCTCCTGCTGCCACCCGGCCTGCTGGGCGGCGGGCGGGCGCCGCAGCCGCAGCACCGCGCCGAGTTCTTCCTCGGCGGTGCCCTGGAGGTGATCTGCCAGGCCTGGCTCCGTGACCTCCTCCTGGCCCGCCGCGCCCCCGCCTGGCTCCGCCGCCGCTACACGCAGCTCCGCTACGAGGACCTGGTGCAGGAGCCCCGCGCCGAGCTGCGCCGCCTGCTGCGCTTCGCCGGGCTGCCGGTGCCGCCCGCCCTGGAGTCCTTCGTGCACAACATGACTCGCGGTGCCGCCTACTCCTCCGACCGTCCCTTCCTCATCTCCGCCCGCGACGCACGGGAGGCCATCCACGCCTGGCGGGAGCGCCTTAGCCGGCAGCAGGTGCGGCAGGTGGAGGCCGCCTGCGGTGAGGCCATGAGCCTCCTCTCCTACCCCCTCAGTGGCGGCGACGCCCGGTAGCGTCCCCGCCCCGGCCGCGGGGAGAGCCCGCCGCCGGGTGAGGGCTGGACCGGCTGGAGGCGGCACAGGGAGTCTGCCTGGGACGAGCCCCGGGGTGGCGGCCTGCCCTGGCGGGTGTGCGTGCACCGTCGGGCAGAGCAGAGTTCTGGGAGTCACCGGTGGCATGGCGGCGGCCTGCCGCTCACCTTACGGGTCAGGTGCGCCGGCGAGAGCAGCCCTGACACAAGCAAACACGCTTCGCCTCAGGTACAGCGTGCAGACCCCCCTCGGTTTCGATGGGGCTGTGTTTCATCTGGGCACTGCGGCCACCATTTGCCAGGTTGCGTGCAGAAGAAACAGATTTACGAGAAGGGTTTGGTAAGAGGTGTCCTCTGGGCACGGCATCAGTTTTGGAGCCCTTTTCACGATATACAATGACCACATGCAAAGCTGGAGTGTTCTCAAAAAAACCCAAACCACCAACCAACCCCAAAAAAAACACCCCACCCAAACACCAACAACCAAAAACCACCACCACCAAAACTTGAAAATCCCCCAACTGATGACTCGGAGCAAGAAACTGGAGGGCTTGGAAGGTGTGACTGTGAGAGCATCGCCGTTGCTGAGCACTGAAGTGCACCTAAGTCTGTCCTACCACTACTGAAACTCAGACAAGGAGCTTCTGTGAAGAGTGCTTGCAGAGGTCAGTGGAGGCCTGGATGGTCAGGAAGGTGCTTACCACTGGGGACATCTCAGCTTTCCTGCGCCCAGCAGGGTGATTCAGTCCCTATGGGTTGCTGATGCTCTGGGGAGGGGATCACTGGCCAAGGGAAGGGAAACCACGTCTAGTTCTGTCCATTGTTTGGAGCAGCAGGGTATGCAGTTGTGCAGAGGGGTAAACAGTCTCCTGCTTACATGTTTCAGAGATGCTTGTGGCAGAAATCTTTGATTTTCTAAAGAAATCTGTAATTCTTTTTGAAGTAGGATGATTTTTTTTTCTTAATGTATTGAAACAACTAGATGGTGATACTCGTGAGATACAGGTGACTAACACGTTTCTTTGGGACGTGTCAGGGTGGCTGTGGCTGGAAGGTGAACGCTCGGTACTTCCATTTTGTTTTCTCAGCCAGATGAGAGAATCACTTTTCTTCCCTGGCTTCCGGGCTGACGCATTGTGCTGTGCACAGGGTCCTCCTGGTCACATCCCTTCCAAACAATAACATCCTCTCAGCTGGCAACTGCTGGACAAAAGCAAATGTTTCCTAACGAGGCTAAGACAAATTAATTGCAAAGTTCCCAAATAAAAGCTTGTATTAAAAAGCCAAACCAAACCAACTAAAAACATAAGTTTAATTTTGGATTTGAAACAGACATTTTCCCATATGAGAAGGGTGTGCATGTATTTATCTGCTGGGTCCTTTTTCCCTTTCTTCTTAATTTGGGGATAGAAGATGTAATTCCAATTTAGGAATGCAGTGTCTGAACTTGTTAAGAGACTGCTTCTGACTCCATTACTGTCTGGCAGCATTTAAACAGTTCCACGAGAGCATGCAGGTTTATAGGGATGTTTACATGCAGTCCTCAAACACAACCGAGAACGTGAACTTCAAACTCAGGATAACTCAGGTTCAGGAAGAGAGCAACATTTTTGTAATGTCCTAGAAATAAAGGCAGTTCCAAGACACTACATTACCGTGGAGGAAATGTTTGAGTTGCATGATAGGTTTTTGTGCACTGAATATCATGCTGTAAAATACATCAGTGAGGTAGGATGAACCTTTGTTTATTTTAGCTCTTTTTCTTCCTTGACCTTCCTACCTGAGAGTACAGTGGGGAAAGAAACAGGTTTCTTTCATTATCTGACCGGAAAATGTAGCCATAAAAATGTGTTTGAGTAAATCTATCCATTTCACGGTAGCATGCATCACACAATTCTGCATCCTTTGGTTTCTGCTTGAAGTGAAAATCAGAGTGGCTCATTTTGTGCTGTAACAACCTATTGTATTATCTGAAGGGTATTTCTGTGTTCTCTCATACGCATTGTGAGAGCAAAGTACATCTCTGGGCATTCCAGTGGTACTGGATTGTAGGATCACAGAATCATTTGGTTGGAAAAGACCTCTAAGATCATCAATCGTCAACCATGCCCACTGAACTGTCTCAAAATGCTATGTCAATACTGTTTTTTTAACACCTCCAGGTTCAGTGACTCCACCACCTCCCTGGGCAGCCTACTTCAGTGCCTGGCCACTCTTTCAGTAAAGAAATTTTTCCTGATATCCAACCTAAACCATGCACAACTTGAGTCCATTTCCTCTCATGGTTAGTTACTTGGGAGGAGAGCAATACCCACCTCACTACAATCTCCTTTCAAACAGTTGTAGAGAACAATAAGGCCTGCTTAAGCCTACTCCAGACTTCCCTCAGCTGTTCCTTGTAAGACCTGTTCTCCAAAACTCATGGTACAATATACTATACATGGTATTGGAGCAGATGAACAATACCTGTGTAAACACTTTGGTAGCTGCTGTCAGGTAACCTATTATGGAAAGCTTTTCTGGGAGTGCACCTATCCTGGCTTGTAGTGACATGATTGGGAACAAACCAAGATTTTCTTCCAGGCAAAAGATGATATGGTACTTACAGATAGGAGATTAAATACCATAATGATTTGGTTTTAGCAAGTTGCAGTCACAGATTTGTATGGCACAATGAATAGGCATTCACTTCACCTTGACAGGGACTCTCACCTTTCTGTTTCAGTTGGTAAATGTCTTTCACAAGAAGGTTTTTATAAATCTACACGTAGTTCCAATCATCACAATGTTCCAGTTTGTTACAATGAAGAAAGAAGTGTTACCATCTAGACAAGCTTGATACATACAGCTGGGAAGAAACCCACGAAGTGCAAGTTATTTAGTATTTTCTGAAGCAGTTTCTGTGTCTGACATATATGCGGGTTTTGTATCAAGATTTGTTTCTCTCATCGGAGGTTGCTTCCTAACACAATCAGTTTAGGTTTCTTCCCATCCCAAGCTATTCTTGCAGGGGGTTTTGTGTACTGTGCAAAGGGCTCTGTTTGGCACCGTGTACAACATACAGCACTTGCTGTATTCAGGGTTTGTATTCAGGGTGTCTGAGGTCATTAGAAGACTCTTCAAAACAATCTGCAGGGAATAACTGAAGCTGAAGAAGCAGCAAGTAGCCCAGATTTGGATCTTAGAGCAGGCTATGCAAGAGTATCTAGGACTTGGTGATTACTGAGTGATGTTGCAGTTTGTGTGCCTCAATCACTAGAAGGCTTTCTAAAATTCCCCCAAGGTGGGCAACTAAGGCTCACCAACAAATGCATCCCATTTATCTCTTCAGAGTGTTTTGATAGTGTTGCAGAGGGACCTCGACCGACTGGACAGATGGGCAGAGTCTAATGGCATGGCATTTAATAGGTCCAAGTGCCGGGTGCTGCACTTTGGCCACGGCAACCCCATGCAGAGCTACAGGCTGGGGTCAGAGTGGCTGGAGAGCTGCCAAACAGAGAGGGACCTGGGGGTGCTGATTGACACCCGCCTAAACATGAGCCTGCAGTGTGCCCAGGTGGCCAAGAGGGCCAATGGCATCCTGGCCTGTATTAGGAATAATGTGGCCAGCAGGAGCAGGGAGGTCATTGTGCCCCTGTACTCTGCATTGGTTAGGCCACACCTTGAGTCCTGTGTCCAGTTCTGGGCCCCTCAGTTTAAGAAGGACATCGAGACACTTGAACGTGTCCAGAGAAGGGCAACAAGGCTGGGGAGAGGCCTTGAGCACAAGCCCTATGAGGAGAGGCTGAGGGAGCTGGGATTGTTTAGCCTGGAGAAGAGAAGGATCAGGGGTGACCTCATTGCCCTCTACAACTACCTGAAAGGTGGTTGTAGACAGGAAGGGGTTGGTCTCTTCTCCCAAGCAACCAGCACCAGAACAAGAGGACACAGTCTCAAGCTGTGCCAGGGGAGGTTTAGACTCGAGGTGAGGAAAAAGTTCTTCACTGAGCGAGTCATTCGTCATTGGAATGTGCTGCCCAGGGAGGTGGTGGAGTCACCGTCCCTGGAGGTGATGAAAAAAAAATAATGGAATACATAGAATAAACCAGGTTGGAAGAGACCTTCAAGATCATCGCGTCCAACCCATCAACCAATCCAACACCGCCCAAGCAACTAACCCACAGCACCAAGTACCCCGTCAAGTCTTCTCCTAAAAACCTCCAGTGATGGCGACTCCACCACCTCCCCAGGCAGCCCATTCCAATGTGCAATCACTCTTTCTGTATAGAACTTTTTTCTAACATCCAGCCTGAACCTCCCCTGGCGCAGCCTGAGACTGTGTCCTCTTGTTCTGGTACTGCTTGCCTGGGAGAAGAGACCAACATCCGTCTGTCTACAACCTCCCTTCAGGTAGTTGTAGAGAGTAATAAGGTCACCCCTGAGTCTCCTCTTCTCCAGGCTAAGCAACCCCAGCTCCCTCAGCCTCTCCTCGTAGGGCTTATGTTCCAAACCCCTCACCAACTTTGTTGCTCTCCTCTGGACTCGTTCCAGCAAGTCAACCTCCTTCCTAAACTGAGGGGCCCAGAACTGGACACAGTACTCGAGGTGCGGCCTAACCAGTGCAGTGTACAGGGGCAGAATGACCTCCCTGCTCCTGCTGGCCACACTGTTCCTGATGCAGGCCAGGATGCCATTGGCCCTCTTAGCTGCCTGGGCACACTGCAGGCTCATGTTCAGTCTACCGTCGACCAGCACCCCCAGGTCCCTCTCAGCCTGACTGCTCTCCAGCCACTCTGACCCCAGCCTGTAGCTCTGCATGGGGTTGCTGTGGCCAATGTGCAGAACCCGGCACTTAGATGTGTTCAATCTCATGCCGTTGGACTCTGCCCATCTGCCCAGCCTGTCGAGGTCCCTCTGCAGAGCCTCTCTACCCTCCAGCAGATCAACTCCTGCCCCCAGCTTGGTGTCATCAGCAAATTTACTGATGATGGACTCGATGCCCTCGTCCAGATCATCAATAAAGATGTTAAAGAGCAAGGGGCCCAGTACTGATCCCTGGGGCACACCACTGGTGACTGGCTGCCAGCTGGATGTGGCACCATTCACTACCACTCTCTGGGCTCGGCCCTCCAGCCAGTTCCTAACCCATCGCAGTGTGCTCCCATCCAAGCCATGGGCTGACAGCTTGGCCAGCAGTTTGCTATGGGGGAAGGTGTCAAAGGCCTTGCTGAGGTCCAGGTAGACTACATCCACAGGCCTCCCCACATCCACCAGGCGGGTCACCTGATCATAGAAGGAGATCTTGTTGGTCAGGCAGGACCTGCCCTTCCTAAATCCATGCTGGCTGGGTCTGATCCCTTGGCCATCCTCTAAGTGCTGTGTGACTGCACTCGAGATGACCTGTTCCATAATCTTGCCTGGCACTGAGGTCAGGCTGACAGGTCTATAATTTCCTGGCTCATCCAACCGGCCCTTCTTGTGGATGGGTACCACGTTGGCCAGCTTCCAGTCAGCTGGGATCTCTCCAGTGAGCCAGGACTGATGAAAAATAATGGAGAGTGGCTTGGCCAGCTCATCTGCCAGCTCTCTCAGCACCCTGGGATGGATCCCATCTGGTCCCATGGACTTGTGGGGGTCCAAGCTGCTGAGGAGAGCTCCTATCACTTGCTCATGGAACACAGGGAAACCATGCAGCTCCCTGGCTCCCTCTGCCAGTTCTGCAGGCCAGCTGTCTGGTAGACGTTCTTTCCAGCTAGTAAAAACTGAGGTAAAGAAGGTGTTAAGTACCTCTGCCTTTTCCTCATCCTGTGTTCAAGGGGAGATTGGACGTGGCACTTGGTGCCATGGTCTAGTTGTGAGGTCTGTGGTGACAGGTTGGACTTGATGATCCTTGGGGTCTCTTCCAACCTTAGTTATACTGTGATACTGTGAAAGCATCAGTTGGGATGCTTACAGCATATACTTCTTGGCCTTGAAACTCATACCTTGAATTAAAGCCCAGTGCTGTCAAGTGCTGGTGTTGGTACTTACCTGAAAAGATAGAAACTCTCTAATAAAGACCTCTGTGGAGTTTCACTGGCAGAGGTCTCTGGGAATAAGTAGAACTTGCTGAAAGTGGGACACCCGTGGTAAACTACATTTTGAGAGCAGCTGGATGTGTTATGGCTTGGTCACCATTTTTTTACTGTTACTGAGCTCAATGGAGATTTTGAAATAAAGTTCCAGTTCTACTAAACAATGTAGAAAACTGAACTGTAACTGCATCTTTCAGAGCAGAGGATGCAATGAAAAACAAGAGAGCAATAAACACATTTTATAGCCAAGCTGAATTTGGCAGGCTTAGAGGTGGAGAGAAGGGCTGAGCTACAGTAGATCGGACTGTGCTACATTACATACAGTGAATTAACAACCTCAATAATATCAAAAAGTCATAGTGGGAAATGGGAAAAAACCTACCAGATGCTCAGAAGTCTTACTTCTGTCATGTGGTTTTACTTAACTTCTGGTCATCATGTGTCTGCCTTAAGGGAGGTAGAAATCTGAGTACTGTAATAGTACATAAAAGGCTGTGATGTTTCCACACTGGAATTGTTAATTGCTCTCTCATAACATTTTAGCTGCATTTGAATTGTTGCTTTTGGGAAGACAACAGCAGTGACATACTTGTGAGAAATGCTGAAAGTTCAGGGCCAAGAAGCACTTAGCCCCTGCCTTACCTTTACTCCCTGGAACATTACCGATGGAGCTCTTGTAGATATCCATGGTATGTACTTAAATATTTCAGATACAATAGAAAGAGTTTAGTAGCTCCCTCAGTTGCAGTATCTAGCAGAAGTGTTAGAACAGTCATGGAGCTACTGCTTTAACAATCTTGGTACTGCACAGGCCATTTCGGCCCAGCCCCCCTCAGGCTGTGCATCAAGAAAAGTTCTGAGTGCCTACATGAAGCTCACAGTATCACCACATGCAGTAAGCCTGATGACAAAAAGACGCGGCGCAGAATTTCTAGGTTTATTCTGGTAATGCAGTTAAACAACATTTCGGTGAACAGCTGAACTCCTGAAACACCCAAGAGCCAACAAGCCTGACAGTGTGTTCTGTTCCTTTCTTTAACGTGAAGAGTTACTGCTGAGACCCTGATGGTATCAGAAGTCCAGGGGCAGTAAGAACAGTGCATGTAACTTCTCAGAATCACTCAGCGAGCCATGCGGCTCTGGGACTGCTTTACAGGTTATTTTGCCAGTTCTCTTTACCTTGACGTGACACCTACCACCGTGGAGAGGGATATGGGGAAAGCATGACTGTCAAGGCAAAACTTGGCACTACTTCAACACCTCACTGACTCTGTGTGAGTGAGGGGCCAGGATCCACACTGTCCTACTCATGACTGAGGTTTAAAGTGGTACATGTTAAATTCAAACTCGATGAAGTCTTGGGTTTCCGTGCCTGAGGGCTTTTTGTTGAGGCGTACCTCTGGCAGTCTTGGGTTTGGACAACAGGCTGGAAGCTGAATAACATTTTCATACTTAGTCTGGACACCAGGAAATTCTTGCTTCCAGAGGCATTAAGCATTGCACTTTCAAATCTGTTGTCTTATTTCTGTTTGTCAAACTTTGACTGTATGTTGAAGTGTGAAACTTTTCATCTTGAGCTTAAGGTTAAAGTCTCTTTAGGGGGAACTTCAGTCAAAATAGTGCATGTTCTTTTGAACCCAGGGTTAAGATATGATGGTCTTTTGCCTTTGTTCAAATGCTCTCAAAGATGTTTCCTTGAAGTCATTTGTCACTTCAGTGCTTTGGGACAGGAACTCCGGTTCAGGCAAGGGAAATAACCTCTGTGGAGAGGATTCCTCTTGTTTTGTTTTTACTTCTGCCTTCTATTCTGATTTGGCCAAATATATTAATGTAAATAATGGATAGCACGTGCTCAGTGGAAGTCATTGTGGGGTGTGTGTATCTTTATACCAAATAAAATTGACATTGGTTTTATCTTCAGTGAGTGTGCTGAAATTCTCTCCTCTCCTCCCTTCCCCCCCCCCCAAGAAAAGTTCAGAATTGTAAAAGACATAGCAGAAAGAATCAAAGCCCCATGCTGAGGCTGCAGTGCTGGTGCTGAGCAGGGGGGAGTCTGCCATTCCAGCTCTCCCACTGGTGCCTTCTCCTTTCCCTGTTGCTGCTAGTCCTAAGACTCTCAAATCCAGCGTTGAGCATTTCAGTGTTTAATAATGGAAGGGACTACAGATGAGAGGGAGAAGACACTGATGACCAATGGGAGCTAAATGAGGTGGTGGGGAAATAACTGGCCTTTGAGTTGTAGGGAGTGGGATTTTTTGGGCAAAGGGCTAGGGTGTGACATGGATGAGAGACTTGACATTTGATGAGGAGGGGCAGCTGGAAGCTGTGACTGGTTTAATTGAAAGAGGCAGCTAGGAGCACGTGAGCAGGAAGGTACATGGAGAAAGTGAGCTGGGAGAAGTAGGGACCAAGAACTAGGCTGCAAGTGAGGTGCTGGAAATTGCCCCAAGAGAATAGTTTGGAGGAGATGGAAGGGATTTGCTCGGGGGTGGAGGACGGGGTGAGGCTGAATTTGAATTGTATAGAGAAAACTGGTAGCTATTCAAAGCCAGGTCTTCCAGCTTCTCTGTTCAAATGGCTGTGCAAACAACTGGTGGTGAACTAGCCCCTCTGATGGAGTGCTGGTCCACAGAGCAATGGTGTCTTGTCTTCCACTGTCTCTTTCTCAGCCCATACAAATACATTTCTGATGTAAACCAGATTTCTCTCTTCCCCTCTGCATGAGGAACACCACACTGCCCCACAGTTCCCCTAGCAGCATCGGTGTGGGAGGCACACGAAGAAGTGCACTCCTGCAAAACTGAAGTTGTAAAGCTTAAGCTGTTAGTCTCATTTTGTGAGTGCAAAGGATTATGGCCAACCATACCCTGGGCTACACAAAAAGAAGTATGGTCAACAGGTCAAGGGAGATGATTCTGCCCCTTTACTCCACTCTGGTGAGACCTCACTTGGAGTACTGTGACCAGGTCTGGGGTCCTCAACACAGCAAAGACATGGACTTCCTGTAGTGGGTCCAGATGAGTGCCACAGAAATGATCAGGGGGATGGAACACCTCTGAAGAAAGGCTGAGAGAGTTGGGATTGTTCAAGCTGAAGAAGAGGCGGCTCTGGGGGACACCTTATTGTGGCTTTTCAGTACTTGAACAGGCCTATAAGAAAGATGTGAAGGGTCTTGTTTAGAAGGCCATGCAGTGATAGGACAAGCAGTGATGGTTTTACACTGAAAGAGATGAGGCTTAGACTAGATATAAGGAAGAAATTCTTCACTGTGAGGGTGGTGAAACACTGTTACAGGTTGCCCAGAGAGGTTGTGAATGCCTCAATGCCAAAAAACATTCAAGGGCAGGTTGGACTAGGCTCTGAACAACCTGATGATGTTAAAGATGTCCCTGCTTACTGCAGGGATGGGTTGGGCTAGCTGACTTTTGGAAGTTCCTACCAATCCAAAAGATGCTGATTCTATCCAGGGGCATCCTCCACTAGGTCAGGCTTCCCAGAGCCACATCAAGCCTGGCCTCCACCACCTCCCTGGGCAATCTGTTCCAGTGTCTCACCACCCTCAGGGTGAAGAACTTCTTCCTAATGTTTAATCTAAATCTACCCTTCTCTAGCTTGGATCCATTCCCCTTAATCCTATCACTACCTGAGCTACTAGAAGTCCCTCACCAGCTTTCTTGTACACCCCCATCAGTTATTGGAAGGCTACAATAAGGTCTCCTTGGAGCATTCTCTTCTCCAAGCTGAACAATCCCAACTCTCTCAGTCTATCCTCATAGGAGAGGTGCTCCAGCCCTCTGGTCATCCTCCCAGTCCCTAAGGAAGCACCTAAGGAAATCTGACAGCTCCCCTTTCCTTCTCCTTGACAGTCAGGTATCACAGGTGGTTGTTTTTTATGGCACTTGGCCAGTGCACAAGGTTAGATCCATCTGAGCCAGTAATGGGTGGTGCAACATGTCTGGCACTGTGAGCGTTGCCCAGTCTGTGGCAGAAGTTAGAAAGCACACAGGAATCCAGTAGTAGACTGAAGGAGGAGAGAGGGTGGGGGCAGTGTCTCGTGGCTGAGGCATTCAAAAGCTCTCAGATGAACTAGACTCCGTCCCTGGCGGCAGACTATCTGTAAGATGTTAGACAAATAAGTTTGCTTTTCTGAAGAGGCCAAGTCTGCATCAGGCTGCCAGAAGCTGAGAGACACTTCTGGTATGCTGGAGCTGGCTTTTGCAGAACTGCTTTAGCAGCAGTCAGCATGCGGGTGTGCCTGGTTGGGGCATGCCGGTGGCTCATGGGAAGGCTCTGAACCCCTCAGCAAGCTGGTTTTGAAAAGGGCAAATGTATGGTGGCAAGTTCTCCGTCCTTGCCACTCAGGTCCCAAGGAGATAAATTCAGATTTTTAATAGATAGAGATAAATAGCAAGTGAACTAACAGCTCTCAGTCTTGGAGAAGACTAAGCTCTGTGGTTTATTTAGCCTCCAAGTCAAGACTGAAAGAGGACAGCAGTGCACAACAGCATCAGATACAGTGTGGGAGAGAGGTAGTTGAGCTATGGACAATACTGGCATAAGAACAGATTTTTCTGCACAAGTGATGAATCACTTCAGCCTGGAAGCTGGAAGAAGGTGGTTTTGTTTAACAATGAGTACAGCGTGGCAGGAAGGGAGAGGGGGGAAAAGACAACTAATTTTAAAAGACAACTGCATTAATTTAGCCATAGAAAGGAACTGATAAGGTAAGACAACCATGTTATAGCAAGGGATGAAGCTGTGTGGTCCAGGAGCCCTATGATCCATGGAAATCTGTGTACAAGAGTGCTGAAGTCTGAAAATCAGCTATAATGTACCAAGACCTGAGCCCTGTTTTAAAGTTGTTTCCTACATGTTGTCTGTGCCCTGTGAAACAGAGGCAATGCCTGACCTTCATGGAAATGTGAAATTGTTTGTTCTGGAGTGTTCTGTTGTAGGTTAATGTCTCATAACATTTCCTAGGAGGAAATCTGCTGATCTTGCCTTTATCAGTACCTGAATAACATCTGAATATAAGAGCTGTACAATAAATCCAGAGGAGAACAAACCCTACATCAACATCATTATCTTAGTAATTTTTTCCCCACTTTTTTGAGAAGAGAGGAGCTGAGGATGAAGTTTTCATATCACAGTATCACAGTATCACAGTATAACTAAGGTTGGAAGCGACCCCAAGGATCATCAAGTCCAACCTGTCCCAACAGACCTCACAACTAGACCATGGCACCAAGTGCCATGTCCAATCTCCCCTTGAACACCTCCAGGGACGGCGACTCCACCACCTCCCTGGGCAGCCCATTCCAATGACAAATGACTCGCTCAGTGAAGAACTTTTTCCTCACCTCAAGTCTAAACCTCCCCTGGCACAGCTTGAGACTGTGACCCCTTGTTCTGGTGCTGGTTGTCTGGTAGAAGAGACCAACCCCTTCCTGGCTACAACCACCTTTCAAGTAGTTGTAGAGGGCAATGAGGTCACCCCTGATCCTTCTCTTCTCCAGGCTAAACAATCCCAGCTCCCTCGGCCTCTCCTCATAGGGCTGTGCTCAAGGCCTCTCCCCAGCCTTGTTGCCCTTCTCTGGACACGTTCAAGTGTCTCGATGTCCTTCTTAAACTGAGGGGCCCAGAACTGGACACAGGACTCAAGGTGTGGCCTAACCAATGCAGAGTCCAGGGGCACAATGACCTCCCTGCTCCTGCTGGCCACACTATTCCTAATACAGGCCAGGATGCCATTGGCCCTCTTGGCCACCTGGGCACACTGCTGGCTCATGTTTAGGTGGCTGTCAATCAGCACCCCCAGGTCCCTCTCTGTTTGGCAGCTCTCCAGCCACTCTGACCCCAGCCTGTAGCTCTGCATGGGGTTGCCGTGGCCAAAGTGCAGCACCCGGCACTTGGACTTGTTAAATGCCATCCCATTGGACTCTGCCCATCTGTCCAGTTGGTTGAGGTCCCTCTGCAGAGCCTTTCTGCCCTCTCACTGACTAACATCTGTTCCCAACCTGGTGTCATCTGCAAACTTGCTGATGACTGACTCAAGCCCCTCATCCATATCCTCAGTGAAGATGTTAAAGAGGATGGGGCCCAGCACTGATCCAGCTGGATGTGGCACCATTCACCACCACTCTCTGGGCTCGGCCCTCCAGCCAGTTCCTAACCCAGCACAGAGTGTTGCTGTCCAAACCACAAGCTGACAGCTTAGCCAGCAGTTTACTGTGGGGGACGGTGTCAAAGGCCTTGCTGAAGTCCAGGTAGACCACATCCACAGGCCTCCCCACGTCCACCAGACGGGTCACCTGATCATAGAAGGAGATCAGGTTGGAGATCTTTTAGCAGTCACTTCCTCCAGTACATACACTGTTAAAAACTACTCTCAAACGTTTATTTGAACCATTCTTGATTCAGTTTGAACATGCTCTCTTACGAGATGCAGAAAACAGCTATGATTTCTCTGTGCTAACTTGGACTTACCACAAACATGTAATTATAGGATTCTTTTTAGACAACAACAAAAAAATTCAACCACTCAGCTTTCCAGGCTGATAGTTTCCAATTTAGATCTCATTTTTACAATTCCTGTTTTAATATAGCACTTCAGTTTATTTGTGCTTTCAGATTGAGCAGCTTTCATACTCCACCTGACTCAAGCCCCAATTCTGCCTTAATGCCACCAGATCAGATGACCAGATAAATATTTCATTTATATAACCTCAGTTTCTTGCATGAAAAGTGTTGTGCTTTTGCTTGCCTGAAAATTGGTCTTGGCTGTTCACAAAGGCTTTTGAAGTACAGAAACTGACATAAGTAGGACCCAGCCTCAAGCTGCTTCATTCATTCCTTCCCAGGGAGGTGGTGGAGTCACCATCCCTTGGGGGGTTCAAGAGGGAATTGGATGTGGCACTTGGTGCCATGGTCTAGTCATGAGGTCTGTGGCGACAGGTTGGACTTGATGATCTTTGAGGTCTCTTCCAACCTTGGTGATTCTGCTCAAATGAGTGATTGCACCTCTCCTGAAAGGGCAGGCTGAAAGAGCTGGGATTGTTCAGCTTGGAGAAGAGAAGGCTCCAAGGAGACCCTATTGTGGCCATCCCTGGATGTTTTTAAGGCCAGGCTGGATGTGGCTCTGGGTAACCTGATCTAGTGGAAGGTGTCCCTGCCCATGGCAGGGGGGTTGGCACTAGATGATCCTTGGGGTCCCTTCCAGCCCTGACAATTCTGTGATTTTATGATTGTTACACTCTGCAGTAAACGAGGAGCCACTTCAGCATGATTTTCACTTTGAACCTTAAATTGTAAATTGGAAACCATAACTTCCTATTGATTCTCCATAAACTGTAGGTGAAATGTTTGCTTCAGTTGACTCTTCTAAGAACTTACAATTAAAGCAGTTGCCCTCAGCTGGAGGTAACTAGCCAATATTTCTTAAACTTTGTCCCTTAATGGGAAAGGAGTTAAAATCTTAACAAGCACCATGGTTATGTGTAACTACCTTGATACTTCTGCACTGGCAAGTGGCCATCCAGCTGCTTTTATGTTTCCACTGCAGTTTACATGTTGCTTGTAAACTGGTAATAGTAACCTTGAAGGAAACAGCTAGTCAGCAGTTTTAAGTCTGAAGAAACTTGGCTTATTTCTGAACGGAATTCAAGGTTGCTTGGGGCTGTCAAAGCATGTTCAGTCATGCCTGTACCTACGGCTCCATGGATTCCTGCCAGGAGGAATTCCAGCTCCAAGGCATCTGGCTCCCCAGGGCTGCCCTTGGAGCACTTCTCAGTGGGTATTGGCTGTGGAGCAGGTGGGTGATGCCTCCTCCTCACAGCAAAATCCTACTTGTCTGTATCTTCAATAAAGTTCATTTAAAAAAATAATCTTTATTATTGCATGGGAGTGGAAGATCCAGAGGTAAGTGAGCAAGGAGCTTCTTGTGATCTGTTACAGAATTACTAGAGTAACTTTGAGGTAGATGTATAATTAATAAAACTTTCTCATCTTTTAATGATGATTTGATCTGGGGAATGCAGAAGCAGTATAAATCCTACAGAACAATTCCCAGGACTTATTCCTGAATGTCTTGTGGGGCTTCACCACTTCTTAACCCATGAATTGTTCATTCTGATATAGAATTATTTTAAACTAGTAAATGTAAAAACTATCAAGGGAAGGTGATAGCTACACCTGAAACTAAACCAGCTGGAGTACTGGAAGAGTCCAGCTGTGAGCAGTAATTGGAATATTTGTAATGGCACAAGTGCAATTAACACAGAGCAAAGTTTACCTCTTTTGGACAGTCAGGTTCTGGAATAACTGCCAAAGGTAAAATCAGGTTGATTATTGTAACCAAGTGCTTTCACACATACACGGGCTCATTCTCCAGATGAGGTGTTAACTTCTACAAGAAAAAAAAGCAAAGCACCCCCATCTTTGCAAATTTTCTTGGATAAAGGCCCAGGATAGACCACCTGCCTTTTTAGAGGCATTCTTTTTCAATTCCTCTGCCTCTGCCCTGTGCAGCTCTAGCATCCTTATCAAGGCAGGCACCTAGTGCTAGCTTTTAGGAAGCTGTCTACATTTGTCCATAACATTGTAACAGTTTTCCTTCCCAGTGAAGGGAGGAGGGCAGGATAGGTCAGATGGCATTCTCTTCTCCTACCTTTCTAAGTACTAATAGCGAGGGCAAATCACATCTTGTCCTGTTTATTTTTCCAGTACAGTTTTACCAACATGTGTGTTCCTCATACCCAAGGGGACTTTCTCCCACAACCTGTTAGACAAAAATGTATCTGGGCTCCTCTCCCTTTCACTGCCTTAAACCGCTCAACACTGCCACTTGCCTGAACTCTAAACCCAAACTCCTACCGTTGCCTGAATTGGTCTGGCAAAAAGTTAATACTGGGGGGAAACTTCAACCCACCACATTGGCTTAAAAGCCCAGCCCACAGATACATACAGTTGAAATGCCACTCTTTGGCTAGCCCACCTGGCACTAGGTTTTTCAGGGTCTAGGCAGTGAGGGACCAGGTAGGAGCAAGCAGCTGGAGCATGGTGGCTGCATCTAGCCCTGCAGCAGCAGGCTGGTCCAGGACCTGGGAAGAGACTTCCTCTAGCAGAGTGGAGCACACCAGGAAAGCTCTGCCTCTGAGTGACCACAGCTCCTGTTTGCCTTTTCAAACCCCCTGTTGCCACACAAGACAAGCTCACTGGTATAGTAGGACAGAGACAATTTTTTGTACAGGATGACTAGTGTACGGTGAAGGGTAGGGTATAGCTAAACATGGAACCATGAGCTCTCTCCTCCTTGTAGCATAAAGGCTGAAAATAGAATAGAATAAACCAGGTTGGAAGAGACCTTCAAGATCATCGTGTCCAACCTATCATCCAACACCACCTAATCAACTAAACCATGGCACCAAGCATCCTGTCAAGAAGTTGGAGTTTCTAGTGCAAGACAAGCACATTGCAGCTGGTATTGGAAAGGTCATGCCCTAAGCCAAATTTCTGCCTATAGCTGTGGCTTGTATGTAGTTGTCCTTTCTAGAATGAAGCGTGCTTTCAGGTTATGGTTCCCTTTTCCAGATTTTGTGTAGTCATTTAACATTTAAATACTGCTTCTTGTCCCATACCAAGACAGGAGAATTGGTTTGGTTCAAGGTTTGTAATAGAGATGGATTTGATGTCATTTCAGTGATCAGATAGCCCGGAGCACAGTGTATTAAGAAAGTCACATTTTCAAGTGTTACACTGCACAAAAGAGCTCCAGCCTTCTGGAAAAGCACATGGCTTATGTTACTTATGGGGCTTTGCAGAAACCACTTTGTCTTGGAGCATGGATTAGTTTAGCAGGTTTAACTTTGTGAACCCCCTCTTGGTTGGAAAAAATTAGAGGTAAATGGATTAACACAATTCAGTTACTTTGAGAGTAATACCCTAGGTGTGTTAATCTTGGAAGAGGAGCTCGGGTAGGTTGACAAACACTTCAATGTCCTTTAGTGATTGCACTGAAGACTAGGCAGAATGGCTGGGAGAAAGAACAGCATGGAGAATGTCTGGTGCTCTTCAAGCACAGTTTAATGCTGATCACCATCTCCTACCTTTATTTCCAGCCCTGCCTTGCTTGATCCAGTTCAACTATTCAGCTGATTTGAGCAGACTGAAAATTTACTGAGGATCCTTAAAAAGCTTATTTTTAGAAAAGTTCCCATGTATTTGAGGGGAAAAAAAAAATATATAAAGGGTTCATTTGGATTGGAAAAACAGAACAAGAAAAAAAACAGTTGAAAACAAAGAGCTTTAAAGCCATGAGTTCCTGAGACTCCCAAACAAAGAGGCCCTGTAGCTGTAGGCAGGAACTAACTTTTCTTTAGTTTTCTTAGATCTCTGTTTTCCATGATAACACTTGGAAAGGTTGAAGAAGAGTCCTTTTCTCATTACATTTCAATAACTCTGAATTTCACAACAACCCTATGCAGAGCTACAAGCTGGGGTCAGAGTGGCTGGAGAGCAGCCAGGCTGAGAGGGACCTGGGGGTGCTGGTCGATGGTAGGCTGAACATGAGCCTGCAGTGTGCCCAGGCAGCCAAGAGGGCCAATGGCATCCTGGCCTGCATCAGGAACAGTGTGGCCAGCAGGAGCAGGGAGGTCATTCTGCCCCTGGACACTGCACTGGTTAGGCCACACCTTGAGTCCTGTGTCCAGTTCTGGGCCCCTCAGTTTAGGAAGGAGGTTGACTTGCTGGAACGAGTCCAGAGAAGAGCAACAAAGTTGGTGAGGGGTTTGGAACATAAGCCCTACGAGGAGAGGCTGAGGGAGCTGGGGTTGCTTAGCCTGGAGAAGAGGAGACTCAGGGGTGACCTTATTACTCTCTACAACTACCTGAAGGGAGGTTGTAGACAGACGGATGTTGGTCTCTTCTCCCAGGCGGCCAGTACCAGAACAAGAGGACACAGTCTCAGGCTGCGCCAGGGGAGGTTCAGGCTAGATGTTAGGAAAAAGTTCTATACAGAAAGAGTGATTGCCCATTGGAATGGGCTGCCTGGGGAGGTGGTGGAGTTGCCATCACTGGAGGTTTTCAGGAGAAGACTTGATGGGGTGCTTGGTGCCGTGGGTTAGTTGTGTGGGTGGTGTTGGATTGGTTGATGGGTTGGACGCGATGATCTTGAAGGTCTCTTCCAACCTGGTTTATTCTATGTATTCTATGTATTCAATAACTTACCTTATTACAAGCTTTCATGTCTTCCTACAGACGCTAAAACCTACTTATTATTGTAAAACCTGACACACTTCCCTTTCAGGCTGGCTGCAGAGTGTCACTTCTTGACCCCAGGATGCACTTCAGCACAGAGGGCAGTTTGCTCCCACTGAAAATGGGCAGAGGCATCTGTGCTGCCTTGCCAGCAAGCACAGGCTTTGCATGTAGAGTACAACAGTTAACCAATAAAGTCGCACTCTCAAATATGGAGCACTTGGATGTTCAAGTTCCAATCTCTTTAAGACCTCATTGCTGACCAGAATGGATGAGCACAGCTAAAATACAGAAACTTTCAATGACTGGAGACACCGCTTCCAGCAATTCATAAGGAAACAAGACAATGATAATAGTGTAAAACATTACACCCCCTTCCACTGGATCCATTGTATTTCATGCTCAGATTTGCTGACTCTGTGGATTATACTGCCATCAAAACAAAGAAATGATTTGTAATACATAGAATACATAGAATAAACCAGGTTGGAAGAGACCTTCAAGATCATCGTGTCCAACCCATCAACCAATCCAACACCACCCAAACAACTAACCCATGGCACCAAGCACCCTATCAAGTCTCCTCCTAAACACCTCCAATGATGGTGACTCCACCACCTCCCCAGGCAGCCCATTCCAATGGGCAATCACTCTCTCTGTATAGAACTTCTTCCTAACATCCAACCTAAACCTCCCCTGGTGCAACCTGAGACTGTGTCCTCTTGTTCTGGTGCTGTCAGCTCCCCAGCCTAGGGTCTGTGCAGGTACAGCGAAGGGGTTAACACAAGACCTCTGCTCTCTGCCTTCATCTCTTACTGCAAAACTTAAAGTATGTCACTGTGTGTGTACAATGGGAAAAACCTCACAGCAGTGGCACCTGACTCAGGCTAGCAGGAGACACATAGGAAAAGCAGTATGACAGGAGATGTCCTTACTCCTCTCCAAATTCCTGAGCTGTTCTGGGAGTGCCTAAAGCAGAGGCCAGGCTTGGCTCACGTTGAACAGCCATTAGTGCAACTGGTCTGGTCAGAAATGCTGACTTTTGAACCTGTTGATACTATTCTGAACAGCAGGTTTCACTGTTTGTTTAGGGTAATAACACTGCCTTTGGTGTTGATTTCCTGCTTCATGTCAGCTTTTAGTAACAGGTCACTCTTCTCCTTTGCCATACTTTTAATTTCACAGATGTCAAATCTTCTTTTGCCATCTCTTCTACCCAACTGAAACAACTCAGGTGTTTATTCACAACATAAAACTCATACTGTGCTTCTGGTTACCTCTCTGCCCTGCTTTGTGCATTTTCATTTTTTATTTTTATGTCCTTTCAAATGTGACCAAAGCTACATAAGGTGCCGATGGCAAGGACACATGGGGGACTTACAGAGCAACAGGTTTGTGATTTTGACTTCAGTTCCCAACACTGTTGGTCTTTTTAAATGTTCCTGCTGTGTTCTGAACGATAATAATTATTTGAAGCTCCTTCTTACAAGGAGCTATATATCTCCAGCTGTATTTGTATAGCTGGAGATGCTTTTCACTAAGTGCTTCCCCACATTTTATAGTCAACCTTGGCTTCCATAATCCTGGGTAACAGAGTATCAGACATGTTTTTCACTTTCCTACTCACTCCTTCAGATCCAGCAGCACAAACCTTGGGGATGACATTGCTAGCAGCCTCTACCTGTTGCAAAACCCGCTAAAGATATAAGAAACAGAACCCAGAATAACTCATCAGTTATTAATCCTGAGTCCTCTTCCTACAGCAACCAAGACAGTGTGAGCAAAAGGACTTCACAAATACCATCTTAGAAAATGAAATAAATTATCCAGACCTCCTTTGTCTGTGTGATCGTTCACACTGTCTGTAACAGCCATATTGACATAAAGCTATATATTCTTTCTCTATATAATACTGTTTACTTTTAGTTGTAGCTTGCAGCTCTTCCTAAAATAAAAGGCTATTGGAGCAACTGTTAGATGCTCCCAGGTGAGACTCATTCATCCATTTTAAAGAAGGGGACTCCAAATCAATCTATCTTGTGAGAAGAGGGCTAAGTCGCTGGCTCTACCTTGAGGAAAGGTCTATCGGTATCAGCCCTTTTCACTTCCAAGCTGAAATTCAGAGTGTGGATGTCAAGCCACAGTAAGTTTTGCACTACTATATGTCAAATAAGAGATTACTTATTTCTGACTTGACTACAGATGACAAATAGGATTATTTTTGTCAGTGCAGCTAATGGCGTAACTTGAAGCAAAACAACAGACACCGCAAAAGCTAACAACACTTTGTACCTGCTACTTCTGGCTCCAAGGTTATGTGAAGTAGGAGACTACTAAAAAGAAAAAGAAGTAGTTTGTTGCCATAGAACGGTAACAACACCTTTATACCTACCCTTAAACTTGTTGACAGAGCAGGAGCTCCAAGCATCACTAACACTTCTTCTCTCGAGAAAGGAATGCATGGATGAAGCCTTAATCAGCATTCTTAAAGATGAAATTACTGCAGTATCTTGTGCACAGGTTTGAGTGTTTAGCTAAGTATGTACACAAATCAGCCAGAGGTACAAAGTCCAACAAGTGTTTATTCCCCCTCATCCACTACTCCTGTCCTCATAGCATGGAAAGCTTTCACAATATTTTGCTTTTTCTCTCTTCCCCACCCACTGTTTTAGTTAAACAATAATCACATGCCATTTAGCCTCATCAGGATATTGAATTCCCAAACTAGGGCTCATAACACCCACACATCATCATTGCTTCAATTGCTGAGGACCAAAAATCTCAGCTCTGACACTGCAGAAAGTTGCTGTCCTCCTCAAATCCTCACATGCTAAATTGCAAATATTGGAAATACAGTTGTGGCTGTAGCTCTCAACACTATGAAGAGGATGTATCAGGATGTATTCCAGTTCTACAAACCTCTGCTTACAGTAATGACTTCAGCATTGCTGGAGTCCTTTGGTGCAATAACACCCAATTCCTTGCATACAAGAGATGAACACCACCTCTAGGAAGGACAGCACTTACTATACACTGCTACTACTATAGCACTTATATTATGCCTCTCTGACACAGCTCTTGGCCCACACCCAGCTTGAGCCCATCGCACCACATTGACTTTAGCTGCTTTGCTAACAAGAGCATAGAGGTTACCAGAGTTTTGTGCAGCTGGTCTGCCACAGCACTCTTGTTCAGGACAGCATGCTATGCTTTGGATACCTAGTGTATTTTTATGTTTCAAGTTACCTTAAGACACCTGCTGCAGCCTTACTGATGTGTTTGTATCTTAAAATGACAAGAGGGTAAGAGTTGTAAGAAAGGCAGACTAACAGGAATCAGGTTAAATGCTGCTTCTGATTGTGTGCTTTATGAATAGATCAGAACAGGAGCGTGCATCCTATAACTGCAAAGGAAAGGCGCAGGAGCCTGTCTCCTTTAAAGGAAGGAAGCAAATTTGGGACATCCTTAGATGACTTATATTTTCCCTGCTCTACTGAAACCAGCTGTGGGTCACATTCCTTTCTTTACTTCCGATATCCCAAACTAAAATCGGATGAGCTTACCTCAAGTGACCCCGTGTGCTGGAGGCTGTTATTTCACAATGCCTTACGAATCAGCTGATGTGATCCAGCAGAGTATGTTTTGGTGTTCTGTTTTCTGATCCTAATCTGTGTCAGCATCAAGCCACTCAAGCCAGGCAACTGAGGGCTGAAATCCAGAATCAGACAGTGGAGAATAACCTCCTTGATTAAAACGAAATCTGTAAATAAAATTCATAAATACAACATAGAACTGCATGACCTACTTCTCTCTGCCTCTGTAGGGACTTGACTAGTTTAAAAAGTGCTCAAGTTGAGCATTCACTTTCTCTGAGGGAATGCAAATCTGTTGGTGGTTGTGTTTGGGTTTTATTTCCTCCAAACAGAAGTGGCAATTTAACTGCAGTATTTTAAATTACTGCCATCTAATTAAGCAGATTTGCATGAAGTAGGATTGTAGCATAGCTCTGACATTTTGTGCTCAGGAACAAGAGTGATGTGTGGCTATTGCATGTCCCCTTTAAAAATATGTATCCAATGTCCTACTATAGTTGGTGTACTTAGACTTGAGAGGCGCACTGGCTTTATCCATGCCAGCATAACGTGTATTCAGAAAGCCAAGACTTCTCTTCCTCCTTGCAGACACCTGCCTACACCATCAGGTCCCTTGATGTAGGCAGTGCAGGCAACCAACAAAGTTAATAATAATAATAGTGGTAGTAATAATAAAGTGTCTCTCCTGGTTAAGTTTCAGTTCCTAGATAAAGCTACTGGGGCCTGCAAGTCCATGTGGGGCGGTGCAAAATAGATTATGATGAAGAAAGTAGCATAGGATAAAGGCATAATGGATAAAGCATCCAAACCAGATGGCTCTCCTTATTACTTGAAAATCTAAACTGATTCTAGTTCACTTTGTCGCAGCTGTTCAATTTCCATAGCAAAAGCCTGCACAAATGGAAGTGTCAAATAAAGATATGACATTTCATTTGAGTTTGCGACACAGACTCAAATGATTGGCCAAGCATTTACATCCTGCTTGTATGTACGTACATCTGGTTGGGCACCTCCATATTTATCAGATCCATGTTACGCTAGAACTGCTGTCAAAATTACTGAAGGCTTTTTGGTCAAGAATACAGAGTAAGGAAGTGAAATATTACTTTTGAAGAAAATGTTCAAAGTTGCTTTCCCTGCAAATCCCTTTGATTTTGTGATCAGTTTAGATAGAGTAATTTACATACATAGATAGAATAGAATACATAGAATAAACCAGGTTGGAAGAGACCTTCAAGATCATCATGTCCAACCCATCACCAATCCAACACCACCCAAACAACTAACCCACGGCACCAAGCACCCCATCAAGTCTTCTCCTGAAACCCTCCAGTGATGGCGACTCCACCACCTCCCCAGGCAGCCCATTCCAATGGGCAATCACTCTTTCTGTATAGAACTTTTTCCTAACATCCAGCCTGAACCTCCCCTGGCGCAGCCTGAGACTGTGTCCTCTTGTTCTGGTACTGGCCGCCTGGGAGAAGAGACCAACATCCGTCTGTCTACAACCTCCCTTCAGGTAGTTGTAGAGAGCAATAAGGTCACCCCTGAGTCTCCTCTTCTCCAGGCTAAGCAACCCCAGCTCCCTCAGCCTCTCCTCGTAGGGCTTATGTTCCAAACCCCTCACCAACTTTGTTGCTCTTCTCTGGACTTGTTCCAGCAAGTCAACCTCCTTCCTAAACTGAGGGGCCCAGAACTGGACACAGTACTCGAGGTGCGGCCTAACCAGTGCAGTGTCCAGGGGCAGAATGACCTCCCTGCTCCTGCTGGCCACACTGTTCCTGATGCAGGCCAGGATGCCATTGGCCCTCTTAGCTGCCTGGGCACACTGCAGGCTCATGTTCAGCCTACCGTCAACCAGCACCCCCAGGTCCCTCTCTGCCTGACTGCTCTCCAGCCACTCTGACCCCAGCTCTGCATGGGGTGGTTGTGTTATCCCACTGTCCTTGTTTTAGGATAAGGTATGCCAAACGCTACAGAAGTTCTCAGCATTTAGGACTACAAGATCAAGAGTAGCAATTCTTTACAATGCTGTTCCCACAGTAAAACTGCCTGCTTAAGCCATTTCCTGGGTTTGTAATTCACTATTTCCTCCACACTTTCCTTCTCTTTCACTTTGCAGGCTTATTTCTACTGGAAATTATTTTTCAGAAGGGCACTCCCAAAAATCCCAGGCCAAGAAGTGTCTGTGGTTTCCCACTGCACAGTATGAAAGACTCCTCCCCAAACTTCGGAAGTGAGATGTTTGTGTGAGCTGCTTTTTGCCAAAGACTTTTTTAATGTAGGGACATTTGAAATTACTGTTCTACATGTTTTGCTTTTAGTCAATGTGTTCAAGCTACCTAGCAGCACTGCCCTACTTTCTGTGACTCCAATTATGACCAAAATTGTACACCATCAGCCAGTTTAAGGTATTTACTGCCTGATTTTCTGCTGGATGGCCTGTGCCTCCTGGCCAAGTTTTATCTTCCTTTGCTCCTAAGTCTCAGCAGGTCATGAGTTCAGTATTTTCAAGAGGAAAACTCCCTGCTGATGCACCTGAATGTTCTCTAGTTTCACCCTGAAAAAGGTCCTCCCCGTGTGTCTTAAAGAAAAGCACATGAAGTTGAGGCTTCTGAGTACTCAAATTCCATTCCCACACTTGTGCAGAAGCAGAGACCATGTCTGCCAAGGCTGCAGTCAAGCACGTTATTCCTACTTCAGACAGAACCAAAAGGAACACCAAACCTTCCTTTGAAAAGCATGTGAAGCATATTAATTTCCAGGGGTTTACTGTTACAAATTAGACTCCAAGAATCTCCTCTGACCAATACTGTGTGAAGAAAGACCATTTTTGTTGTTTTATAGGCCAAAAAACTTGAATTTTGGAATAGGACTAGCCTTGGCCAAGTACCAAATATGTGATACTTTTGTTCAGTCTTTATCAGAAACTAGTTTACACCACACCTTTCCTCTGCATAGCAGACATATAACATACAGCACAAACACACTTGTCATAGCGTTCCTCCTTCCTGATAACTTGAGATCAGAGTCTCAGAACAGCTGCTGAAGCCAGTGTAAGCAGTGCTTTGAACGCCTCTCACAAAAAGCACCCTGAACAATCCAGTGCAATGCCCATGGTTGTAGTGAGGCTGGTACAGTGCTGCTCTTAGCAGGCACAGGGTCTGCTCATAGCTATTCATCTTTAACTAATCAGCTGCCTGCAGTCCCATGGAGGCTAAGAGAATTTGCTCTTTTACACAAAACACGCAGTGGTGCACAGGTGACTCAAAGCACAGAGTTAATTTCTCACAGACACTGAATTAACTCCAGAGCAAAGCAAGTGCCAGCTTTCTAGGTACTTTTTGTATTCCACATTCCTTATGTAAAAATCTAATTTCCCCCTCCAACATTATAGAGAAATACAGAACAGTGTTTAAATACCTTTTTCATCTCTTTAGATAAAATATTAGTGTACTGCATGTGGATTCCTGTGGCCTTCCACAGAAGTAAAGTGGAAAGATTCATTTGCATGGGAATTCAAGCAACTGTAACACAGACTTGCCCTGCTGTCAGTTTCTGTGAAGTATTGAAATAAGCTTAGAGACCTCAATTTGCTCTTCTCCAGGGACAGAAGTTAGCAAATTCCTTGTCACCTTCAGGTGACAGTTTTCAGCAGTAAGTTGGCAAGGCAGCAAGCAAAAAAAAAAAAAAAAAAAAAAAAAAAAAAAAAAAAAAAAAAAAGAACCAACAAAACCCCAAACCAAAACACCCCCCCAATAACCAACCAACAAACAAGAAACCTCTTAGTCCCAAACACAAGGGCAGCCACATCAGCTGCAATGTCCTATACATAGAATACATAGAATAAACCAGGTTGGAAGAGACCTTCAAGATCATCGCGTCCAACCCATCAACCAATCCAACACCACCCAAGCAACTAACCCATGGCACCAAGCACCCCGTCAAGTCTTCTCCTGAAAACCTCCAGTGATGGCGACTCCACCACCTCCCCAGGCAGCCCATTCCAATGGGCAATCACTCTCTCTGTATAGAACTTCTTCCTAACATCCAACCTGAACCTCCCCTGGCACAGCATGAGACTGTGTCCTCTTGTTCTGGTACTGGCTGCCTGGGAGAAGAGACCAACATCCATCTGTCTACAACCTCCCTTCAGGTAGTTGTAGAGAGTAATAAGGTCACCCCTCAGTCTCCTCTTCTCCAGGCTAAGCAACCCCAGCTCCCTCAGCCTCTCCTCGTAGGGCTTATGTTCCAAACCCCTCACCAACTTTGTTGCTCTTCTCTGGATTCGTTCCAGCAAGTCAATCTCCTTCCTAAACTGAGGGGCCCAGAACTGGACACAGTACTCGAGGTGCGGCCTAACCAGTGCAGTGTACAGGGGCAGAATGACCTCCCTGCTCCTGCTGGCCACACTGTTCCTGATGCAGGCCAGGATGCCATTGGCCCTCTTAGCTGCCTGGGCACACTGCAGGCTCATGTTCAGTTTACCGTCAACCAGCAGACAAGTAGGTGCAGTGATTGAGCCCTCTCTTGAAAGGATACAGGCAATAAAAGAAAGGATCTGTTAGAGAGTTGGTGAAATATGTAGTGTAGCAGAACAAGGAGGGGGGTTGTTATGTTCCCCCCACCAATTTTCCAGTAAAGAGGTGCCCTGGGAATTTGCTGCAAGGGTCAGTGTCAGTAGTGAAGAGAGGCTAGATGTTTTAGTTTACAGCTGTTGGCAGCAAAGTCCAGTTTTGAAAGAAGACTTAAAATTAAAAAATAGATAAAAGTTAAGAAAGGAATTCATTGTTGTAATACAGGAATGGAAGTTAAATGTGTGTATATGAGCCTCTTCTCGCTATGCTGGATAAACATTGTAAGTAGCTTTTGAATGTGAAATCAGACTATTACATTCATCACTTCTCGCCAATGATCCATCTGCTTTGCTTGCTCTTCCTCAGCCACATTTTGGGCTCACTGGTGAATTTGATTAAATTGCCCTTTTTTTTTTCCCCCCCTTTTTTTTGGCTATGGGAATTAAACACACAGACAGAGAAGCATCTACACTGAGATGTTTTATTGATGCTTTCCAGGTATTCAGCCTTCCTGAGGAAGTTAATGGAACAGAATTTCTACTTCCAGAATCTGCACCTGATCTTTCTTCTACACAAGAGATCTCTCTCTTTGTAAGGCTCTGTTTTTTTGGCCAAAGTGATTTGGTAAGCTTCAAGCTGCATTGTAAAGATTACCATTGTATGAAGTGCATTTATTTAGGGTAAGTTTCGTTGTTTGAACCCAAATATGACTCATATGACTCAGCTGCAACTCTAATGGTTGTAGCAGTCTCAAGTCCATACTCAGCTCTATCAGCATGTGTCCCAAAGACTTGTTCATAATGAATGCAGTTGTTTTTGTAATTGAGGAGGAAACTACTTTTCCTACCACCAGAGCACTTTTAAAAAGAAAACCCAAGCCTTCTAAACAGCATAAAAATCACACAGATCATGGCTATCTGCTTGGTATTCCTTGAAAGCAGATGAGAACTGAAATTGAGTTGTTCTGCTCAGAGATCTTCATCAGGCTATGTTACTCTTCACCATTTAAGAACAGAGCTCAGACTATTGTTCTTCCAGCTTTACCACAAGAAAAAAAGCTTCTGGTTTCCTTCTGTCTCTTCTTAATAATGTCAGACAGTCATTACAGATCAATGCCCTTTACAAATTTACCTTGGAGGGACAGACAAGGAGGTAGATCACTCATTAGAGAACACATTGAAAAGAAAGCAGACTAGACAAAATAACGTCAATGTTCTCTGCAGCAGTTAGTTGTCCTACCAAAGTTAGCCTGTTAAAGTTTAATAGGTAAGGAAAAACAGAGTGGGTATTTACTCACACAATTTTATGAGAGAAAAAAAATGAAATGGCAGCAAGAAAAACACACTTTTTAGACAAACTGATATTACATCACATTAGTGGCCACAGAACTCTTTAAAAAAATAAACTTTGAGACATGAGAAAGAAATCACATTTCAGCATGCTCTAAATAGCTGAGCTGCCTTTCAAAGCATAAGCTTCAGCTATTGGCAAAGACAATGATACCTCACTTGCAAATTAAAAAGCATTTAGCAATAAGTTAATGCTAGCCTACGTGTAAGTGGGCTAAATACTAGGCAAAGATTTTTTTTCCCTTTTCACATTGAAGATGATACTACAGTTCATCACTCCTGGAGCTTACATATTGTGCAATGCCCCACTGCAGTTCGACAGCTACTCTGCGAAAGAGAACAAAACACCTTTCTTTTAGGATAGTCACAAATGGTAAAGCCAGTAGTATTGGTTGGCCTGTTTAATTAGATGTTTGCTGTTTATCACACACAAGGACGGTAAGCAGAGTCCATGGATTCTTCTGAGCAATATGAAACCTCATGGTTCCATGCAAGAATACTGCCCCTCACTCTCTATTTTTCCCCTCTCCCCTCCTCTTCTGTGCTGCTTTACCCAGCTCAGGATATGTTCCCAACTATCTTCATGCGATTTTAAAAACCTTAAGGGAGAGAAAGTTTTACCTCAGGATTGTCACCTGAGAGAGCCTGGCTCCAAGCTTATGTCGGGTCAAGTACATCTTAGACCACAGGAAGCCGATGTTTTTCTTTTGAGGCACTAAAAGTTAGGCTAATAGTAATAGTGAAATTGCCCAAAGCTAAAGGAACAAGTAACTCTCATTAACTTCCTATTTAAACACATGGTCAGTAAAGAAATCTTAGTTTCTCCTTTTTCTCCCCCTGTAATACATTAAGTACAGCTTGCAGTAACAGATTCCTTATGGACTCCTGCACTCCTGCACCTGTAGTCTTAATGTATACCGTCCTGTTTTACTCTATATTTCCCTCAGTCTCACAGAAGAAGTTAACAATGGATCTCTCCACATTCAGATACACACACATCCTTTTCCATCTCAATAACTATGTTTATATTTCTTTTTTACTTTCCCAAGCTAGGCCAAGACAAGCTCATACTGTGTGACAATTCGTGTGCCTCTCTTCAGAGAGAGCTGCTGCAGCTGAACAAGACAATTGCAGCATGCTAGCTATGCCTGGATTCAATATGCAGCTGAGAGAAGAATGACCAGTTTTCTCATTTGTCTATTTTTCAGACATTTAGAAAAACCCACTGTCAGCATTTTGAGTAAAAAATAGGTGACATCTCCAGACCCTAGTAAAACCACTTACGCATGTTAACTTGTTTAAATAAACATCCCCACCTCAAGTGTCACAGTGGCCTGCAGTCTTCCTTGATCCATCCACAGGGCAAGAGTTATTGTTACAGAGTCAGTAATCATGCATTGTCTTCCAGAGGAAATACTAGCCGGGTACCCCTGCTTGTAACTTCATGATCTGCTGCTCCCAAATCACGTTCCAGCGCTTCCTCTGAATTACTTTTTGTTCTCCTGCCGTCAAGGCTAGTGGTAGCTGTATGGGGGCCAGAAGAACCATTTGCAGTTATTGTTGTATCACCATATGTGACAGTAAGGTCACCATCATTGAGAATAAAATCAGAATCCTCTTCTCTAAGCTGTTCTTGATTCTGGAAATAAAGAAGAACAAAAATCTCTGTACAACATACATCATGTGGTCTTTGCCAAGACAGTAATTGAACAGAAAACTTTACCCCTGGGCTAATACAGAAGCAGTAAAGTTGCACCTTAAGTAATGTTAAAAATAAACTTGAACAGAGTGGTTGCAAATCGGCTTACTGCTCCCTGTATAACCACTGCTGCTGTGGAGAGATGAGGGGGAGCTGAATCCAAGAACTAGATTATGAAACTGGTAACTAGGGATTTAATAGCACTGGATGTTTACCAGAAAGTACAGGAGAGATGAGCAGTATACATGGGGCTTTGCATGACAATGTTGAGGGCAGTTCAGAAAAAAAGAACAGAGACCAAGCACAATTAAGCCACTCCAGACACAAAGTCAGAATTGCATCTGCATGATAATTAGTTATTAGTTCATTAGTAAAAAAATCATGCAAACTGGCAAGAACTCATTGAGCCCTAACTCTCTATATTCAAGGTTTCCTCAAGAATTTTTTGTTGCCGTTCAGAAGACTGTGGTTAGTTTTCAATCTCCTTGTTTATTCTTACCTGGTACTAAATAGACAATTACTTGACCTAGTTCTTAGCAATGTTCCTGAGCCATAAAAGTATGAAAGTCTGATACAAGGAAGTACTTGCTTCATAGTTTTGTAGCTAGCTCTGACACGTTCTCTTTTCAAAATCATTTAAGAAAGTGGCTCATGAAACCCTGTGAATTTATTTTGGCAGAGGTGGGATGAAGTACATGGTCAGAGACTAGAAATTGCTGAAGTGTAACATAACAATTTCTCTACACAGCATAATGCAACAGTAAGCAGTTGTACCGTCTTTCACTCCTGTTTAACATAGTCTTGATAAATGGCAAAGCATCTACATTAGACAGGAAATGGAGCTTCCTCGTATTTGAGGAAAATTCATCACTACTATAAGCCCCATTCTGTGCAACTGAAAGCAATTCTTTCCCCATAGTGCTTAGCAAGAACTGAAACCTCAAGTGTGCATATTGCTGTTCTCCTCAGGAGGCTGGACACCCACCAATCAGGCTGCCTTCTCAAGATACGTCGTTCTCTTGTACTTCGGCAAAGGAAGGAGGGCACAGGCTGTGTGATACAGGATGTCTGTCAGCAGCCTGACCAGAGAGCCCTACCTGCATTGCAGAACAGGAGTTGAGGGTACTGGAAATTTAAAATGCTGATTAACCTGTCCACAAAGAAAAATGCATGGCCCAGTTAAATAAAACTTCCCGAGAAAGCCTTTTGTCATGATTTCAAATGATAAATCAGCTGAAACAAAGCAGAAGTCTCTAGATGAGACAGAATATTTAAGTAGTGAAGACTGGAGAACGCGTCAGGAGTTTACCAAAACCAATGAAAGAAATGATGCAGTTCAGCATCAGGAGCAAGACAAGCCCTACTTTGAGTGCTAATTTCTCTGAACCTTTGTGGCACCCAAATTTATCATTGCTTATAAGAGACTGGGGTAATGTGATAGAGCGCACAGTTCTCAATGAGAAAATACAGTTTAGCACACTTTCTTTCTTTAATTGCAAGGAGAACACTGAACTACTGTCACTATCTTAAAAAGAAAAAGAAGCAGAAACTAAGAGTTCAGCTCCAGTTGGCAGAAACAGCCTTTACCAGCTTTCCATTGCAAAAAACCCACGGAGAAGTCTGAAGAACAAGACCAAAATGATTTAAAAAGGAACACAAAACAATTTGCTATTTAAGAACAACTGTTATCCCTATACACTCTGGTTTTGAAGAAGAGACATTCAAATAAGGATGAAAAGCAGAAATACCAGTAAGAAGCAGGCAGTCTACGACCATTGACTGGTTATGTTTTAAAGAAGTCTGAGAAGCTGTGTCACAAGTTGCCTTCAATGGTGTTTGCCCTGCGAGAACTGCCAAAGAAGGTGAGGCAGGGACAGAGTACCAGGAGATACTGTGATACCAGGGCCGTAAGTGAAGCAGCTGCAGCAAGCTCTCAAAGCATGTCTTGTTTCCACAACACTGTTTAACAGGGAAACCTTACAGCCACCTATCAGGCAGGGGATTGAAAGCAGCTCTGCAGAGGATGTGAAAGTACTAGTGTATGAAATGCTGAACACGAAGCCAGCAATGTCCACTGGCAGCCTGGAAAGGCAGCCACATTCTAGGCTGCATCAATAGAATTGTGGCCAGCAGGTCACGTGAGGCAATTCTGCCGCTCTGCTGAGACCTCACCTGGAGGACTGTGCCCAGCTCCGGAGTCCTCAGCACAAGTCATGGACCTGTTGGAGCAGGTCCAGAAGGCCACAAAAATTAGAGGGCTGGAAACCCTCTCCTATGAAGAAAGGCTGAGAAAGTTGGAGTTGTTCAGCCTGGAGAAGAGAAATCTCCGGGAAAATCTTATTGCTGCCTTTCAATACTTAAAGGGAGCCCATAAGAAAGATAGAGACAGCCTTTCTAGCAGGACCTGTTGCTACAAGACAAGAGGAACTGGTTTTAAACTAAAGAAGTTAGATTTAGACTAGATATAAGAAAGAAATTTCTTACAATGAGGGTGATGAAAACACTGGAACGGGTTGCCTGGTAGTACAAGTCCCATTCCTGAAAACATTCAAGGTCATGTTGGATGAGACAGAGCTGCTTGATCTAGTTAAAGATGTCCAAAACCCATGCAGTAAGCAAGGACTAGATGACCTTTGAGGATCACTTCCAACCCAAAACATTTTATGGGTGTATGACAAGAAACCAGTAAGAACACATACATTTGAGCTTCCCCAAAAAGCTGAAAAGTTCTTGGAAGCACAGTATTGAAAGGCCACAGGTTTTATACTACATGGCAAGTCCTAACTCAGTTTTTGCTGGTTTGTCCCTGACTATACTTACATGTATGCAAACATGACATGTTCCAGAGAAAACACTGAGCTTTCTCTCAACATAGTGAACAACTATTGCCTTGTACATGCCAAGTTCCACTTACTTATTTCACTCCTGAAAACACCACAAACAGCAGGCAATTTATTTCATATATTTCCCCAGAGAATACCCATGAACAATCACATGTAGCATACAGATTTGCTATGTTTGCAAGCAAAGAGGATGGGAGAATAAACCTATTGTGCTTCATGCAGTATGAACAATTCTTTCAAGAGAGACAGGAAATGTATCCAAGTAGATCCCTAGAGACTTGAAATTCTTCCAAGAATAACCCTAAACTGGCCTCTGCAATCCACTGCAGTTCTGTAGGAAGAGTTTCCAGTCACTCAAAAAACATAGGTCTGAACTACTTAAAGGGACAAGCCAGTATGGCTGAGTACCCAAAGTCCTGCAAACGGCTGAATTTGCTTTGATGCGTTGACCGTTACCGTGAGGCACCTCGCAGCATTCTGTCGCATTTGTGGTAAGAATCTCTCATGCTCCCAAGAATGTGTCCTGGAGATGTGAAAATGGCTAAAGCTTATTTAGTGACCACTTACAAAGCCAGTCTTTATTCTCTACTAGGGAAATGCAAAGAGAAGCCATACAAAGTACACTACACATACCAAGCGCCAGTAGTCACCAGGTACACGGCTGGTGTTGAATGCAACAGAGGCATCGTGGGTGACAAAACTTGCGTCTCATAACTTCAAAACAAAATTACCAGGCGGTTTGCATGCAAAAGATATTACAACTTAAATCTGATGCTCTGTTTTGAGCTTTTCCCCTCTCTCCCAGTTATGTTCAAATTCATCAAGGAAACTAAACAATTTTTGCTATGAACCACTAAGAAAGGGAACAAGGGAGACATAGCTAAACAGATTTCTCACCAACTTTGAAAGTTACCTCCTCCAAGTCCTACACAGACTGCAAATGAAGTTTCTTCACTGTGTTTGCATGTTTAGAAAAAAAAATTCATTTCCCTTTGCTTTCATAGCAAGCTGTCATGCTGGGTAAGGAGCAAGAACTAAGCACTTTCCAAAAGGATGGGCAGGAGAGTCTGTAGGACAAAACACACCCTGAAAAACACACCCTGCCAAAAAAGCAAATCCCAGGAGTGCTTCATGACAAAGAGCAAGTGATAACACAGATGCTTCTTCCAAACAGGATAAATAGTTGAAGAGAATTACCAGAATTTGCAAAGGATGTGTCAAACACGAAAAAAAAAGAGAAAGCTACCTTAGTTTGAGATATATTGGAAAGCAATAAGTGTGCACTGAAGGTAACAGCAGAAGAGACAAGTAGGAGTGCATTTTTGAAAATGACCATTTCAAACACTATCTGCAACAACCTTACATGTTTTTGAAGTTCCAGCTTGGATTCTCTTTGGGTGGGAAATGCTTAATGGTAAGCCTAATGGCAGTCTTAAGCAGTGAGAGAACATCAGCAAGGAACAGCAATGACCGCTCTGGAAAAAAAATCCACTGTACCTCACCCCTCCGTGCTGACACAGAACCTAATGTGTATGCCATGCAAATTCAAGCGTACAGGACATGATCTCATAATTAAGAATAAGTTGTAGGTGGACTATGTAATAAGATTATCTGACTTCCAGACTTTAAAATCCTTTTGTAGCATCTAAATCAAAAGATGTACTGCCACTCACATAAGTGAAAATTAATTCTAAATATGGTTGTACTAAAGCCAATATAGAATCAATAAAGAAGTAATAAAAACAAATACACAAAAAGCCAAACACCCAAACAACGTCTGAGAATAAATTCCGGGCTCCTCAGTTTAGGAAGGATGTTGACTTGCTGGAGCGAGTCCAGAGAAGGGCAACAAAGTTGGTGAGGGGCTTGGAACATAAGCCCTGTGAGGAGAGGCTGAGGGAGCTGGGGTTGCTTAGCCTGGAGAAGAGGAGACTCAGGGGTGACCTTATCGCTCTCTACAACTACCTGAAGGGGGGTTGTAGTGAGGCAGAGGCTGGTCTCTTCTCTCAGGCAACCAGTACCAGAACAAGAGGACACAGTCTCAGGCTGCATCAGGGGAGGTTTAGGCTGGAGGTTAGGAGGAAGTTTTACACAGAGAGAGTGATTGCCCACTGGAATGGGCTGCCCGAGGAGGTGGTGGGGTCGCCGTCGCTGGGGGTGTTCAGGGCGAGGCTTGACAGGATGCTTGGTTGTACGGTTTAGTTGATTGGGTAGTGTTGGATGATAGGTTGGACACGATGATCTCGAAGGTCTCTTCCAACCTGGTTTATTCTATTCTATTCTATTCTATTTATTGCTCTCTACAACTACCTGAAGGGAGGTTGTAGACAGGTGGATGTTGGTCTCTTCTCCCAGGCAGCCAGTACCAGAACAAGAGGACACAGTCTCAGGCTGTGCCAGGGGAGATTTAGGCTGGATGTTAGGAAGAAGTTCTATACAGAGAGAGTGATTGCCCATTGGAATGGGCTGCCTGGGGAGGTGGTGGAGTCACCATCATTGGAGGTGTTCAGGAGGAGACTTGATGGGGTGCTTGGTGCCGTGGTTTAGCTGTTCAGGTGGGTTAGATTGGTTGGTGGGTTGGACGCGATGATCTTTAAGGTCTCTTCCAACCTGGTTTACTCTATATACTTCTATAAATCACAAACAGATTGACTATAGCCACATACTTGTATGCTTTCTTCTCTCTGTAGATGTCATAACTGCTCAGACAGGCACCTGAAATCTAGGATTTATTACTTTTTGAAACCCATTTTCCACCCGTGTCACAAACGGTTTATGAATTACAGACTTTCTGCTTGTTTAATTCAAAGTCTTCAGTTCTCTCCGATACACCATTCAGTCTTTCCAGGAAATACCTCACAAAAGCACAACTATTTCCAGCAATTTCTACCTCCCCAAAGATATGGCTCTCAGTTGCTTCACCTGCACTTTACAGGAAGGCAAAAAGATCCCACAGCTTTTCAGCCAGTAATAAAATGGTCTAGTCAAGTGCTGTACCAAAAGCAGTCACTCAGGAAAGCCGCTACATAGCAACTGTAGAGTTCAGACATCTTGAAAAGAGGCTAGAAATAAAATCTCCACATTTTATTCTTTCCTGAGACTAATGCAACAATGCACTGAAATAGGAAGAAAAAGAGAGAACACAAATGTGGAAGTTCCACATTACACACTACTATCAAAGTATGCAGCCTCATCAGCATCTTTTTATCATGGAATGCTAGGGGTTTTCAGGTACCTCCACAGATCATCGGATCCAACATCCCTGCAAAGCAGGACCACTTAGGGTGGGTTTTGAAGATCTCTAAAGAAGGAGACTTGACACCCTCTCTGGGCAGCCTGTTCCAGTGCTTTGCCACTCTCACAGAACAACACACACACACACAAAAATCAACCAACCAACCAACCAAACACCAAAAAAACCCAACCCAAAAGGTTTTTCTCATGTTAGAATGGAATAGAATAGAATAGACCAGGTTGGAAGAGAGCTTCAAGACCATCACGTTCAACCTATTATCCAACCTACCTAATCAACTAAACCATGCAACCAAGCACCCTATCAAGTCTCCTCCTAAACACCTCCAATGATGGTGACTCTACCACCTCCCCGGGCAGCCCATTCCAATGGGCAATCACTCTCTCTGTGTAGAATTTCTTCCTAACCTCCAGCCTAAGCCTCCCCTGGTGCAGCCTGAGACTGTGTCCTCTTGTTCTGGTGCTGGCTGCCTGGGAGAAGAAACCAACCGCTGCCTGTCCACAACCTCCCTTCAGGTAGTTGTAGAGAGCAATAAGGTCCCCGCTGAGCCTCCTCTTCTCCAGGCTAAGCAACCCCAGCTCCCTCAGCCTCTCCTCATAGCGCTTGTGTTCCAAGCCCCTCACCAACTTTGTTGCTCTTCTCTGGACACATTCCAGCAAGTCAACCTCCTTCCTAAACTGAGGGGCCCAGAACTGGACACAGTACTCGAGGTGTGGCCTAACCAGTGCAGTGTACAGGGGCAGAATGACCTCCCTGCTCCTGCTGGCCACACTGTTCCTGATGCAGGCCAGGATGCCATTGGCCCTCTTAGCTGCCTGGGCACACTGCTGGCTCATATTCAGCCTACCATCAACCAGTACCCCCAGGTCCCTCTCAGCCTGGCTGCTCTCCAGCCACTCTGACCCCAGCCTGTAGCTCTGCATGGGGTTGCTGTGGCCAATGTGCAGAACCCGGCACTTGGATGTATTAAATCTCATGCTGTTGGACTCTGCCCATCTGTCCAGCCTGTCGAGCATGCTGAGGTGGAATTTCCTGTGATTGAGTTTACATCCATTGCCATGGTGGCATTAACATCCCAAATATATGTGTGAACCAGTCAGATTAAAGAATATGTTTCCACAAGCAGAAATGATGAGTAAAGAGGAAAAGAAAGAGCCCAACTGTTAGAGAAAACAAATGCCAAAGCTTGTGTGTTCATTCTGGCCTCAGTTACTGGATAATCAGTCTTGTAAGATCATACAGAGACATACAGGCAAAACACAAGCAGGCTAATTGGTACAATGGATGCCTTCCAGCCTCAATCTGTTTTAAGATCTCTAGTGGCATTGCACAGATATGAAAAGAGCCGATTTCTTGCATTACTAATAACTCCACGTAGGCAGCAGACATTTCAGATTCCTTTGAAATTTTACTATCAGGTAAAGTAAGGTGCTAATGGTATGAGAAAGAAATGCAGGGAAGTATTTCAAAGTTGCAAGTGGAATTTTTAAGTCTAGGAAAAAATTAACATAAATCTGGTTAAAGACTACTTAAACATAGCAGAGAGGTTCCCATTGCACAGAACCTGCTAATTTGAATATGTTATGGCCCTTGAGTATAAGGGCCATAGTACTACGGGTTTGTTTACAAGAGGCTCATAGGAACTGGTAGATTTCAGAAGCGCTGCAGGGATAGGAATGGCACTTATCAGAATACTGCAAGAGTAATAGGAGAATGAAACATTAATTATGGCAATACATGGCTGTAAAGACAGTATAGTGATCTGCTAGAGTAAGATAAGTAACTGATTAACGGTTTCTGAAGCGAGAGCTCAAATTTCACAGTGGAAACAATGCAGGGAAGCTCTACCGGATTTCTTTCCGGCACGGGTAAACGTCTCAGCATCTTCTCTGAAGGAGACCTCAATGTAACGTTAGAAGTAACAGGGAAAGAATCTCGTTCAAAAGTGTTGAGAAAGGACTGAATATATTGAAGTGATTCCCTCAGCTGGTTTATTGACTAGGCCTAATTTTTCAATGTCCTTAGATGTTATTTTTTTAAATGTAGTATTTGAATACTGAGACCACCTCCGATTTCTACTAACAGAAGCTGTTGCCTCAAGGGAAAGTATCTTAAATCTTTTCTGCCTAGGACAGACCAGCAGTTTTTTGCAGTATGTATATCATACAAACCTTTTGCCTGCTTTGTTGAAGTTAAATAAATAATAAAACAAAACAGAGAAGTATTGAGTCATTCTACTTACATCATAAACCTGAGGACTTGTCAGGCAGCGGGCTATCAGGCCACACCAGCTGGGCAGAGTTGTGGTTAACGGAGGGCCACTGTGAGTGAGAATTGGCTTTAAATAACTTAAAGTAGTTAAGGAAAACAGATCAGTGCTTTAAAACCACTATTGAAAATAAAAAGACAATTGTACATAAATGTGGTTCTGCTCAACAACCACTGGGAAAAAAATATCTGCACTTATAAACAAATAATTTAAAGACATCTTCCCCCAGTATTTTTCCTTGGACCCTTTTAGGCATCATTTCTTTACCTACACATTTACTGCAAGGGGAACTAGCTATCTTTCTTCTTAAAGTTTCAAGCAGTTGCAAACTTTTCAGCTCTCCAGGGCCAAAATGAGCAAGAGGAGGTCCAAGTGCTCTGCAAATGGGAACACTGTGTCAGGATTGTAAGCCAGAGGTAACAAGGTGACATACCTATACAGCTCAACAAGGTGATAAAGAAATACTGCTCGTCCAGGGCCCTCAAAGCAATGCAGCCACTTTAACTGCTAGATGGTAGCTGAGGTACAGAGATGCAACCAGGGATCTTTCTCTGGTAAGGCTTAAAGACCTCTCAGCAGTGTATATATACATGCCACACAGTGTCTGAAAGGAAAACGGTACAGCAAGAACTATGTAAGACAGAAGGAAAGCAATGCTACCTACATTGAGGAGGCACAGGGGTGGGAAAGGAAGGTGCCTTTACATCTCTTTTCATAGGTCTCCCCCCACATATTTGTTCACACTGGTGCTCCAGACTGATGATATGCCTGAGGAAGTGCTCAGGAGTCAAAGAAAGGTGTCCAGGCTACAGAGCAGCATGCTGATCTTAACTGGCAAAAGAACAGAGCTCAGGAGAGGAGTGCTAAGAATTCCAAACATTCTCTGAAATCAGAAATACAGGACTTTGGGTTGTTGATGGTTTGTTGTTTTAATATGTGGGGTTTGGTTTGTTTTGTTTTCCAGTCAGTTTGATCATGTTGAGTGTAAATATACATTGCAAATATTCTATTTACTTTCTTAAGCCTCTAAGCACAGACGGAATCAAGTCCATTTGTGAATATTTTAACAGAAATATATCCTCCCCTTTAGCAGAGTCTGGCATTAGCATGTTCAGTCGAGCATATATCAGCATGATTATGCCACTGCAGAGTTATGTTTCCTTCTTCCCTCCTCCAGTGTAGTTACACCCAGTCCTGGAAAGAAAGAAACTCTTGGCCCTTACACTAACCTACCAGCCTCCACACTGCTCTGTATGGAGGCATGCAGTGACTCAGCCATAGTAAATGAAAACCAGTGAAAGACATCTGGTATGTCACAGTTGCAGTTTTCTTCATGTTTAACAATTGTGGGGGAATCCAGGGAACAGCCCATGACATGAAATGAACTCTGTGTTCCACAGCAATGCAGTTCCTGGTTGTCCATCCGCAGAGAGCCCTGCAGCCAGTAGCCAGCACTGGAGCACACTGCCAAGTGCATCTATTTGCATCTTTTTCAAGTAGAGTTCCCTTGCAAAGAGTGAATTTTGAGATAATCTGCCTTTCTACCCATAAACCAAGTCAATGCAACAGCAAAATAGATTTTGACATTTAGCCGTGGGCACAGAGGTGGCAATTTTAAAGATCATTCCTTCTGTGAAATTTAAGCTGACCCAGCCAAGGATTATCTGAATACCCCCTGCAAGAGGAAGAGCACAATGTTACCTCTAAGGTACAATAACACAGTTCTGCTTCTGGATGTCAGTTTCCTTGGCACAAACGTCACATAAACCTTCCCTAAAATTTGCTAGTCACCACTGAAAAAGCAAATATATGATCAGCATCCTTAAATCTCCATGAAACAGCTCATGAAGCTGTGACTTTCACCTAGAACACTCTCCACCCCACTCTCCTGTCCTTACTACAGCTGCTGGCGACTGCACTTGTGCTAGCTCAGCTGAGGGGAACGCAGCATTGCCGCCTACTCTTTTTTTGCCAGTCACATCCCTTTTGCAAAGGCAGGGGAAGTCTGCTTCCTCCTTAACAAGACCAAAAAGCAGCAGTCAGCCACAGACAGAACTTTGTGCTCTTACCACAAAAGTTTTTGATGTTTAAGTTTTGGGTTTTTCTGTTTGTTGGGGTTTTTCGTTTTGTTTTATTAACAAAAACTTACCTTAAATATACTTTGACACCAGTCACTACAACTCAAAAGGTTAACTTGAAACCACTAAAATACATGAACATTTAACATATGCTTCCTTCTGGGCTTTTGCCCAGTACTACTATATCTGAAAGCATCGGTCACAAACAGATTTTATTCTGAACAGGCAAGTGCTATTAAGATCTGAATGCTTTCAACACTGTACCTAGGATTCCCTGGGTGGGAGACATTGGTGCACAAGGCACAAAAGGAGACTACTCCAATCAGGCCAGCAATCTCATCAACCAGTGGCTAAGACCCCAGTGGAAAGACTTCTCAGATGCAAGCTGCAATGAGACTAAAACACTGTCACAGGTATTTACATACGTTCACATACTTCTAGGAATCAAGAACTGGAATTTATTTGAGTATCTGGATACAGGCAACTTGCCATGGCCACAGGATGATCTCTGTCATTTTCCACTAGGAGAATGTAAGTCGTTAAAGCAGGACATTCAGATGACTATTTATATGATTAAGAATATATTAAAGCTATTATTAAAAAGTGAAAGATGGGATAGCTACACAAAAATTGTTCCAAAGCTTAAACAAAGCTATTAAAATATTATGATAACTTCATAAAGGTTGCACAGTACTATATATATGCAAGGACACACTCTGCTTCAACACTCAAAGGAAATTCTGGATATACTGAAGGGAATAAGCTGGATCACATGTAGATTTTTACTTCCAGAGCTTCCTATATCAGCAATGGGTTTCCAAAGAGAATTTCGTCACAAAACCAGAAAGCTCTTCAAGAGCACTAAACTGGGGCTTAGACATACACAATGAACTGGAAAACTTGTTTGTGCTATGAACATTAGTGAGGCTTAGTGGAGCAACACAGAAGATTTAAAATGGTTAATTGGCTGTCTTATTGTTTAGGAAGGAACTTTGAGAATTGACTGGTTTCTGTCCTCCAGCAAGTGTGACATAGGATGCATCAGAGAAAGGTCCATCTTCTGAATCAATGAGTTTACACTTCACTTCTGTGCTTGGAACCTGTCAGATATTTGACCTTCCTCCTGTTTGACTCTCTAAAGTGCTTATGGGTACATACAGGTACATGGAAAAGAAAACTGAATATTTCATGCCTTGAAGCCAAGCTTTGTTTTCAAAAGGATACTTATGGTCAAAGCTATACCATAGCCTGAAGAGCCAAGCACTTTCCTGCTTTGTCCTGTTCCTTCTTTCAGAATCTAGGCCATCCTAAAAATAAGACAAAAACATATTCAGTTATATCAGACAGAAAAAAAAGAAACCCCAAATCACACATTCCAATCATTCAAGTTATAACACCCTGTCCAAAATAAGCCAAATTACTTGAATAGTGTACTTGAACTGCAGATGAAAGCTATTTAAAGACATGCTTATAATTAGATGGTTACTTTCCCTAGAAATTACTGCAGAGAAGTAGGCCCTCTTCATTGCCCTCAAGTTACCTTAGCAAGACATCTAATACAAATTTCCCCTGAGTCTAAAAGCTTATCATACAGTTAATGCAATAATGAGTACAGAAAGAAGTCCCAAACTGACAAATAAGCTTCAAAGGTGTCTCATCCCCATCTCCCTTTCCAGAAAAATGAAGTGGAATAATCTAGACTGATCACTATTCATTGTTTAATTGGCTGCCTTAATTCTAGCTCTGTTTCATGTTCTTTCCTTCAGCCTTTACATTTTGCTTCCCTGGAAGAACAAAGGAAGTTAGTATACCTGACAGACCCTCAGGAACCTGATGAAATGTATCACACTTAAAAGAAACGTGTGTAACAGGGAATCCATACGAAAATCACATTTGAGGAATGTCATGCAGATTTTGTAAGTACTAGATCAAGCTCAGAAGTCCTAACAGTGTTAAATATAATCCCTTCACTAGCAGTGCTGCAAGTCATTGCACCAGCTGGTCTGCAGCTGCATTTGTTTTTCACTTTTGTTACTGTTTTGATTTATTTTTTATATGTTTTGGCCAGAGGCCAAAGTTAAGACCAGTTCAACAGATGAAGTAAAAATAATCTTCCAAATCACTGGAAAATATCAAAACAGGATTGCCCCATGTACTTCTGATCTGCAAAAAAAAATCATGATCCACCAAGAGTTAGAAAATTAATACATTTTCACACCCTCCCCATCCCAAATGATGTCTTTTCTTCAGTTGTGACATGCTGCTAATTTTGGCTTTGTGAAAGAAAGAGGAATCCAAAGGGAACAAATGAACAAGCTCAATTAGGAATGCCGTGCACAGCTAAAGAGGATAACAAATGGGTAAGTGCTTTATGTTTACAAGGGAAAAAAGCAACCTGGACACTGAGTAAGAACAGCATACCAATGGCTCTACTTCCTGTTAAAGCAATTCCCCCAAATACTGACAAGTTCAGTCTGAACTGGCCAAAGCCATCTTACCACGATACCACTTCCCAGCCTTAATTTTATGCAATAACTGTATAGTAAGATGTGCTTTGAGTCTTGGCTTTCTGATTTCTTCCAGGCACATACAAAACCAAGTTCACCCTTTGGTACCCAGACCCACTGCTTAAGAATCTATTTTGTGGCTTCTACAAAAAAAAGCCATGGAGATGCCTAATGCCATTTCAGCAATGAAAGAGATGCTTCCTGAGCAACTAACTTTTAGTCACAAGTTACTTTCAACCCACAATTTGTGACAAAAAGAAAAAACTAAAAACAAAAGGGGAGGGGGGGAAAGGCAATAGAAACTGTTAATAATATGAAAGCTGCTCTCAAATACAGAAAGTATCCCATGCATGTATCTGTGACCAGCTTGACCATTAGCATCATACAACTCGAGGTTTACAAAGCTGAGTTCACAGACTTGCACCCTAAGCAGACTCTGAATCCCAAGTCATCTGTCTTTCCTGTCATTCACCTTCCTCTAGCAGGTTTCTCCATAAGCAACCAGTTATGCTGCTCAACAATTATTGTCAAGCAGTACTCTGGGAGAGGGGAAAATAAGGTCTGGACAGAGGAAGTGCCTGGGAAATACTGGGTTGTTTTTTCCCCACTTCTGTGAACTCGCTCAGTTTTAAAATGGAGTAAGCTTTGAACAACATTCTTTCAATAGTCTTATTTGCCAATAACATATTGCAGGGGGAAAAGTCAATTGTTATGTTGTTACTGATGCACAGAAAAGTGCACTAAAGGTTTGCTGAATATAGATAATAATTTTCTAATGTTCCTTTTGTATCATACAGCAAAGACCCAGATGGCTCGTGGTACACTATACATGAGCTGAGATCAAACTTAGTTTTGATTCTAGGTTTATGCTGTAGCATGTTAAAAGCAAACATGGGGGGAGGGGGGAGGAGAAAAGCAAATTCTTAGAGTGTATTAGTAGATTAGGAACAGTTTTGATGCCTTACATGTACTTACATGCAATCATTTTAACACTGCCGCATTACACTCAATGCCACAGAATGTTTTCTAGGGGACATTACTTGAATATTATACAGTAAAAAGCATTACTGACTTGCCAGCTAAGAGAGAAATGTTTTATCTATGCACATAGCTTCTACAGTTCTTTATTGTCTTAGTTATGAAATAAGACCAGTCTAATAGACAGGTTATATAATTACTTACTCCTTGTAAGACTTGAAAGCTGTCATTAGTAGGTGGAGGATCCTGATCTGGGTCAACCCCAACCCTACAGAAACATTAGGAAAACAAAGCAAGTGGTATTACTGAGGGTTACAAATGCTGTAAGTTTGGCAGAATGCATTTTTAAAGCACTTTAAGCACCCAGCAAAGCTGCATTCAAGGAAGTTATAAGAATAGTTTGAGGAAGAGCTGTCTGTTATTGCCCTGCAGTTACACAGCCATAAACAGAGTACTTTTACACTCAAGCAGCAGCTGCCTCTGTAGACAACAGCTTTAACTCCATCTCAGGATCAATGTCAACTGCTTACCTTTGTTGTCAATTCTTAGGACACTAGCAAACACTATTTTTGGCTCAAAAGATGAACTGTGGGTGACATGCTCTTCAGTGGAGAATAGCCCCTCATGTCCAGCAGCAAGAAACCAGAGACTGAAGATAAGCCAAATCTCAGTATTTGACATGGCAAGTAACTTTTACAACCAGGGAGGCCTGAGAATGGCTCAAATACATGATTTTTTTTTACATAAAGTCACACACTCCAAGTTCTAATGCATTGGATGAAAAAAACAATGATTTATTTCTTTTCAAACAAAGACTCAATCTTAATTGCTGCAAGTTTTATTCACCAAACACAACATGCCCACAGTGAATTTACAACAGGCCTGTCTGTTCCAGCCACCCACCTGAGTGAGGGAGGGTCTGCATAATGAGATGGTGGATGATAGCAGAATGTTAATAAGAGACTGTAGGCTCACTTTTGCATAGTTATTGAGTATCTTTTTACCATACCATCCCTTTACATGGTGCTCCTATCCAAGATGAGTACATAATCCTTGCAATTATGTTCTGGTTTTTCTGGTCTGTTTTAGGGGTAACTATTTGTTAAGACCAGACTTGTCTAGTTCTAAACTGTATTCATGCCTGAATCTCTGTACTTTGTTATATCACTTCAAATATCAGGTAAGATTGTCAGTCTCAAATGTACTGTGTTTCAGTCCTGCCACGTTGCATAACAAGTGTAGGAAAATGCAGGCAACAGCAAAAAAACATTGTCTGAAATGGCTAACTTCTTCATTTTCCCTCTCTTGGAAGAGACTGAGATGGTTCAGTGCAATTTCTTTGTTCCTTAGACTTTGTGTCAGCTATTTCTTATTTATGCAACATCCCTGAAGATCAGCAGAAACAAACGGAACCTTGCTTGTAAGAACATATAATTTGTGTGTCCCAGGGACACATGCTTGCATAAGGCAAGCAGTAATACAAACACAATTTACCTTCAGGCACAGAAGATGGCATGGATTAAAATAAAAGGGAACACCTTCAAAGAACTTGTAGCAGTGCTTTCTAATAGAACATATAGAGTCATCTTAACCCTTAGGCACATTTGACCTGGCAATTCATTGGCACTGACCAGGCTCAAGACGAAGAACCTTCACCAGAACACTGGACTGAGATTGGGTATTGGATTGTAACATAGGTTAAAATAGACCACTGCACACAAAAGCTCTGAAAGGTTACAAGGGACCACTTAGGTTATCACAAGTGGTGAAGATACAGCAAGAAGGGTTTTCTGTAATCAAACTAGCTACCTACTGAAGCCTCATGCAGAAAGCTGAGAAGCAACATCAGGAAACTCCCTAGGTATGGCAATATATATGATTGCACAGTCCTTTATAAATACACATAAAAGAAAAAAGATTTGTGGGTTTCCAAACTCCAGCTGGGGAGGTTCATTACACCATACACAGCAATGATGCTCACGTTAACCCTGCAGTTGGGAATGTGAACAGGGAGTTCAAGAAGGTTGTTCCAGACGAACATAGCTTGCATTCCTGAAATAGTTTTAGCTCACTGGGCTAGCCATTCACTTCATAGTGTATTAGAAAGTCAAACAGTTCAAAATATCTCCATTTTTACTTGACTTACAAGATTGTGTATTTGCTTTGGGGAGTTTAACTGCCCTTAGGCATAGAAAGGGGGCTTAGTGGCAAACCAAAGCTGGATGACCATACTGTTGAGTGAAAAGTCATCGTACACCACAGGCCAGGTGTTTGGGGTTCACTGTTGTGCTGAAGAGGAAATGTGAGTTTTTCTGTAACAACATGGTTCAGCTTTTAGGAAAAGAAATTTTACTGCAGTCTTACTACAGACATTTCTTTTAATGTTGAAATGGTATATTGACACAGGCTTGCCCTTTGTAAGTTTGTGGGGGTTTTTTCCCAAAGTTATTCATCTTGGGTATTTCTAATTGATTTTTTTTTTCCAGTTCATGTTTCAAAGTATGTTCCTCAGTTCACAGATTAACACAACATATTTTGAATTCCCACAACTACTTTTGGTATCTTTCAGCTGGTACACTGTCTCTCTTACTTTCTACTCTAGCATGAAGTGCATTGTAAGATATTTTTTTGGTAGCAAGTCTGCCTGTTTGAATTTCAAGGCACATAAGCCCAGGGAGGTGGTGGAGTCCCCATCCCTGGAGGTGTTCAAGAGGGGACTGGATGTGGCACTTGGTGCCATGGTCTAGTAGTCATGAGGTTTTGGGTGACAGGTTGGACTTGATGATCTTTGAGGTCTTTTCCAACTTGTTGATCCTATGAAAAGAGAGAGAGGGGGTTGGATGCCTTTGGAAATTCATTTCCCATGTTTTATCCAGCTCTGGTTACAGGATCACACAGGCTCACAGGATGTAAGGGGTTGGAAGGGACCTCTGGAGATCTTTGGGTCCAACTCCCCTGCCAGAGCAGGACCATAGAATCCAGCAGAGGTTGCACAGGAACACATCCAGGCAGGGCTGGAAAGTCTCCAGAGGTGTTTTTTAAACCTGGTGTGAGAGTGCCATGGAGACTGAAAATGTGTTTTCCAAAAATATTATCCCTTATTATCATACCATGACAAGCATCACAATTTTGCAGGCCCTGCCCCCACATTTCTAAGTCTCATCTTCATCACCTGAAACAAAACAACACCCAAAAAATCATTCAAGTCTCTCCCAAGCTCCTTTACTGTAAAAAGAACCATAGAAAACATTTAATAACTTCATCCTTAGTTAACTACTTACATAATTAAAAGTACAAGTAAAGCTGGTACATGTATGGATATCTTCAATATTGATTTTTTTTGCTGGTGGTTTAAAAAAAAGTCCATCTCACATCCTTAAGTTCATTTTAAAAGCTCCCTGTACTTTAAATGTTCTGTAAATGCTGCTATCAGTTCTCATTTATATAACCATTTTTTTAAGTTAGGATAAATTGTTACAGAATTGATTTATATAGATCCTCTCTCAGAGATCAGGGACACAAAGTCTTGCTAATGACTGTGTTTTGTTCAAATTCCCTAGCAGAAAGGCAGGTGAGCAAGCTCTGGTTGGAAACAAAGTTTTGCTGGAGGCACATTCTGTGATGGGGAGTGAGGGGCATGTCAGCTGCAGAACAGCCAATGCCAGGGTACTGCAGGTCCCAGCAAGCATCTTTGCTTTACCCAGCACCCTTTCTGAAAGCCCACTGCAGCAGTTGTGTATAAGAGATTGCCTGAGTGTGTACAACAGCAATTCAGATGAAGAACACAAGCAGTCTTTCAGCTGTAACAATGCATATGTATCCCAAAACTGGTGAAAAATGCATCTCTCCTCCCCCTACCTCCCCATTTCCCTGAGTTTGGTATTTGATAGATACCTTAATAGTACACACAACTATTCTATAGTTCAGTCACCTTTATTTCTGCCTTGGAAAGTTTATTACAATCTGTAGGCATATGCATACTACAGCAACAATTTAACCAATTTCTTCACTCCTCTATTTTTTTCTCTTCACTTCAAGGCGTAAAAGGCTTGTCACACTTCAAGAGCCCTGTAATAGCAAAGGGGCTATCACTGAGCTCCTAATGCCCAGCACCAAAGCACCACATTTCTGCTAAATTTCTCAGTCATCTTTCTACAGCCAGAACTCCAGAAGAGCAGTCACTGAGATTTGATCTCTCAAATGCTAAACCTATGTACAATTCAGTAATTTAAACAGCGTGGTACAAAATGGCTGACAAAACGTGGAATGCAAAGTAGAAACAAAATGCATGGAAAGGAATGGGGGGGAGGGGGTAAGTAAAGGCAGAATGACTATGTCATTTTTAAGTGGCTGAAACTGGTTCTTCTGATACTACAAAAACCTTTCCAAGGCTCTGCAACACAGATGACAAGTTACCAAAATACCAGGCTTTATTACATTCTAGCATGTGTAATTACTGTGGCAACAGCCAAGAATGCTGTAATAGATAACAGTTCTCAGACTCTCTGTTTAAGCTAATGCACTGCATCTCTGGCAATCATACAGCTTCACTGGGAACTTTCAAGTGTGACAGGATACTTGGAAGACTTAACATTGGGCAATCCCAAAGAGTTTTATTTACATAAATATGCTGTGTATACACACACACACATATGATGACATATTTCCCTATACATTCTACTTAGAGATTTATTTTGTTATCTGGTGGGGGCAGGGTGTTGTGATTTTTTTTTCCTCTCTCTGTATCCACGTCTCAATTCTAGAAACCACCAGCCAGAGAAGACTACAAGTCTGTTCTTCCTCACCTCTTCTTAGCATCTTCCTGTAAAGCAATGTGGTAACCCTATGTTTAAAAAAACCCACACCCCCAAGGAGGCTGGGGTAAATCACCTATGCAGTTCCTTCCAACCTGAACACTTGTACAAAATAACCCTAAGAAATGCTTAAGAATATCTGTGTGATTAAGGATTCACATCCATGATTTCTCAGCTGTCGATCTTTCCAGGCCAGTGGTGCTAGCTTGCTTCATTCATTACCCATACACAAAGTTAAAGGTTGTAGTGCTTTGGGGGAGGATTTTTTTAAGCTAAAGATGTGAAGTGTGATCCACACTTTCCCAGCTCAGAATAGACTCAGAATTGAGGAACATTTACGGCACTGCAGAGAAGGAGAAGCAGTAGCAGCATGCCATAGTAGAGAAAGAAAGCAGATGCTTGGTGTTATAAAGATGAAGAAAGCCAAGCACTGGGTTAATTTGGTATCAAGGAAAGCACAGTGTCACCTGAAATACAGCCAGCGGCTTTCACTCATCTCTTCCACCGACGGAACATGGTCACCAACTCTGGTACAGTACAAGAATGCAATGTGAGTAACAAAATGCTCATGAGATGGTAGCTTTACACAGCTCCTTAGCAAAACAATGCAGACCACCAGCCACAAAAAAACCACAAAAACAAAGCAGCAACAACAAAAATACCTACCCAATCAAAAAAGACAAAGCAGACAAAAATAAGAATGGCAGAGCAATGACACAGTGACAAAAATCATTAAAATTAACAACAGCAGCACTTTATAATTTAGATATCTAGAAACACTCATCACACATTCAGATTCAGGCTGGCAAAGCACCTGTATTCATGTCAGGCTACCTCCCCCAGAAAATTAAATTCAATAGCTCTCAAGAAAGCTGCTACAGACACAGAGCTGACGTAAGACAATTCCTACTACTTTGAACCTGCACGTGGTGTAAAAGAGAAAAAGTCATTAGAGAAAATAACCACAGGAAGCTACACATACATGGAAGAAGCCAGCAAGGCTGCCCAGTTTCAGAGCAGTCCAAAACAACTGGCAGCACATACTAAATCATCAGTTTAACAAATGATTGACTACCAATCTTTAACATCATTAAGCTCCAGTCACGGCAGAGTGTGTTTTGACTCCTTGCTTTGCCTTTTTCAGTTGCAGTTAAAAAAGAAAAACCACCACAAGGGAAAGCATGTTTGGTTTCTAGTAGTTTCCACATAAAGTCCTTGTCAGCTTGTGGCTGGTTTACTCCTCCCGTTTTCCTATGAGGGCATGCTACATGAACTGTATATTCCTCACGCCCAGATGATCAGAAATCCACAGAGGCCTCACTTTTCAAAGAGCAGGTGTATGTGCCCTGACTGCAGGCTGACATCTTGACAAACCAAATATTTAAGACTACAGCTTGTGATAAAAAGAGCAGGCACTCATCTAATCCTTGAAGGCTGAGACAAATACCAGACTTGCGATAGATCTGTTTTGGATCCCTGACTCAACAGCTCTTCTCCCACACTGACATACACCCTAGGTCAGAGCACCCTGCTCTGAAAGGGCAACACTCAGATGGCTCTGCATATGCAGCAAAAACTAAAATTAAGAACTGCCCAAGAGCTTCCCTTCTATGACTTCTTTCTCTTTGCTGTATCATTGCCAAGTTAATATATTGAAGTTTTTCCAGATGTCTCTAATGAGTACAGCATTTTGGGAAACTTTTAGCTATTCTGGAAGAGTTCAACTGGTTCTCAGAAGATGACGGAGAAAGGAGAGATTTCCCACCACCACCCTCTTTAATAAAATACAAGCCAATTGCTAGAAAAAGTTGTAAAGTTGTTTCAGGTTGGTTTTAGGGGGCCTTTGAGTATTTCTTTACCTAACCTAACCAAGATAATGATTGCTGAAACTGCCTGCTGGGGCTTGGCAGTTAAACCCATATAATCTGTGTGGTCTAGATAGATCTCAAGCCAGTTCCTTCAGGGTCAGGGCCTTCCCAACATTTTTTCTCTCTAGTGTGAATCACTATGTTTCAGAGCACAAGAACAGAGATAAGGAAGCACCTTCCATGCTTAATTCCAGACATCCAAAAGAAGAGATGACAATCTTTCCTACTATGGGAAAGAACCAGAGGGGTGAGGCTGGAGGTTCAGAGTCTGCATTTAAGAGAGATTTACAGCTGCTGATGAGAAACTAGAGACTGGGAAAGGAGAAGTAAGAAGACAGAAGAAACTAGACAGGGAAAGATGACCGGAATTGCAGAAAGAGATGGTGAAAGGAAAAAGCCCACAACAGAGGGAAAAGGACAGCACTCATGTCTGTGCACCTGCCCTTCAAAGGCAGCAACTAGAAGGCAGTGAAGGATTATAGAATAATGGAAAGAGACTGAAAACCAGAAGGATGTTACCTCCTACTGGACATCCCTCACTCCAGACCAGAATGTTACACAAGGCTGGATTACCAGTATCAACACTTACTTCCTGCCACTGCAGCACACTGAGGCATGGCATTCAAGAAATGCACATTTTATAGCTGGACCACCCTGGATAAAACAGAGTATAACCCGAGACTGCCACTTAAGCTGTCAGTTTTGTGACCACCCCAGATAGTTAGGTAGCACACATAGCAGCTGTGTGAGAATTAGTGTTTCCCAATATCTCGTTCAGTTTGCTCACTTTAATACAAAAAAAAACACAAAAAACTGCCAACCAAACAAAAAACAAACCCCCAAGAAATGAGAGCCCCACAAACCAAACCAAACACACACACAACCCACTTAAAAAGATTGCACTTGCAAAGTCAGGCAAAAGGCAGTAAACATCTAAGCTGACTTTAGCTGTGCAACCTTTCATTTTTATGGTAGAAAGATCCTCAAGTATTTTAAGATTAAATGCTTTAAAATTCACAAAAATGTTGCTAAGTATAGCTGAAATTACTTAATGAAAATAAACATGAGCTTCCTTATTTGAGGCAGATTGTGAAGGAGAGGAAGGCATTAATCTCTGTGTTGCTTCATTCAACATAAAAGAAGCCAGGTCAATAATATCTAATGACAAAAATGGAAAAAAAACAACATTTCAAAATAGGAATGTTAGGAGTTCCCTTTTTTCCTGTGACAGATAAATGAAGTCAGTCAGCTACTGTTCTGAAAAGAGGAACTTTGCCAGTGGTTTTGATTTACATGACTTTATCAGCAAGTTTGCAGATGACACCAAGTTGGGAACAGATGTTAGTCAGTTAGAGGGCAGAAAGGCTCTGCAGAGGGACCTCGACCGACTGGACAGATGGGCAGAGGCCAACGGGATGGCATTTAACAAGTCCAAGTGCCGGGTGCTGCACTTTGGCCACGGCAACTCCATGCAGAGCTACAGGCTGGGGTCAGAGTGGCTGGAGAGCTGCCAAACAGAGAGGGACCTGGGGGTGCTGATTGACACCTGCCTAAACATGAGCCAGCAGTGTGCCCAGGTGGCCAAGAGGGCCAATGGCATCCTGGCCTGTATCAGGAATAGTGTGGCCAGCAGGAGCAGGGAGGTCATTGTGCCCCTGTACTCTGCATTGGTTAGGCCACACCTTGAGTCCTGTGTCCAGTTCTGGGCCCCTCAGTTTAAGAAGGACATCGAGACACTTGAACGTGTCCAGAGAAGGGCAACAAGACTGGGGAGAGGCCTTGAGCTCAAGCCCTATGAGGAGAGGCTGAGGGAGCTGGGATTGTTTAGCCTGGAGAAGAGAAGGATCAGAGGCGACCTCATTGCCCTCTACAACTACCTGAAAGGTGGTTGTAGACAGGAAGGGGTTGGTCTCTTCTCCCAGGCAACCAGCACCAGAACAAGGGGACACAGTCTCAAGCTGCACCAGGGGAGGTTTAGACTCGAGGTGAGGAAAAAGTTCTTCACTGAGCGAGTCATTTGTCATTGGAATGGGCTGCCCAGGGAGGTGGTGGAGTCGCCGTCCCTGGAGGTGTTCAAGGGGAGATTGGATGTGGCACTTGGTGCCATGGTCTAGTCGTGAGGTCTGTTGGGACAGGTTGGACTTGATGATCCTTGGGGTCTCTTCCAACCTTAGTTATACTGTGATACTGTGACTTCTGAGTTAGTTGAAACCTCAAGCAAGAAATTGTTTGTCTGTTTTAGTCTCAAAGAATGAGACTGTATTTTTAATATCCAAGTCATGTTTTAGTTTCTAGCAGTAAACTAAATTAAGCCTGCCACAAACCATGGGACCTCTGCTGATCAGTAGACCCTGGTACACTGGTACCATACCCTATCTGGAAACATAATAATAATAAACCAGGTTGGAAGAGACCTTCAAGATCATTGTGTCCAACCCATCAACCAATCCAACCCACCTAATCAACTAAACCATGGCACCAAGCACTCCATCAAGTCTCCTCCTGGACACCTTCAATGATGGTGACTCCACTACCTCCCCAGGCAGCCCATTCCAATGGGCAATCACTCTCTCTGTATGGAACTTCTTCCTAACATCCAACCTAAACCTCCTCTGGTGCAGCCTGAGACTGTGTCCTCTTGTTCTGGTACTGGCTGCCTGGGAGAAGAGACCAACATCCACCTGTCTACAACCTCCCTTCAGGTAGTTGTAGAGAGTAATAAGGTCACCCCTGAGTCTCCTCTTCTCCAGGCTAAGCAACCCCAGCTCCCTCAGCCTCTCCTCGTAGGGCTTGTGTTCCAAACCCCTCACCAACTTTGTTGCTCTTCTCTGGACTCGTTTCAGCAAGTCAACATCCTTCCTAAACTGAGGGGCCCAGAACTGGACACAGGACTCGAGGTGCGGCCTAACCAGTGCAGTGTCCAGGGGCAGAATGACCTCCCTGCTCCTGCTGGCCACACTGTTCCTGATGCAGGCCAGGATGCCATTGGCCCTCTTGGCTGCCTGGGCACACTGCAGGCTCATGTTCAGTCTACCGTCGACTAGCACCCCCAGGTCCCTCTCAGCCTGACTGCTCTCCAGCCACTCTGACCCCAGCCTGTAGCTCCTCCCACTTGCCCAGCTCAGTTCCTTCAGAAGTTCAGCCCATCACAGATCATGGGAACTACTGAAGGGGGCATCCTGTGGGGATGGGGAAACCCCATTGCTAGGCAGACCACAGAACTGCAGAAACACCACACTGCCACACAATGACCAGGCAAGCTAAACCAGCCTGAAGGGTCAGTCAGCTTGGTTGACTCTTTGTTAAAGCAGGTTCTTCTCTTGTGCTCACCTGCACACTGCAGAAAGGCCAATTACTTCATGACGATTTGGTAATGGCTGAACAGATTTCCATCTTTTCTTCAACAAAAGCCAAAATCCACCAGGATACAAGTGTGAGCCAGCAGAGCTGGACAAAGTCCACACAAATCCTGACATTTAAATCCAATACACAAACAGCATTAGTTTCCTATGTGCCTCCACTTAATCTAGGAAGTAACTAACTTTTTATCTTTTATCATCTTTTATGTTAAATAATCCTGTACAAGAGCACTACGTATTTCCAGCCTCCTCAGACTAACCTAGTGGGCAAGTGCCAAGGCTCAGCAAGCATCCCAGGCTACCCCAGAGACAAGTTACCTACTGCACAGCCTCAGGACTGCACAAGCACTATACACTGCTGCTGAGCAAGGGCGTTGGGACAGTACATCATCTCCTGCCTACTCCTTCCACTGGGGAGAAAAAGATAGAAAAGCAACATACTTCTAAAATTCAGCTGGAAATTAATTTGTTTTGTTCTTAAATCCGTAAGGTCAGACAGGGTTTCTAGCTGTTCAGCATCAAGGGCTATGTCACAGAGGATGCCTTACCACCACCAAGTTTCTCATTCTCCATCAGTTGAGCACAGCTGCCACCTCCTGGCACTAATCTTATTTCATGTGGTTGCTAAGAGTGCAGTCTCCATCACTACTAGAGAAGCACACAACCAGGCAGCTGTAGGCAGGCCCATGGAGTTCTCTAGAATCCTTCTTATGTAGAGTTCCTTTCTTTACATATCTTTTCCTTAACAGGGAAATTTACCATGTATTCACATTGACAATTAAAATTACTACTTACTAGCATGAATGGTACATCTCACCCAAAAAAATGTAGCTAAACACTAAAAACTACAGTTTTCCAGCTGTTCTGCCTTGCTGCCCACATTAATGATTTTTGGAAGTATAGCCTACTTGAAGGGCAAGGCTGGAATGGACACAGTGTTAGCCCTTTCTTCCTTCAGGAACAATTCATCAACCAAGTTAATAGAGTCTCTTTCCTAAACCAAATTACTCCTTTAGCAGGACTAAGTGCTTATTTTTGGATGCTTCCACAAGCTGCTTCCTGAGCAGGGGAAAATTGAAACAAAAAACCAGTCAAACAAACCAAAAACACCACCAAAACCAAACAACCAAAACCCTACAGTGTGCTACCTCGCAGCTATTTTCCAGTTGGCCAAGAGCTAAGCCAAGAGCTAAGCCACATGTTAGAGTCTAGTCTTGATACAGGCAGACTGAAAACACAGAGCTCCCCTTCACTTAGTTGGGCAGCAGCACACACTGTCCATTGCTAGAGGACAAGGTGTGAAGGAAACATCCAGATATGCTTTCTGAACAAAAAGAGGTGCAGGCAGCAGGGCAGAAGACTCTGGATGCCAGCACCTACAATGAGAGCTCTTAAGAGTCAGTTTTGTTGACCTGGTTGCATCCACACTTCAGAAGGTGCTTTGGAATCCACTCAAGTGGCTATCAGACAAGAGATACACTCACATGAGCCATCGCAGAGGCTGCAGGCAAATCTCAGCAGATTTTCCCTGGCCATTGCAAGTAGATTGCAAGCAGCCTTCTTACCTCTGTACAGACGGCTAGAACTCATCTCCTGCTCCCTTGCACCCTGCACCTCAGACAGTCAGGTTGCGCTGCTGGTTACACACCCACCATGCCTGCTCTGCTTGCAGAGGTGTATCAGTGCACTTGTTCCTTATATACCACCACTGGACAGAAATCTTCTGTTGTCACAAGTGCCAAATGGAAAGCTGCACATGGCATCTATTCCAGATACCTTCCTAAAGTCATTGTGGGGCTTTCACATGAGAACAGACACCAGTCAAGCTGAGCTTAGAAATGTATGTGGTATCTCATCACCATGAATAGTTGCCATTTCAGAAACATGGTGGGATAGCACACATGATTGGAGTGCTACACTGGGGGGTTACAAGCTCTTTAGGAGAGACAGGTGAGGGAGAAGAGGAGCAGGGGTGGCTCTGTATATTAAGGAGTCACTCTTTGCCACAGAGCTTGAGGTAGAGGATGAAGCGATTCAGAGCCTGTGGGTTAAAATCAGAGGGAGGCCTAACAAATCTGACATCCTGGTTGAAGTCTGTTATAGACCACCCAACCAGGATGAGGAGGCTGATGAAATATTCTATAAGCAATTGGAGGCTGTCTCAAGATCATCAGATCTTGTCCTTGTAGGTGACTTTAACCGGCCAGATATCTGCTGGGAACTTAATTCAGCAGAGAGAAGGCAGTCCAGAAGATTCCTGATGCAGCTGTTAAGTGAGCCTGTGAGGGGACAGGCTCTGCTTGACCTGCTGTTCTCCAATAGAGAAAGGCTGGTGTGATGGTGGGAGGCTGCCTAGGGTGCAGTGACCACGAGATAGTGAAGTTTTCAATATGCAGGGAGATAGGGAGGAGCACCAACAGAACCTTCACCTTGGACTTCCAGAGGGCAAACTTCAGCCTGTTTAAGAAACTTATTCGCAAAGGTCCCTGGGTACCAACCCTCATGAACCGAGGGGTCCAGGAGGGTTGGAGCTGCTTCAAACAGGAGCTCTGAAGGCACAGGAACTGGCAGTTCCCATGTGCCGGCGGGGAAGGCGACCTGCCTGGATGAGCAAGCAGCTCCTGGAGGATTTAAGGGGAAAAAAGAGGCTGTATCACCTCTGGAAGGAGGGGAAGGCTTCTTGAGGTATGTTCAAGGAAGTGGTTAGACTGTGTAGGAAAAAAATTAGAGAGGCAAAGGCCCAGTTGGAACTGAAGCTGGCCACCTCTGTGAAAGACAATAAAAAGCATTTTTACAAATATATTAACACTAAAAAGAAGGGCAAGAAGAATCTCCACTCCTTATTGGACCTGGAGGGGAACATGGTGACTGAGGATGAGGAAAAGGCTGAGGTCCTGAACACCTTCTTTGCCTCCATGTTTAGCAGCAAGGCAGGAGTTCAGGACGAGTGGCCTCCTGAGCTGGGCAATGGGGTCAGGGAGCAGTGTGATGCCCTGGAAATCCATGAGGAATTAGTTTGGGACCTGCTGAGCCACTTGGACACCCACAAGTCCATGGGACCGGATGGGATCCATCCTAGGGTGCTGAGAGAGCTGGCAGATGAGCTGGCCAAGCCACTCTCCATCATTTTCCTCCCATCCTGGCTTACCGGTGAGGTCCCAGATGACTGGAAACTGGCCAATGTGATCCCTATCCACAAGAAGGGTTGGATGGAAGAACCTGGAACCTCCAGGCCAGTCAGCCTGACCTCAGTGCCAGGGAAAGTGATGGAGCAGATTATCTTGGCAGCAATAACTGCGCACCTGAAGGATGGCCAAGGGCTCAGGTCCAGCCAACATGGATTTAGGAAGGGCAGGTCCTGCCTCTCCAACCTGATCTCCTTCTATGATCAGGTGACTGCCTGGTGGATGTGGGGAAGGCTGTGGATGTGGCCTACCTGGACTTCAACAAGGCCTTTGACACTGTCCCCCACAGCAAACTGCTGGCCAAGCTGTCAGCTTGTGGCTTGGACAGGAGCACTCTGCTCTGGGTTAGGAACTGGCTGGAGGGCTGAGCCCAGAGAGTGGTGGTGAATGGTGCCACATCCAGCTGGCAGCCAGTCACCAGTGGCGTCCCCCAGGGATCAGTGCTGGGCCCCATCCTCTTCAACATCTCCATCGATGATCTAGATGAGGGGATTGAGACAGTCATCAGCAAATTTGCAGATGACACCAAGTTGGGAGCAGATGTTGATCTCTTAGAGGGTAGAAAGGCTCTGCAGAGGGACCTTGACAGACTGGACAGATGGGCAGAGTCCAATGGGATGGCATTTAACAAGTCCAAGTGCCGGGTGCTGCACTTTGGCCACAATAACCCCATGCAGAGCTACAGGCTGGGGTCAGAGTGGCTGGAGAGCTGCCAAACAGAGAGGGACCTGGGGGTGCTGATTGACACCTGCCTAAACATGAGCCAGCAGTGTGCCCAGGTGGCCAAGAGGGCCAATGGCATCCTGGCCTGCATCAGCAATAGTGTGGCCAGCAGGAACAGGGAAGTCATTGTGCCCCTCTACTCTGCATTGGTTAGGCCACACCTTGAGTCCTGTGTCCAGTTCTGGGCCCCTCAGTTTAAGAAGGACATTGAGACACTTGAACATGTCCAGAGAAGGGCAACAAGGCTGGGGAGAGGCCTTGAGCACAAGCCCTATGAGGAGAGGCTGAGGGAGCTGGGATTGTTTAGCCTGGAGAAGAGGAGGCTCAGGGGTGACCTCATTGCCCCCTACAGCTACCTGAAGGGTGGTTGTAGCCAGGAAGGGGTTGGTCTCTTCTCTCTAGCAACCAGCACCAGAACAAGGGGACACAGTCTCAAGCTGCATCAGGGGAGGTTTAGACTTGATGTGAGGAGAAAGTTCTTCACTGAGAGAGTCATTAGTCATTGGAATGGGCTGCCCAGGGAGGTGGTGGAGTCACCGTCCCTGGAGGTGTTCAAGAGGGGATTGCATGTGGCAGTTGGTGCCATGGTCTAGTCATGAGGTCTGTGGTGACAGGTTGGACTCGATGATCTTTGAGGTCTCTTCCAACCTTGGTAATACTGTGATACTGTAATAGCACAACTGCACTGGAATTGGATTAGTGAATGACTTCACACCAGGTGTTGCATTACCTGTTAGTGACATGACAGTCAAAGAGCCTGACCACACAGGGGTGACACTTATTTCTAGCCAAACATCTGAAAATTGCATTTAAAGATAGTTTTGAAGGACAGAAATGGATTCATTTGGCACCAAACTCAGGAAACCACCATTTCCCAATGTTTGCTGTTAGTCAGAGCTGAAATACTGTAAATCACTACTGAAATGTCTGCCTTTTGGTACCTTCAGTAAGAAGAGTTCACAAGCATTTCTGGGTGTCCCTTTGTTACTTTCTGCCACCCCCCACCCCCCATTTTCTACCTAGAAAGCAGCTGCTACCAATTGTCATAAGCAGTCCACTCACATTTTCCAAAAGCAGCATTAGTCCCTAAGAATCATCAGTTCTTCCAAAGACTGAAACTGTTTTTACATTTGTTTCTCCTGTCATACCACAAGTTAATGTGACAGAAATTCTGGTTAGTATAATTAGAAAGCAAGACAAAGCAAGCTTTCCAGTGTCAGGGAGCACAAATTATTTATACATGAAAAACACACTGTAGTGTTTGTACAACATGTACTGTTTCAATTCCACTCTATCTACCTTTGCCCCTCCCAACTGCCAAAACTTTCACAGAATGATAACATGTGGTCTTTAACAATGATTGATTCATGATTCTCTAGCTCTTCTGTGGACAAGTATCCTCAAACATGACTGCACTTGCAGCCCACAAGTAGTAAGTCTTGGCCAGGATATGCAAACACCTATAATCATGCTACTTACTATTTTCACAGGTTCCTTCAAAACAGGAGGAAACACACCCAGACAACCAGCAGGATCTCAGTTATCCCAGTTGTTTAGGTAACATCAGGTTTGTTTGGAGAGATGGGTAAAGTGCATGCAGTTCAGTGTAACCCACTAAAGACTCCATTTAACTTAAAACATGTAACAGAACCATTATCAAGAGCCAAAGAACAGAAACATGTTTTCATATAAAGGAAGAGAGGTTTATATAGAACTAGAGAGTTTGAGTCTTTGTTTTCAATATGCAGGCTGCTGTATTAGACAACACTATTCAATATCGCAACTGGGCTGAAAAGGACCATTAGAAAGCTGTACACTGATTCCTAGCAGCATCAGTATACTTTCTTCCCCAGCCTGCACTAGCACCTTCCTCCATAAAACATTATGTTCTAAATACCTGAACACCTTTAGCAAAGCAAGAAACAAGTTCTATAGGACTGTGCTTGATTAGCAGAGCTGCCACTCGAAAAGTGACATTTCTGCAACATACAGCTGCACACTAACCTGATGTTCAGCCAGGACAGCATGGGAGTTGTACCTCCCCCGACAATCCACACAGTGAAAAAGACAATGAGGAGAGTTGTTGAGAACATCATTTGATGTGAGTAGGTAGCAGTATCTCGTATCGCCAGAGCAAACGCCATGGCTCCCCTGAGACCTATGCAAAAGAACGAAATAGCAGAGCTTCAGAAGTGAAACTGCACTTGATTTCGTAACACAGCATGTTTCCTTGCTCCATCCCGGCCACACAGGCACAAAGTGACAGACAGAAAGTACTGGGCTCCAGCAAATTTGGATTTCCTCTTTTTTGATTATACCTTTGGATTCAAATGCCCTGAATGAAAATAAACCCCCACATTTTCCCAGCTGATTCTGTAACCGAAGCATGTATTTTTGACATGAAATTGTTATCATCTGAAAAAAAAATAAAATGGTCTAGTTAGTGACATGTTCACAGGCAGACTTTATTCCCTTCCTTCCCTGCTCTTGAATATGAAACTCCATTACCAAAGACAAGCCATCTGCAGGTGGGAGAAATCACAAAACCACGGGATGATCAAAGTTGGAAGGGACTGCTGGAGAACATCTAGTCCAATCTTCCTCCTACAGAGGTACACCTAAATCAGGTTGCCAAGAATGCAGTTGGAACTCAGGAACCTACTCAAGCAGGGTAACCTATATAAATTGCCCAGGACAGCATCAGATGGCTTTAGAAAATCCCTAAGGAAGGAGACGACACAACCCCTCTAGGCACCCTCTGCCAGTGCTTGGACACAGTAAGAAAGTGTTCCTGTAGTCTGGAGGGGACCTCCTGTGTTTCAGCTTGTGCCCACTGACTCTCATCCTGTCACTGGACTCTACTGGAAACAATCTATCTTCTTCTTATTTACATCCTCTTGGCTATAGAGGCGTCCTTAGTACTTCTAGAGGATGCACACATTTAGACACAAACAGAGACTCCATGCTTTGCTTTAAATGACACACTTAAACACTTAACCTACCTTATGATCTTTGCCACACAGATAAGTCAAACACTTTGCTTTCTCCATCTAAGGGGGAGAGGGTACCCATGAATACACCTCAATTTTCCCAACAGCTACCTGTGTCTGAACAGCACATACACCATCTCAGCTACAAATAGCCTTCTGGGAGGATACATCCCAACTTCCCCATCCCTTTCAGACAGACTTCAAATAAAAATGCTCCATTCCCAACACGAGGTGACTAAGTGCTGCCAGCAGCTGGCATTCCAAGACATGACTCTTCCCACATGTGACATTTTCTGTAAAGGTTGAAAGACACACCATGACATGCTGCAACAATCTCTAAGTCTTCTATTCAGGAAGCATGGATGTGGATTACAAAAGCAGAAGGCAGTACTACAATATGCTTATGATTTATTTTTTTTTAACAAAACACCAAACACAAACAAACAAAAGGCCCTTTTTTACAAAAGGCTTTTTTTTTTGCTTGATGAGACATCTTTGCTTTTACCTGAAAACATCATCATGTGTTGAAAGTTCCAGCTGATCTTATGCCTTCTGCCCAGGTTCAGCAAGAAGGACAGAGGGTAGATGTGTGCAGCTCTACCCAGAAAGATAGCAATCTGTTCACAGCTGAGGGTTAAGGATTTCACTTTCCTGAGCTAAGGAAGTTAACTGTCTCTAATATGAAGTTTCTGTTCCAGTGAGAGGTTTACATGATATCAAGTGTTCTTGCAATCTCTGTCTATAAAGAATACTTTCACCAATCATGTGCATGCAGGACTCATTGCAACAAAGCAAGTATTAACTGATATAACTAAGTATTTTTAATGCACAGTAAAATTATACCTAGTATTAAAATAGCCAGTTGTACACATGATAAAAATTCACACTTTAAACAACTATCATGACCCCCACTCACTTACATCTTTCAGATCAACAGAAACACAATTGTATGTACAGAAGGAAAACCAACAAAAGATGAGCAAGTGGCCACTCCATCAAAGCTCCTTCGGAGGCAGAATCTCCTACTGGCTGGCAAGCACTGAAGAGTACAGAGTTACTGAGATGAAAATAAAAAACCCCACACAACTTCTCAGTAATAAAATGAAATTTAAAAAGATTAGTAAAAGAAATTCATGACAGTAGGTGGTAAGCTGCTTCTTGCCCTTACTGTAGTGCAAAACATCCAGTGGTTCCACTGAAGAAGCAGAAAGCTAAATACACCTTCCACCATCTATGAACACTTTGGAACAAGCTACAGTGATGTGCTGAAATCCTATAAATCACCAATACAACCAGAACTCCACTGAACATGGATCATTTACTGCTGAGATGACAACATTAGAGGTATGGAACTGTTCTCTTATGGAAAAGAAACTAAACCATATAATACCCCTAGATACCTCTGGGTTACTGCCATAGCTAACATAAAGCAATACTGTCTGCAGGAAACAACATTTCTAGGAAAGTAAGATTGTATGAGGTTCAACAAGGTCAAGTGCCAGGTTCACAACCCCATGCAGCGCTACAGGCTTGGGGCAGAACAGCTAGAAACCCGCCCAGCATAAAAGGACCTGAGGGTGCTGTTTGACAGCTGGCTGAATGAGCCAGCAGGGAGCCCAAGTGGCCAAGGCCAGCAGCATCCTGGCCTGTATCAGGAACAGTGTGGTCAGCAGTAGGAAGGAAGCGATCGTTCCCTTGTATTAAGCACTGGTGAGGCTGTACCTTGAATCCCGTCTCAAATTTTGGGCCACTCACTACAAGTTGCTAGACCATATCTAGAGAAGGTCAACAAAGCTGGTGAAGGGTCTCGAGAACTAATCTTTTGAAGACTGTCTGAGGGAACTGGGATTGTTTAGTCTAGAGAAGGCAAGGCTGAGGGGAGACTTCATTGCTCTGTACAACTACCTGAAATAAGGTTGTAGTAAGGTGGGTGTTGGTCTTTTCTCCCTTCTGTCAAGTGATAGAACAAGAGGAAATGGCCTCAGACTGCATGTGGGGAGGTTTAGATTGGATATTGAAAATAGTTTCTTCCTGAAAGAGTAGTCAGGCATTGAAATGGGCTGCCCAGGGAGCAGACCTAGAGGTCTTCAAACAACGTGTAGACATGGCACTTTGGGACACGTTTAGCGGCAATGGCGGTGTCAGATCAATGATTTGCCTTGATGATCTTAGAGGTCTTATTCAACAAAAGAAAAATGATGATTCTATGATAAAAGAAGTATGTTCTGGATTAGGACATTTTTATATGTTCTTTCACAAGGTTTTATCTCCATTGCCAAAAGCACTACCCCTGCAGCAGGCAGAGAGAAATACAGGCTGGAAATCTAGTTCCCCTTTATTTTCAAGCAGCCAGAAACATAGTGAAGAAACAGTTATATAGGCCATTTCAGTAAGGATGGGCTGCAGAGAGGAATCTAGTCATTTCAAGCTTACGTGAGTATGACTACTATGAAACTACTCACTTCTGGGTAATTCAAGAGCCAGGTACCTGGGCAGCCAGGGCACTGGAAACACACCTCCAACACCAGCACCTTTTAGCAGTATGTACCATTCATGTCATAGACTTCCTCCCATCACCCATGATCCTGACCTCTACCTTTAGGGCATTGCTCAGACAATCTGTTCACTCAATATTTTTCATCTGCTTGAAGTTAGTTTGCTTTCTTCAAGGGACCACTGGAAATGAAGAGAACAATGAATCTTTTTCTAGGCCTCCAAAGTTCAAATACAAGAGCAACACAAGCAAGGCTGGCTGTCAATAGCCAAGTCACACAGTAAAGTATATTAATTTTTAATTTATATGACTTCTTACACAGGTATCGAGCCAACAACTGTGGGGCACAGAGGCCTTAGTGCTTTGATGCAACAGCGGACCAAAGGTTGTTCTCAATGTTATTGTTCCTGCAAGTCATCAGGGAAACTTAAGTCAGCCACCATCCTCTATCTGGTAAAGCCAACAGATGCTACAAGTTTTCAGGCATGTAAGACAATATAGAAACCTCACACAGAGCAAAAAGGATACAAAAGCTCCAATGATGAAGACTGGGCTGAAAATGTGTTTCTGGAAAGTAAACAGTGCCAAGCCCATATAAGAAAATATGAAGTTCTCAGCCAGGAAGTGCAATACCTCAAAGAGCTAGAGAGAAAACAGTCACACATTAAGGGCCAAGCAAAACAGATACTTTACAAAAATCAAGATTACATGGATGGCTACAGCAATCCACTCTATAAAAGGTGAAAGACACTCTTGCCTGTTTAGTGCGACTTCTTGATTCGACTGACAAGTTGTTGTACGTATAATGCGCCTGGGTAATGCCGCAGAAGAGGACGGCCACCACTCCTGTGAACAGAATCACACGGCAATATCAACCTTCTTACTGTCAGAGCTCAACATGTTTTCCCTTCCCAAGTTCTATTGAATTTATACATCACCCTTAACCTTGAGATATTATGAACCTTATTTTCAAGCAAGTTAGGGAAATCTTGTGGAACCAAACCACTGCTCTTAAACACCCTTGAGTTGCAGTGAGCTGCGCTGTCAACATTATTGCACCAAGCAACTTAGCCTGGAGAAGAGAAGGATCAGGGGTGACCTCATTGACCTCTACAACTACCTGAAAGGTGGTTGTAGCCAGGAAGGGGTTGGTCTCTTCTCCCAGGCAACCAGCACCAGAACAAGGGGACACAGTCTCAAGCTGTGCCAGGGGAGGTTTAGACTCGAAGTGAGGAAAAAGTTCTTCACTGAGCGAGTCATTCGTCATTGGAATGGGCTGCCCAGGGAGGAGGTGGAGTCGCTGTTCCTGGAGGTGTTCAAGGGGAGATTGGACATGGCACTTGGTGCCATGGTCTAGTCGTGAGGTCTGTTGGGACAGGTCAGACTTGATGATCCTTGGGGTCTCTTCCAACCTTATTTATACTGTGATACTGTAACCACCACCCAACCAAAAACCTTTAAGTCCCAACATCACATTTCTCACAGGAAGCTTCAATAAGGCAGAAAAATGCCTGCTAAGATGGACAAAAATTCTGCTTCTGTGTCCTTCAATCCCAACAACTCACCAGTAAATCCACAAGCTTCTGCAAGCAAGAAAGTGCTCCAGGACATCAAGAAAAAGAGTGCAGTTTCCAGCAGGGGGAAGCAGTGCAACTTGGTAAACTTTGTCACGTTAAGTCATTTGTTAAGGGATCAAAAATTTAATCCTTTGGCTTCTCTGTACACAGTATTTATGGAAAACACTGTTATGCACTAACAACCAACACTAGCTGAAAAAAAACCCAAAACACTTTTAATGCTGAAAAGCATCACTTCCATCACAGCAAGACAAACTCCATAATCAAGGCCTCCCCTTGAAACAGTCTCGGATATTTTTACTGCATATCCATGGCATAACTGCAGCTCCACCTCTGAGACAATATCTTACTCTATGCAACATTTCTCTGCAAAGCACCAGCAAGGAAGGGGTATATACCTGGCATTCCATTTCAATTGTGTTTTTCAGGGTAAGCAGGGATTGGTTTGGGTTTCAGCAACAAAGCTGGTGAAGGGTTTAGAAAGCAACTCTTATGAGGAGTAGCTGAGGGAACTGGAGTTGTTTAGTCTGGAGAAGAGGAGACTGAGGGAAGACCTCATTGCTCTCTACAACTCCCTGAAGTGAGGTTGTAGTGAGGAGAAGGTTGGTCTCTTCTCCCTTGCATCAGGTGATAGGACAAGAGGCAATGGACTGAAACTGTGCCAGAGGAGGTTGAGATTGGATATTAGGAAAAAATTTTTTTCCTGAATGAGCAATCAGGCATTGGAATAGGTTGCTCAGAGAGGTGGTGGAGTCACCATCCCTGGAGATGTTCAAGAAATGTGTGGACATGGCACTCTGGGACACAGTATTTTAATGGCCATGGTGGTAGTAGGTTGAGAGTTGGACCTGATGGTTTTAAGAGGTCTTTTGCAACCAAAACAATTCTATGATGTTCTGGACTACAGCAACCCTAAGACGAAGCAGATCTATCAGAATTTTTCTGCTCAGATTTGTTGACATGTCTTTTTCAGCAAGTGTGGCTAGTGATGTACTTTTGAGGCTAAACAGAGATCCTGCCTACAAGAAACTGTATTTCCTCTCTTCATGTTCATGTGTTTTAGAGTAAAAGCTAACTCAATCTGAGCAACTTAATCTTTTTAATGGGGTAAAAAGTTCATTTTCCAGAGGAGCCCAAAACTTGGGCAATATCAAACATGCTGAACAGTTCGTGCAGCTACTGAAAAAGTGGAACATATTTCAGTAGTGTTAAATATAGCTCTTTGAAAACTATAAAGCAGTTGTTCACATATTTATAGAGTTTGAGTTTTGTCCTCATCACTCCTCTGGCAGCACTGAACAGCTCACTGTACCCAAGGTGCAGACAGCTATGTGCTACTAGAAGACACAGGGGGAAAAAAACCAACATGTGTTAAAAGGGGGTGATAAGAATGATCCCCGGTCTTTCTGAAAGCCCAGTCTTCTCTGAAATTCTAATAGGAGGACAGCAGGAGCACAAGAATACTCAAAATAGAAAGGTGGTAGCAGTCTCCCCTGCTTATATGAAGGCAATCAGCACCTCAAGGGATTCATCAAGGCTGCACCATAATCCACCGTTGCTCTCCACGCATAATACAGCTATGTCCTGGGCTCTCTGCAGCACTACACAATCTAACAGTAATGGCAGCAGGGCTGCTTGGGGAGTCACGGCTCCATGTGAGGAAATGCTAAAAGCAATGAACAACACTGGTTTTCATAGGGCATTCACAGGTCCTAGGAGGCCTGAGGCTCACAGCACTCTTGACTGCCTCCCAGTTAGCAAAATTGAAGTAGCCCAGCACATTCAGGGGAAATAGTTTCCTGTGGGCTTTAGAATACAGCATCTTGCTGACCACCAGCTCCCCACCCATACCTATTTCTGTTAACCTGGGGGAGGGCAAAGGTCCAAAACACATACTTCAGAAAGTTGCCCTCAAAAGATCAAACTATCATTAGAAAATAATAATATTATTCTCAATGACAGTTGGCATTACACTAAATATAAAACTCAGCACTGTTTTTTTAAACAGCTGTTATCTCTCCCCACAGCCACTTCTCCACATAAACTATCTTTCTAAAGTTTGAGAATGCTCTATTACACTCAGCTGAATTCTACCCTCACTGCCCCGTGCCCCAAACGTTTGCTAAGATCAGCTAAGCAGCAACCCCCACCACAGCAATAATTAGAGCCCATCTTCCCACAAAGTGCTCAGATAACCCCATCACAAGTACCTGGCTTAAAAGGCATTAATGGATGCTTAGGAAACTGAATAGCTGCAATCACTTCATGGAAGAGAAAAGATTGAACCTTGTTCCCCTGATGTTTGGCAAGGGCCCTTGTCAGAACCAATTCCTCATTTCCAATCTTTTCTGGCAGCTTTGTGAATCAAATTGTTCATTCCCCTTGCTGTTATTGTAAGTAATCATACCAAATCTGTTCGTGAAATCTGAACTGAAAACCTGTGCTCATCATTTTGGAGGAAGAGAGAAGCAAGAAACGTAAGGTTAAAAAAATATCACATTTCAAACTAAGGCATTAATTCGAATTATTTCTGTTTTCTTTACTAACTTTCTTTATTCCTTAGGCATGCTCTTCTGTTCCACTTCATTTCCACAAGGAGATTTTGAAATTTAGAAGTAAAATATGAAGTAATACAACACCTTAAATGTTATAAAAATAACCACAGACAGCGAGGTCAAGTCAGCTTGCTGAAAGCCAGAACAAGTCCTTGTATATCATGTGTCCTATTTGCAAACTAAGTATTCTGCCTGTTTTCAAAGGACAATGCATGAACTCCCTCACTTAGAGAGGTAGAGTTATAGGCAGCTATGAGAATAACAGTTTGTTGACTTCATCTATTACTTAATTTGAGTTCAGCTGTGAAGAGTAAACCCCAAATTTACAGTTATTTTCTACAGTATTGCATGACTTTAAGAATTTTCCAAGAGAAAATAGTTCTGAAAGTAAGCAACCCAACCCAACCCAAACGTTACAAAACACACACACACAAAAAACCCCACCAGAGACTGTCCTCTGAGCAGTCTCCCCACTCCCAGTCTCATATTACCCTTCTGAGCACAAACATTAGAAACAGCAAGAACTTATTGCTGCTTCAGAAGGATGATTTTACAAAACAGAGGTGAATGCATTTCAGCTGCAATTAGTAGCCAACCAGCAAACCAAAAACCACAGCAACAGCATTTGAACAGCTAGAGCTATGGATGACTAGTAGCCTAAAAAACAGATGAACAGTTATGGCTCTGGGTCACTTTGATTGCAGATCAGTAGAACTGGAAGCCTGACCATGGAAGCATTAACAGCACATCTTCCCTCTTACACCTGAAAGGTTTCCGTCATGCAAACACATCGGACAAATCTGCGCAGTGCACCTATCACAAGATATGGTTCAGATCTTATTGCTTAAGATGACGAGCCACAGATTCATGATTACTGTATAAAACATCACATTTTACCCCATTTACATCAGTATTCAGAAGTCTGGGCAGATCAAAAATATCTGTGGTATGTACAAACATGGTTATACTAACCAGTCGGAAAGCTAAGGTGTTTAATCTCTTTCTGAAGAAGCAATACGATTTCTGGTGCAGGCTGAGCTTAAGGTCTGCTGCCTGAGTCTACACCAAAACCCACATGGATTGCTTGCTGAGCACCTGAGTGCTCTATTCAAATAGCAGCAGTAAACCTCAAGAGAACGAGACAGATCACACCAAGCACATGACATTATGATGTTCACTCTGGTAGATACAATATTTTCCAAGACAGATGACATCACATTTCCAGCTCAAAGTACAGGACTCAAAGAGCCCTGTAAAGGGCTTTTGGAGTTTTATATATAGAAACTGAACATGAGGACATGCCTACTTAGCGCCTCTCATTAGCTTCCAGCATGCAGCAACATCACTAAAACTTCTAGGGTCACCACACTCAGTCACACTGAGGAAAGGTGATTTCTGTGGGTACCTATAGTGCCTGTGTATAGGCAGAAGTCACATGAATGCCGATCATGTCTTCACACAGAGATTAAAGCAAACTATAGTCAATTTTGCTACAGCTGGAAACAGGAGAGCCCCGTCAATACCTGAATGTCACATCTGGTCTGAAAGGGCTAAACATGAGAAAGGATATCAGAGCTGTCACAACCCCTGTCACTGCTCCCATCATGAAAGAACCACTGAATATTCCCAGGAAAACACCAACAGACTTGAAAAACGCTGCAGCATCAAAAGCATGGCTATTTTCACCTGTTGGCTGGTAGGCAACTATAGATCTAGGGAGAGACAGTAAAACAATGAGAAGTTAGAAGTTTCATCAGAGAAGTTTTCTTCTATAACAGCAACACCTGAGCAACAGAAAAGACAGTCCCATACTGAAGACAAATTTGCCATTCTGGTGTACCCATGTATGAGGGATCTTGGCAAGTGTTTAAAGTGTTTATTAATGCAGTTCAAGGCAATCCATTTAAACTTGAAATGACATTTCTCAATAAAAGCATTTCTTTTAGACAAATAGGCAATGAAGTCATTTCAGAGTAGAAATTCAGGTAGTTACTTACGAAGATAACACAATGGCAACAGCATCATTCAACACGCTCTCCCCAAACAGAAGGGCATAGAGATCAACATCAGCATGCAGCTCATTAAATATTGCGAGCACAGTAACTACGGAAAGAGAAGAGAAAACCATACTGAATGACTTCAGGAATAACTGTGTCAGCTGACAATGCAGACTTTCCACTTGGCCTAAAGCAACAAAACCCAGGAATCAAACCATAGAATTAAAACTAAACTATGAAACAGACTTGTCATTTTTACCTACATGCAAGCAATTCCACCACCAGTTTTAAGGCAGGTCTGCAGTCCTCTCTGCACAGCGTTTATAGCAAAACCTCCATGATCGTGGGGTACAATGAGCCCTGCCAACTCCTGCCCTAGAATCCTTTTCCCCCTCTGGGACAGGTGCAGCCCACTGCTTGCTTGCAGCTCTGGTGCCCCTGTAAACTGAGCTGTGATCACAAAATCCAAACCCCTGTTGATGAAACCAGTCCCAGAGCCCTGAATAGACCTGTTGGGTCTTCCTAAACGTTCCCTCATCCATTGCCAATGGCAGAGGGATGAGGGAGAACACAACTTGAGCTCCTGATCCCTTTAGCAGCTGTCCCAGAGTCCTGAAGTCTCTTTTAATTGATTGTGAGCCTCTCACTGCTGCAGCATCACTACCTATCTGAAAAACCAGCAGTGGGTAATAGTCTGAAGGACTCACAAGGGTGGGAAGTTTACCTACAACATCCTTTACCCAGGCCCCAGGGAGCCAGCAGAGCTCTCTATGAAGTGGGTCTGGTCTGCATATCAGGCCCTCTGCTCCCCTCAGCAGGGAGTCACCTACAGCGATGACCCTTCAATTTTTCTTTTCAGGGTCAGTTTTTATGGCTGGCCTGAGGCGGGTTGGCCTTGGTGGTACCTCTGGCCTTTGTGGCACTTTTGGCCTTCATGGGCCCTTGTCCTTGCTCACAACCAGTTCCTCCTGCAGAGCCTCATAGCTGTTCTGAAAGGGCACTGTGGGTGGTGTGCTTCTTAAAGGAGCACATTTGCTCCACTTGTACCATTTGTTTCTTCGGGTAGCTACCTGATCCCATTGATCCTGCACATGCGAGTTACTGCAGGAAGGTTGGGGGCTTGCTGATGAGAGGATATCGAATCCTCTGCTCCACTAGGAACTGACTCCTGTTCTGCATTTGTAAAGATCAGTTTGTGAAGTTTATTGATTTCCCTCTCACTCTCCCTGATGCTTCTTAACCTACTCACCTCTTCCCTGAGCTCCATCACTTCATCCTAGAACTGTGCCAACCGGCTGAGCAGGTCAAAAACCTACTCACACCACACACACCCATAGTCAGTGTTGTCCCCCATTGCCTGTGAAAGGCTGTGGCATTCCTCACAACCTGTGGCCTGGATGCCAATATCCATTTTGGGGGGTGCAGAGAGCACAATCTTCCTCCTCCGAGCAGCCACCATCATGCCTTCAGTAAAACTGAAGCACCTTGTGTCCCGCCTATATGCCCTGCTCATGCCAACTACTGAGCTAATTCAAAAGGAGCCCCTGGGGTACACTCAGTCCCTGTTTGCTCCCCCTGTGCCTGTTATCCTGCCTGCACTAACGGCCAGGCCCTCCCAGCTGTCTGACTGCACCCTCCTCCCTCTCAGCCCCGCTCACAGGGATCCCCTCGCAGTTCAAAGTCTGAGAGCCTCTGCTCTCAGTGTTGCCGGGTTTAAATCTCCCACAGCTCCTCCAGGAAGGCCCACAGCCATGTCACCCTCCCAGGCACCCTTGCAAGAGGCACCGAGTTGGGTTAGGTTGCCTCTAACCCTCTCTCTCTCTGGGAGCCAGGGAGACACAGAGGGGCCGGGGAAGAAGCGACCATGATGGTGACAGAGCACTGGAACAGGCTACCCAGACATGTTGTGGAGTCTCCTCCTCTAGAGACCTGTACACTGCACTGGTTAGGCCACACCTTGAGTACGGTGTCCAGTTCTGGGCCCCTCAGTTTAGGAAGGAGGTTGACTTGCTGGAATGAGTCCAGAGAAGGGCAACAAAGTTGGTGAGGGGGTTGGAACACAAGCCCTATGAGGAGAGACTGAGGGAGCTGGGGTTGCTTAGCCTGGAGAAGAGGAGGCTCAGGGGAGACCTTCTTGCTCTCTACAACTACCTGAAGGGAGGCTGTAGACAGGCAGGGGCTGATCTCTTCTCCCAGGCAACCAGCACTAGAACAAGAGGACACAGTCTCAAGCTGTGCCGGGGCGGATCAGACTGGATGTTAGGAAGAAATTCTACACAGAGTGACTGCCCATTGGAATGGGCTGTCCAGGGAGGTGGTGGAGTCACCATCATGGGAAGTGTTTAGAAGGAGACTTGATGGGGTGCTTGGTTGCATGGTTTAGTTGATTAGGTGGTGTTGGATGATAGGTTGGACACAATGATCTTGAAGATCTCTTCCAACCTGGTTTATTCTATTCCATTCTATTCTACCTTCAAAACTTGTCTGGAGGCATTCCTGTGTGACCTGCCCTGAGTAGTCTTGCTTTACAGAGGGGTTGGGCTTGATGATCTATAGAGGTCCCTTCCAACCCCTAATATTCTATGTTTTTTTGTGGAACACATTCCATATAAGGCAATCAACAAAAAGTTGTACAGCTCTTGCTGCTTTTAAAGGCTGCAGGGACCGTTGACATAGCTGTTATTTTGGGCACTGTAAAATAGTGCTAATAATCCAAAGTGATCCCCGAAGCACACTGTGCCACAGCAGCAGGCATTTGTGCAGAGTTTGAAAAGACCAAGACTGCTTTATATTTACAGCCATTATTTCAAGTAACTTCAGTCTAAAATAAAAAGACCACTGTCTTGAAGATGTTCCCATATATAAGCTTCAAAAAAATCACATGATGATTATTTGGCACAAATTGTGTCCAACCATCAGCTGTTGAGAGCTCAACTCAGTCACAAGGAGCTACTTCCCATATTTGCACAAATCACTACTGGGCATCTCAAGCTGTTTTGAATGTCAGGCTTCATACTAAACCACTACCTACCCCAGACCAAAACACTCCAGCTCTCAAGACTGATCTGTCAGAGACACCTAAGTGAGTCTTCTGCACTTCAAAGGATGATTAGGTTATTTTGACAAAAGCTCAAATTACTTTGCCAGAAGAGCATTCTTCAGCTTAAACTTGTAGAACACGGATAAGTACAGAGTCATTCCACCTGGGAAGGAATAATAAACCGCACCAGTACACATTAGGAGGTGATCTGCTGGAGAGCAGCCCTGTGGAGGAGGACCTAGAAGTCCTGGTGGATAACAAGTTATCCTTGTGGCCAAGAGGGCCAATGGGATCCTGGGGTCCATTAAGAAGAGTGTGTCCAGAAGATCAAGGGAGGATCTCCTCTCCCTCTACTCTGCCCTGGTGAGGCCCCACCTAGAACACTGCATCCAGTTCCGGGCTTCCCAGTTCAAGAGGGACAGGGATCTATTTGAGAGAGTCCAGCAGAGGGATACGAGGATGATTAAGGGACTGGAGCATGTGCCCTATGAGGAAAGGCTGAGAGACCTGGGGCTATTTAGTCTGCATGAGAAGACTGAGAGGGGACCTAACAAATATATATAAATATATGAGGGCTGGGTGTCAGGAAGGAAGGGACAGCCTGTTCTCACTTGCACCCTGTGATAGGGCAAAGGGCAATGGATGCAAACTACAGCACAGGAAGTGCCACCTCAGCATAAGGAAGAGCTTCTTTACTGTAAGGGACACAGAGCACTGGATCAGGCTCCCCAGAGAGGCTGTGGAGTCTACTTCTCTGGAGACTTTCAAGACCCATTTAGATGCATTCCTGTGTGACCTTCTCTGGCAGAGGGGTTGAACCCAAAGATCTCCAGAGGTCCCTTCCAACCCCTAACATCCTGTGATCATGAAGTTCATCTGAAAGAAAAATAAACATTGCCCACACCTAAAGAGCCTAAAAGCCTCAAATATTGCTTTTAAATTACAATCACAGAAGTGTTTCTGTTGGAAAAGACCACTATGATCAAGTCCAGCTGTTGGCCTAACACCACCATGGGCATTACACCATGTCCCAAAGTGCCATGTCTGCAACATCGTTTGAAGACCTCTAGGAATGGTGACTCCACCACCTCCCTGGGCAGCCTATTCCAATGCCTGACCACTCTTTCAGGAAAGAAATTTTCCCTAATATCTAATTTAAACCTCCCTTGGCACAATTTCAGGCCATTTCCTCTTGTTCTACTACCTGATAGAAGGGAGAAGAGACCAACACCTACCTTACTACAACCTTCTTTCAGGTAGTTGTGGAAAGCAATGAGTGTCTCCCCTTGGCCACCTCTTCTCCAGACAAAAGAATCACAGTTCCCTCAGCCACTCCACATAAGGCTTGCTCTCTAGACCCTTCACCAGCTTTGTTGCCCTTATCTGGCAACTCTGTGTCCTTCTTGAGAGGGGTTCAAAACACAGCCCAGTATTCAACATGTGGTCTCGCCAATGCCGAGTATAAGGACACCATCACTTTCCTACTCCTGCTGGCTGATCAGGCTGCTCCTGATACAGGCCAGGACGCTGTTGGTGGTCTTGGCCAGCTGAGCACACTGCTGATTCAAATTCTACACTGTCTTAAGCAATGTAGCTAAAGAAGGAAGTCCTGCTATTCAGGTAATATAACTATTTCATCAACTTTCAGCCTTAAACTAAGCCAAAAAACTACTGGGGAAAAAAAATAGAAATCAACGTATTTTAAAGTATTTGATCAGGAAAGTTACATTTCTCCCCAAACATACCATCACCTCATACTAGTCCAACATCAAGCCAACAGAGAACAGCTTTCCATACACTCAGAATTTGTATTTATTTTGAAGAGGAGAATCAGAGATACTAGCACAACATGACTGAAAATAAAACATTGTTAATATCTTTGTGCTGCGCAGCCAAAAAAAAAATCTTAGCAATAGGATTATTTTGGAAGGCTATTAAAATATGTTCCGCAAGCTTACCTGGATCAGTGGCAGAAATTATTGCTCCAAAGAGGAGACAGTCAGTATAGTAGAATTTACCAGAGAGCTGACCCACCAACTTCATTAGTTTCACAACCCCATACATCAGATTCCTGAAGAGAAAGAGGATAAAATAGTCCAAGTCAAACAAGTTGGTGCATTTCAGGCCAGCAAAGAAAAAGCAGAAGCAATAACATTTTGGACAGGCTTAGTCTGCTACAGCTCTGTGGGACTGCCACAGTTTATCACTAAGCTCTCAAAAGTAATTTTTTTCTTTTCCCTATGAACTAGGTCAAATGATACATGATCCAGAAGATAACATTTAAAACCAGTAAGCAAAGCATGAAATCTCTTTGCACTAGTACACAAAATCTACAGGTTATTCCCTTTTTCCACTGAAGACAACATTTCTGTGCTCAAAATTCCCCTCAGTATCACTTCTCCCAACACAGTACACAGCCAAGAATAGCCTTCAAAGTATTTCTCTAGTGAAACAGAGATAAACCAAGGTCACCTATGCAATTCAGGATTTCTGTATTTCAGAATGTCCATACATCAGACAGAGTAAAATTAGGGGTGTAAGAGATTGTGTACAAGTACACTCACATGACTAGCTATCTTAAACCAGAAGTGTGTGCACATAGACACATAAAACTATACAAATACACATATGCAGATAGAGTACTGAAAGGGATTAGTCTGAAAGTTAGATAGCTAAAATTCAAATCACAAGTTACATCCAGAATTCAAGCTAAGTCAGTTCCAGTGAGAATCTAACAAGGTTTTGCCTTGAACTGCACCATTACATCAAAAACTTAACAATACCTTTTAGTACAGTGAACTTATCTAGTGATTCAAACTTGACAATATCATTTCAAGGACTGTTTCTTGAAATTATATTGTTCAGAAATGAGATAATGCTCAGCAAAAGTTAATTTACATTATCCTCCAGACAAAAAGTTCTCAAACCAACAAAACTGAGACAAATTTGGAAGGCTCAACGTACATTTTATTAACTTAAGCTTCAGTATAGAAAGGAGCTGGTATCATGGAGTTCACTTACCCAATAATAAAGCAAGACACTGCTGTTCCTAAAAAGGCATAAGCCAAAATGGACCCCAAATTCCTAAAAAAATGTCTCTGCATAGGAAAAAGAAATTTATATGCTTATTTAAGACCATCTATATTACCTGTGCAAAAACACACAGAACATTACTACACTTCTATTAATACACAGAAACACTCCTCCCGTTTCAGAAAAATGCTTACATTGCTGCAATGCAGATTCTCTCAGACTTCAAAAAATTGAATAAGCTAAATCTGAATTAAATCTTACATATAGCTTGTTGATAGGAGCTTCCCACACAGGTATTTTCATAACAGATGTGAAGGTTAGCTGCATACTGAGAACCAGCGCCAACCCATGGTATCTTCAAGCAAAAGCAGAATCTGGGCCCTTCTGCCATTCAGGGTCTCGCACATCCCTGCTAGGATTCAGGCTTGGGTCCACTTCTCAGCATAGTTTACTACATTTTGGATATTTGAGAAGGACCAAAACAACTCATAGCTGGACATCTGCTATTTTAAATGAAACCGACTTTAACGTCTGGCGAAGTTCAAAGGATAAACAAACCAGCAAGACTGAATAGGGTTTCATATGTCTATAGAAAAAAAACCACATGTATTTTCTTTTAAAACAATGACTTAACTACCTATGAAGAAAATGAGATTTTTCTTATTGCCATTAAAGAAAAACAAACCAACCCCACAACCAACACAAATAACACCCAGAAACAGCTTAAAATGGAGAGTGCAATTCTGAAACACACCTGCAGTCTCATGGTTGGGGAGAAAAGGGAAGAGGCTATTCTCATCAAAAATTATTATACTTACTTTCTTCAAGCTATAACCAGCATGAAAAATAATGGGAGGCAATAGAATGTTGAAGAAAACTTCTGGGTCAAATGTTACCTAAAAAAAAAAACCAACAACATGAAATTTCAATTAGAAACAGACATACACAAATTGTCAGGCCTTTTTCCTCTGTCATTTTCTGACAAGTACTATTTTTGGTTGTTGAAAGAGCTAAGCTGGCCCTGAAAATACTAGCCAGCTCTATAGACACAGCAGCAAAAAGCACCTAGCAGTAAACAGCACCTAGATAAAACAGGCATTACATATCCAGCACCAACAATAATCTTGCAGCAATTCCAAACATAGAATTTTTTAGTTCAAAAAGAAATTACCCCGGAGAAAAATCTTTTATCATGGTGCATGATAGTCATATATCTGTACATGAAGTGCAGTTACCATAAACCAGTTAAGCCAGATACAAGACTGGTATTCCAGAATCACAATTATATATTGCTTCCATTTACTTCAGCAGAAGCTCCAGATATCCACGAAAGACTACACTACAGTAAAGGTCAAACCTTGGTGTTGGCCTTAAATCTGAACAGAAGACCTGCACACATGTGAGACTAGGTTCTCTTCACCCCCTAAGCACAGGTTAGCAGACAAACAGAAGCATGGACTCCCAGAATAGGATTCACTTCAGCTCACCTTAGACACCTATAGTAGACTGATACACATAAACAGATACTCTTACTGTCTTCACTGTCATCACAGTATCACAGTATCACTAAGGTTGGAAGAGACCCCAAGGTCACAACTTAGAATAGAATAGAATAAACCAGGTTGGAAGAGACCTTCAAGATCATCGTGTCCAACCTATCATCCAACACCACCCAATCAACTAAACCATGCAACCAAGCATCCTGTCAAGCCTCGCCCTGAACACCCCCAGCGACGGCGACCCCACCACCTCCTCAGGCAGCCCATTCCAATGGGCAATCACTCTCTCTGTGTAAAACTTCCTCCTAACCTCCAGCCTAAACCTCCCCTGGTGCAGCCTGAGACTGTGCCCTCTTGTTCTGGTACTGGTTGCCTGGGAGAAGAGACCAACCTCTGCCTCACTACAACCCCCCTTCAGGTAGTTGTAGAGAGTAATAAGGTCACCCCTGAGTCTCCTCTTCTCCAGACTAAGCAACCCCAGCTCCCTCAGTCTCTCCTCATAGGGCTTGTGCTCCAAGCCCCTCACCAACCTTGTTGCCCAGCAAGTCAACCTCCTTCCTAAACTGAGGGGCCCAGAACTGGACACAGGACTTGAGGTGCGGCCTAACCAGTGCAGTGTACAGGGGCAGAATGACCTCCCTGCTCCTGCTGGCCACACTGTTCCTGATGCAGGCCAGGATGCCATTGGCCCTCTTGGCTGCCTGGGCACACTGCAGGCTCATGTTCAGTCTACCATCAACCAGCACCCCCAGGTCCCTCTCAGCCTGACTGCTCTCCAGCCACTCTGACACCAGCTTGTAGCTCTGCATGGGGTTGCTGTGGCCAATGTGCAGAACCCGGCACTTGGATGTGTTCAATCTCATGCTGTTGGACTCTGCCCATCTGTCCAGCCTGTCAAGGTCCCTCTGCAGAGCCTCTCTACCCTCCAGCAGATCAAGTCCTGCCCCCAGCTTGGTGTCGTCAGCAAATTTACTGATGATGGACTCAATGTCCTCGTCCAGATCATCAATAAAGATGTTATGTACATCAAGTCTTCGAACAGTGCTTTGGGAAAGCACTGCATACATGCAACAGAGTTCTGCTGGCAGCAACGTGATACAGAAGGTGCTTTTGAATCGCGCATTGAAGTGCTGTTACTGTTGGGAAAACAGACACTTGATACTACCTAACATTTAAATAGGACAGAGTAGGGAGGGAAGCATAGATACAGGAAAGACACCTCTCACCTTCCGCAACATGTCATTTTGCTCCACGTTGTGGATCTTCCCAGGGCTTATTTCCCCTTTGAGCGTATACTCAAAGAACTTCCCGCTGACATTAACCAGCAAGGTTGTAAACGGCCTGCTCTCCTGTGAGCAGCTGAACGGCTTGTCATGGCCACTGGTGGAGGGAGTCCCATATCTCAAGATCACCCCAACTATCAGTCCTGGAAGAGAGTTAAAAAAAATCCATGAGGCTGATTTAGAATACATAGAACAAACCAGGTTGGAAGAGACCTTCAAGATCATTGTGTCCAACCCATCAACCTATCCAACACCACCTAAACAACTAACCCATGGCACCAAGCACCCCATCAAGTCTCCTTCTGAAAACCTCCAATGACGGCGACTCCACCACCTCCCCAGGCAGCCCATTCCAATGGGCAATCACTCTTTCTGTATAGAACTTCTTCCTAACATCCAACCTGAACCTCCCCTGGCACAGCCTGAGACTGTGTCCTCTTGTTCTGGTGCTGGCTGCCTGGGAGAAGAGACCATCATCCGTCTGCCTACAACCTCCCTTCAGGTAGTTGTACAGAGCAATAAGGTCACCCCTGAGTCTCCTCTTCTCCAGGCTAAGCAACCCCAGCTCCCTCAGCCTCTCCTCATAGGGCTTGTGTTCCAAACCCCTCACCAACTTTGTTGCTCTTCTCTGGACTTGTTCCAGCAAGTCAGCATTCTTCCTAAACTGAGGGGCCCAGAACTGGACACAGTACTCAAGGTGTGGCCTAACCAGTGCAGTGTACAGGGGCAGAATGACCTCCCTGCTCCTGCTGGCCACACTGTTCCTGATGCAGGCCAGGATGTCATTGACCCTCTTGGCTGCCTGGGCACACTGCAGGCTCATGTTCAGTCTACCGTCGACCAGCACCCCCAGGTCCCTCTCTGCCTGACTGTTCTCCAGCCACTCTGACCCCAGCCTGTAGCTCTGCATGGGGTTGTTGTGGCCAATGTGCAGAACCCGGCACTTGGATGTGTTCAATCTCATGCCGTTGGACTCTGCCCATCTGTCCAGCCTGTCGAGGTCCCTCTGCAGAGCCTCTGTACCCTTCAGCAGATCAACTCCTGCCCCCAGCTTGGTGTCGTCAGCAAATTTACTGATGATGGACTCGATGCCCTCGTCCAGATCATCAATAAAGATGTTAAAGAGCATGGGGCCCAGCACTGATCCTTGGGGCACACCACTAGTGCCTGGCTGCCAGCTGGATGTGGCACCATTCACCACCACTCTCTGGGCTCGGCCCTCCAGCCAGTTCCTAACCCATCGCAGTGTGCTCCCAGTGTGCTGACAGCTTGGCCAGGAGTTTGCTATGGGGAACGGTGTCAAAGGCCTTGCTGAGGTCCAGGTAGACTACATCCAGAGGCCTCCCTACATGCTACTCCTGAACCTAATCTTCTAGTTTCGAAAAACATCCAAGGTATAACACATAAGCCGTACAACATATATGTATCATAAGCATCTTGCAATAAATTACTGTCAGTTTTCATGCAAAGGAAGAGAAGTCCTGAGTAACAAATAAAATGCTCCATATCCTGTTTTGTCTTCCTCACCCTCATTTACACCTCCAACAAGTAAACTGTGAGTTGCACAAAAGGCTAAACCCTGAGCATATCAAATACATGTCACTTGCCTGAGGACAGAACTGAGTAGGTGCAGCATTGCTGGTAAATAACACTAACCATATCTGAGCTGAAACAGTGATGTTTGCCATATATTTTTATGGCTGCAGCAAGGGCATAGCTTCTTTTCTTCTGGCTGGAAATTCTAAGAAGGCAAACAATGCTTGCTGTGCAGTCACCTGCATCCTCTGCAAACTTTGTAACTACAATTCAGAAGACATACGTAAAGATCTTTTACATCTTTTACAAGTGTTGTCCACCCTTCATAAAACAAACAAAAAGCATAGTAAGGTAAAAAATGAAAAATTATAAGAGGCATGAGATTAATGAATGTAAGGAAAATTACTCAGCCAACACTAAGTGATGCATCAAACAGTAACAAAAAATAATTTGAGACCTAATGGAAAGGCCATGCCAGGAGTGTGACAGTTTTAGGCTGTTTCAGTTCAGTCTGTTCGGCTGTTTCTGTGCTGTGTAGTTTCTCTCTTCTGTTCTTGCCAGAGCTGACCTTGGACTAATGAGATAAGAAAACTAACTTTTTTCCCCCCTCTCTTAACAACTGCTTTGAACTAACATAATTTCCCTTAATACCCATTTTCTCTCTACTCTTTTTTGGGAAAAAAGGAGGAAGGGGGAAAAGGGGTTTGGGGGAGAACCCCAAGGGGGATTCTCCTCCTGAGGGAGTTTTCTGTGTCATGTTCTTTCCTGTATATTTTTATATATACTGTAAATACTGTATATTGTGTATATATTCATTGCATTTCATTCTGCTTGTAAAAATACAGCCTTTTTTCCATTTGCTTCTCTGACTGAGTTAGCTGTGGTTTGTGTGTATGGGGAGAATGGAACTTTTCTCACTACCACACAGGCTGCAGGAGAAACACAAGATTTTAACTGACTGTTGTTCCTTTTACAATGTACTGAGAAAAGAGCAAGACTCCAGTTGTGCAGAGGGAATGTATAAGAACAGCCAATGTGGTTTTGGTCTGGTAAGCAAACAAATTGACACCCACTTACTAAAAGCTTCCCTGTTGCCTTAGGTTGATCTGTGATTTAACCTTCATTCCAGACAACTGCAAGATGAAGATGGATGTTTAATCCTTTTGTTGACAAATTAGTAGTCAGTGTTGGCTTTGCTCCCTGTGACCCTCACTCTGCATCCATATGGTAAACAAATTTGCCAGGTAATAACCAGAGAATAAATGAGGTAATCCTAACACACACACACAGACAGACTTATCATGATGGCACAGTGCAAAAGAACATCTAAACTGTATCCCAAAAGACAACAACTGAAAGAACACACCTAATTCTCTTCAGGTTTAGAATGAAGAAACAGTTTTATTGCAAGAGAAAGTACAGCAGGTAATAGCTGTGACACTAGCAGGCAGCTTGCCTCCAGCCCTCTCTCTACAATCAAGACAATGTAGCAGCCACAGGATCATTAAAAAGTAACTGGAAGATTAAGATGTACTTTACTTAGAAAAGAGGAGTACATACTCAAAGAGCACCCGGGGAAGAAACCCTCTCAGCAAGAAAAATCTACTTACTGAGATTTCAAATTGCTGACATTTTAAATTTGGAGGTTTATGCAGGCACATTCCTAATGACTCCAGAGCATTTTACAGCTATGCATAATGGACACATTGGAAATGCAGGTCTGCACGAAGTGACAGTTTACAAGCAGGTCACTTCAAAGCCAGTTGTGTTACCAGTTATTACTACAGACATCTTCATCAAGTCATACAGGCAAGCAGGCAAAGATTTCTGCTGTTCTTATCCCCCTCTCACCTAGGAAGAGCTAGGCTCACCTAACACATCAGGCAGACTGTCACTTAAAAGGTGATCTAACCCACATCAGCCTGAAATCCTGCAGTAAATCAGAAGCCAGAATGAAAACTCTGCAGATGAGCTTACAAATAGTACTGGCACAAAGGTAGGTCCACACTGCTATTAATACCGAGTGAGACACCAATAGAATAGAATAGAATAGAATAAACCAGGTTGGAAGAGACCTTCGAGATCATCGTGTCCAACCTATCATCCAACACCACCCAATCAACTAAACCATGCAACCAAGCATCCTGTCAAGCCTCGCCCTGAACACCCCCAGCGACGGCGACCCCACCACCTCCTCGGGCAGCCCATTCCAGTGGGCAGTCACTCTCTCTGTGTAAAACTTCCTCCTAACCTCCAGCCTAAACCTCCCCTGACACAGCCTGAGACTGTGTCCTCTTGTTCTGGTACTGGTTGCCTGAGAAAAGAGACCAACCTCTGCCTCACTACAATCCCCCTTCATAGATGCTTTTGGGGCTCAGAGACTGTCCCTTAGTGCAAAGCAGATAGGAAATCTCCATTGCTACCACATTAGTAACAGCAATTGGAGAGCTGGATGTGATTACATTATACAACTGGACAGAATCCACTCACACATTTCCCCCCCATAATAAGATACACCAGTTATTTTAAAACCAGTTTTGAAAATATACTAATTATATCTATAAACCAAACCTTTGAAAATGATCCCTACAGCCAGGCTGCTGTCTTGCAGCAGGGTGCAGCTGAGACCAATGTCAAAGCAAGAGGCTAGCAGAAGCAGTCAAGTTGCTAAAGCTAAAGTCATTAAAGGAAACAGGTATGAAAGCAGAAGATACTCAATGAGACAAGACAAACTGCATGGTCAGCTTCATTAGTGAAAAACACTAGGCATCTGGTACAAGAGAGGAGTTGGAAGAAGAAAAAAAGTTTCCTGACCTCACAAAGGTGTAGGTACTATATTTATCAGATAGTCCCAAAACCCCCAGATTTTGAACATGAAAGAGAAATGCATCAACTGGGCACATCTGACAGACATAAGCTGCAGAAATCCTTAACTCATTAATGCCTTTTTTTTTTCCTCTTTTGAAATTGTCTTTGCATAAGTATTTTTCATTTCCCAATTAACATCAAGCCTTTTATACACTAAAAAGTTACTGGACTTGTTAGATGATTCTACATCCCATCTCACCTGACAAAGCAACATCAACAAAGCTTACATAGTCAGGCTTTAAGGTCTCAGAAAACCTAAACACTCAAGCACTTTTCAGGCAGACCAAACAGCCTGATATACAGAATGCCTTTTGAAGATGCCTTCCATTAGGTGTTATACAGAAGACGAGGGCATCCTCTGGAGACTTGGTTTCAGTCATTTCTGGAACACCAGAGTTGCAGCTGCAGAACAAAAACAGCAACAAAGGAGACAGCTGGTATTGCTCAATGTACAAACCTATTTGGATAGTTTTGACTTACTTCTAGGCTATTAAGCATAAACTCAGTGTAGCTTTGCTGCTCATTTGGAAGCAAAGGGAAGGATGAATGCTGGATGCTATGAATAGATACAGAATATTCAGTAAACAAACTGTGTTACTTCTGCACCACTAGGTCTCTACTGCTGAAGAGTTTAAGAAGAATCTGGATCAACAGAGCAAGTGTTTATCTGACTCATCAAAAAAGAAACTTCTAGGGCCACTAATCCAGGGCCACTGTCATTTACTGCAAGATTGTCACAAGAGAACAGCCTAGAAATGGGCTACAAACACCTCCAAATTTAAGACAAACCTCATTTTCAAAGGTTTGGTTTATGATGACAGTCGCAACATCAAGTTGCACAACTTGCATTCTCACTTTTAACAGAGAAAGCCTGTATCATGCCTGTACAATGCTGATCACACAGCTGGTACACACAGAGAACATTTTACTGGAAATGAAGCATAAAAAAGCTGGGATTGTGTTTTTTTTCCTAATGTAAAACTAATCAATACTGCTAATAAAAAACATTAGACTTCAGGCACGATCAACACCAGCCTAACAATACAACACTTTAAATGGCATATTTACTTTTTGTTTTGTGTGTGTACAGAAGTCACTGAAGTGAGCATATGAATTCAGATAGGCACACAAAACCACAAGCACTTGAGCCATGCTCTGTGTGGTTGTCAGCTCGGTTCTCTGATGAAGAGGTATCCCTGAGGTTTCCAGGAGCTTCAGAGGTCAGCAGCCTGCAGGAACCAGAGGTATTCACACTCCACAGAGTTCCTTCAGTTAACCTGAACTGTGAATCAGGGAACTAAATCAATTTGTGAACTCAACCTTGTATAGATACAGCCCCTTCCATACACTCCTGGTCAAGGGCCAAGCACTGTGCAGTGAGGATCTTTCACTATGCAGTACAGTTTGTACTAGCCATGTTTCAGCCTGAAGGAAACTCAGCAGAGACCTTACTGCTGTTTGCAGCTATCTCCTAAGATGACAGGGGAAGATAAGGACAGACTCCTCTGAGAAGCACACGGTAATTATAAGTAAAGACAACAAAACTGTTAAAATGCAGGGTGGGGTGGGTGGAGGGGTGAGGGTGGAAGAGTCAGGTAAGTTTAGTTTGGTTTCCTGGTTTTCAAACAGTGCAATGGCTAAGCACCAGAACAGGGCACCCACAAAAGCTGTGCTATCTCTACCCTTGCACATAGCTGATACTCATGTGAGTATGACTCCCAAGCTGTGGGGGCCTGCTGTGAGCAGAGGGGTGGACAAGACTGCCTTCAGAGGTCCTTTCCAGCTGCAACTCATACTCTTTCTCATGAATATTTGGGACCTCTCAGAAAAGCACTTCATGCTGCAAAAGTTTCTCCAAAAGCAACCTTTAGTGATTCCTGGGTCATTCTTGGGGATTTCTGTTGCTTTAGAGTTCTTTTTGCTTTACTTTCTCTGTTCACCCTGACTTGCCCACTGCCCTAGGCCAGAACTCAAAATGTTCTACTGCTGTTAACGCCACATAAATGCACAGAAGCACATACTGTGATACAGCAGATAAAGCACCTGATAGCAGTCCTTCCCCGTTTTCTTTAATGTAAACCCAGAAAATGTTGGAAATTATACAACAACAAATCTTGACTGGTTTGTCAAGCTGGGGAGCACTGTCAGCAGGAAGACTCAGTCTCACCTTGACACAAAACCTGTCTCCCCTTAGCACAGCCCACACAGAGGCAGAGCAGCACATTCTGAGTACTTAGACACCAGCCTCCTTGTAATGCTAGGTGATGGTGAGGAAAGTGCCTGTTTTGGTTTTGAAAAACACATAAAGAATACATTAAAAGGATTTATGTTTACCAGCTTGAAGTCAAAGAAACAAAGATGAAGAAAAATTTGGCTAGAAGGATGAAAGGAAGCCCTGTAAGTTTTTTCAAGGCAAAAACCTAATAATATTATTAAATTATAATAATTATTATAAACTATACTATAGTAGCTATCATGCAACTTGTTTTACTACAGAGCATTTGTGTGCATCCAGATATCACAGTTGTACAGTTTTACCTAAAATAGCCTGAAATACCAAGGGAGAAAGTGTTGCTCCTAATACCGAGTCAACCTTTGAACTTCACAGTCCAGACCTACAAATTTGACAGCAATTTATAAGGAAGTTTCAGCCCTTCTTACAATTAAGCACTGCATCCAATCCAGAACTGACAGAGCACCTTTAAAAAAATGAGATCAAACATTATGTACCACTTTCAGAAGTGCTAGTAACCCATGCTCTATACCATTTGCTTGCCACTCACTGCTGCACAGGAGTGCAGAGGAACAGCACTACACAACCCCTTGAAGAAGGGTCAGAGAAGTGACTGCAAGGCTCCAGACCTCCATTAGTGCCTCTCATTTAGCACTGCTGATCTATTTAGCTACTTTCCTAATGATGCAACACTGCCGAGCATGGCACACATCAGCCTGACACAGAGCTGCAGAAGATGCAAGACTTAGAAAATGGGAAGGCTGTTTTGAAATTCATCCTTTGGTTTGGCAGTTTATGTTCAGCAGCATAAACACAAGACAAGTCTTCATTGCATTTCAGTAACACACATACACACACACACACACAAAAAGGTGTCATTTTTCAAGTGGGAATCGAGGCAGGTGATGCCAGTTCTTGAAGTCTGAAGGAAATTTTGGGGATATCCAAAGCCTGACACACTGAATAGCAGATTCAAGGTCATGCTTTGTCATTGCCTCAGGGTTATTTTAGATAAGGAAGTTAAAACACAGTGAACAACCTGGTAATTCTTCCTTGTAGGCAAAAAGAGCAGTGTGTGATTAAAGAAATCTTTGTAGTAAGTATTTTATTAACTTTTAAAATAAGCACAGTTTTGAATTTAAAGAAACAGATTATTCAAAACCACTGTGCACAACCAAATGTCAAATTAACTTGCTGGCTCTGCACTGCTGGGCATGTGTACTGTGTGCACCTTCACCTTCTCACAAGCCTTGGGTTTTGAAAAACCCACAGGATGTCCAGGATGGTGGAAGATGCCTTCTGACTAACTGTTGCTCTTGTTTTTTTCTAGGGGAACTAATTGATTTCAGGTGGTGTTAGTGTGATCAAAATAGTAATATGTATAGTGAAATAGTGGGGGGGGGGAAAGAAGGTAAAAAAATGCATGTTCTTACTGATGAGGGGGTTAAAGAATAGGTTTAAGATAGAAAAATGTAATTAAAAATATAACTGTGAAGAGATTTCAACAGAAGACTGCTTTAGAATTTCAGTAGTTAATTTCTGAAGAACTATTACATTTCACATATAGATTCAGATTCGTACAGGAGAGTTGTAACTCAAAAAATGATTAGTTTGTCCAAATAAATTGGAGGGATGGATAGATAGTATCAGCAAGATGACAACCACAAAAACATGATCATAAAGACATGGTAAAATGATAACCAGTAAGAAAAATTACTCCCTGTATTATCACCTAGAATCTAAATTCCAGGAAAAATAGTTAACCAACAAAAACCTAACTCAAAACAACAAGAAAACCCACAGACTACAAAAAACCCCAAACAAACAAGCAACAAACCCCCAAACAAACAAAACCCCACACCACACTATCTACTGAAGAGCCTAAACTGAAGGTTCAGCCCTGGAAGAAACTGTTGTTCTGAGGCAGGAACATGTGGCCTCTGAACCAAGCACAGATCTGTGAGCCAAGGCTCCTGAGCCAGTTCTAAGCTTGAGTAGTGACTCAGAGAAAGAGATAAGAGAAGCCACAGAAGGCAGTTCAAAGAGACACTCCCAACTTAGAAATAACCAGTTATAAAAGGCACAAGTATTTGTCAGAGATTACAAAAAAAGTTTAGAGTCTGCATCTAATCTCAATTTACATGTTTTCAAATTAATTTACTGCATTACCACTTTTTCATGCAACACAAATTCAAAGCAGTTTAAAACAATACCATTTAATAAATAATATTTTTTAAACATTCTTTGTATTTTCAAAAATATAAGTATTCCTCCTTAGCTACATAACCCAAAGCAGTGAAAGCCATACATATGCCACCACCACACACTCTGAGAGGTGAATGGGCAATGGGCAGCCACTGAGACATTAATCTCTGCCCCACTGTGGCTTGCTTTCATTGCCCCATAGAGACTCCCTAACAGGATACCAACTGCAACTGGTCCCAGTCCTCTTGCAGCAGGAGCAGAGCTGAAACCCTTCTTTCCACAGACTTCTAAGCCAGATGAGGAAAAACCCCAAACACTGAGACTCTTTTCCCCAGGCACATTGGTGACCACAGTGGCAGGCACTGAGAAGGACAGCACAAGCAGCAGCAGCTTTACAATAGATAACAGAAAACTTCCTGGTTAATTGTTGTGTTTTGTTACTGCTTTTCTCCCTATTGTCACATGCACGCTAGAAACGCTCACCATACCTCCAAGGAGAGGCCACAAGCTCCTCAGAGTCCAAAATGTAGCATTATGCTGCTTGTTCCAAAAACATTTACATTTGTATCGCCTTGCTCCGGCATTAGCAAGAAATTAAGCTGTCCAGTTTAAAAGGAAAAAGCCCAGACAATAATTATCCTTCCACTAAAACGTGCTGTAAAGCTCCAGCAGCAGGGGTTATTAATTTGTCATTGCAAAGATCAGCCTTCAATCTGCAACCCAATTGAAATTCATTAAGCAGCAGCAGCAAACTCTTCACTGACACTGTCATTTTACTGTGAAGGTTTTACATCAGGAGAGGATGAAGGGGGAAGGGGCAGGAAATACATCTGTCTCTTCATGGCTTTTTGTTCAGAGACCCCACAATATCTACAAGGAGAGCTGTTAGCTATAGATAAACCTGTTTTCTTGCTTTGAGGAGTGCTCATTTGAAGGAAATTTTAAGTCATGAATGTGCACGGAGGCCTTCACAGAATCAGGGATTTGTTAGGGTTGGAAAAAACATCTGTGAGCTTCTGATTAAAACAGGGTTTCATGCAGTCTTAGGGAGCGAAGAACAGGAAGAACTTTGTTCAAAGTGCATGAACTAAAATTTGTATCAGAACAGTTTTCAGCTGTCTCAAGGAGAACTTCCCAGCACTACTCTCTTACCAGAGGCCTTTTTGCGCCAAGCCTCATCTATTTACTAACAACGCAGCCTCCTACCTGTAGAACACAGGAATTTTCAAGGGAATCTTTCACTGATGCAAGCCCCACACTCTGTAGTTGTGGGCAGAACACTTCAGGCACTTGTAAGCGGGATGGTTTGTGGCTTACAGGGAAATGTGCCAACCAAAATGACAGAAACAGCAGCAACCCTGGCTTTCTATGAGCAACATGTTAGATCATTCTTGCACAATCCAAAATATGCACAATCCCAACAGAAGAGCTATCCCATCTTGTAGGGGCAACCAGCCACTTCCAGATGTGTCTCCCAAAGCAGAGCTGGGAAGCCATGTGTTCCCTGTTTTGCCTTTCTGGATTACTGCTTTGAACAGATGCACTTCAGTGGCCATGGACTTTCCACAACCACACCACAATTCTCAGTCCCCATCTACAGCTGTCCAACCTGCTGACCCAGCCACTCTAACACCCATCCCACTTTACATGCTAGGAACAAAAAACCAAACAAAAAACAATCAACCAACCAAAAAGGCAAAAAGCACCAGAAAATACTGTTCTGGGACCTTATGGACAGCTGAATGGAGGGTGAAAGAAACAGATTATTACTTGCCCAAGACTGCATTTTTCTGTTCCCATCTGTAAGATTGAAGCACCTCTTTTAGTACTAAGTGCAGAACCCAGGCAAATTGCTGTTGCAGCAGCCTGCAGCAGCCATACATTTTTGTGACAGTTGTCTTCATGACCCATTCCCCTGGACTAGAGAGGAAGGAGAAAGATTGCACTTCAAGCTGCAACAAAAGACAGCCAAAAACTCAGCCTGCTCACAAGCAGCACATTGTCCAGAGGTCCCACAGCTGCAATTCTCACCCTCCTATTATCACCCTCCTTCGTTCCTCCTAAACTGGTACAAACTTAACTTTACTCCAGGCAAAACCATCCTTTGATTCCCAGTCACGACCTTCTTGCTCTGACTCCACTATGGACTGACATCTTCCTGCGGACAGATCTCAGGTACTGTTCTGCCCTGACATTTTTGCCACCCCTTCCAGCCTCTTCAGCATTAGTGGTATCAGCATGGTGCCTGAGCAATCATATCCCCTCTGCATCCCACCTCAACTCTAACCCCAGCATGTCTCACCACGGGCACAGACATACATGGTTGGGAACCTACAATTTCATGCATCCCCCCACTAGTACAAAGGTTCCAGGTGAGTGTTAGTAGTAAGAACAGATTTGCTATAAAGAGTAGGCAGGTCTTTATAACATGGAATAATCTGACTCACTGACATCCAGTACAGCCATTGACACCACAGGGGCTTGGCTGCAAGATCCCATGACAGGGCAGAAAAAGGAGTAAAACATCCTTCCAAAGGCTGATCTCACTTACATGAGCAGAACCACTGCACATCCCATGAGCTTGCTCTTGTCCTAGGCATTTAAAATGCATGAAGTAATTTATTTATACTGTCTTCTGGCCACTCATTCTTCTCTCCTGCATTTTCTCCTAAACAAATACAACCTCAAGGACAAATAAGAGATCCTCAGATTCAGCCAGCAGTTTTTACCACACGAACTATTTCAACACATGTCCCAGTCCCATACTAAAATCTTGGGTTTGGACATATGTAAAATAATCACTGTAAAGCAATTCTTGCATTCCAAAGTGGCTGAGTAACCTTTCAGGAAGATACCAAGCCAAAAAAGGATCTTTCCATTTCACTCTCTTCACATCACTGCACTGTCAGGGCTGTTTCAGATAAGCATCACCAAAATAACCTCCAGACTTCCTTGTTTCTCATTACATTATTTTTATTATTGCAAAAAATAAACTATGTGCAAATAGTTCAGCTCAAAAGTTGCTTGCTTTTTAAAGGGTTAACTGCATATAATAGGTAAGAAAACCCAGGAACCTGCACATTTTCCAGCAGAAGCATGAACAACTCCCACTTGGCATAGAACTAGAGGACTGGGGACAGACTCAAACCCACGAGATAGCATGAAGAGTAAGCAGGCCACGAAACCAAGCGCTGCTGCTCACCATGCAAAGCTTTTACCACTTATGAGTTAATCAGCCACACTACTGTTCAGATGTAACCTTCATCACCTTTTCTTTCAGTTTTTCCATTTATATTTTTCAAGTTAAATACAGCATCAGTTAATTCTGACTTAACTTCTCCAAATACACTCTTTTCTTAAACTAAGAAAATGTTTGACAGAATAATACAAGTTCCAGCGACAACAGCATGCAATACATGCATTGTACAGCTTACAACTGCAACACCAAACCACAGAGAGTACCTCATTCAATAGCATTGTGGTTGGTAGGACTCTGGTATCAGATAAATAATTTAACCCAACACAGAAACTCACAAAACATTGGTTTATGTGGATAGCAAAATACACCACCCCATACGTGAGTGCCAAGACACCGTACATCTGTCAACAGAATGAGCTACCCTTGGAGAATACACAACTCTTTACAACAAGCTTTGTATTTTTAATAATTACACACTAGTACTGTTGGTTTTGGACAACGTAGTTAAGAGATGAATGATTATCCAGACACTTGGAAAAACATCCCTTGAAACTTTAGGAATTACTTACTCCATGATTTGTCACTATTTCAATTTGCAAGTTAAACGGCAATGCACATACGCTTATTAATACCCTCACAGCGCAAAAGCTGGGTCAGTAGGTAATACACAAAGACTGCAGATTTACTCCAGTGGAGGTAAAGTATCTAGAGTAACTCATTGAAAGCTTTTAATTTGCTTCCACCAAGCTTACATTTGGTACTATCACTGTATACTTTGACATTTAGGAATGCCGCTAGGATAACGGAACGGCTCTTGCCTGGAGCCAGAAGGAAACACAGCTGTCATCTCACCTACATCCAAACAACCAAGCTTACAAAAGATGAAGAGAAACCAGTTGGAGCCTAGGCTTGCCTGTTCCTCCCATGACTGCTTCAAGCTGCAAGTCAGAAGATAAAGAACTTCTCCTTTCATCGTACTGCTTGAGGCTTCCAGCCAATCAGAGCATTGTTGCACAAATGGGATACTTCCCACACCCCAGAAACTACATTTGAACATGTCTCCAAGTATTAGAGTTGAGTTAATTTACATCTCATAGGCAGACACTGAAGCTCTTTTCTGCAATTCATCTTGAATAAGTCACAGAAGTGCTATAAATGAAGTTCATTTTCTGCAAGCACTTAAAGTCCCTGGTGTACGTGAAGAAGAGAGTTCTGATTTAACGATTTGCCTTTTAAAAGCCATTAGCTGTTTGCAAGAGTTCCTATACAGTCACCTTTCAGGTTGCTCATCAAAATAGGTGGGGAAAAAAAAGAACAGTAATCAACTGCAAACAAAATAAATGATGGTGCTGAAGTATAAGCATAGAGTCCAGAATGGCAAACAACTAATACTCAAGTTCAAGCTCAATTTGAAAATCCAAAGATATTTTAGGAGAAAAATAAGATGTTCTTACAACGAATTTGCAGCTTGCATACCTAACTAAGAAGAAACAGAAAATATCAGAATTTAATTCAAGCCTCAGGGGGAAAAAAACAATAATTTTAAACTTTCTTTTTTTCTTTTTTTTTTTTTTTTTAAATTTCCCCTAGATGTCAGCTGAAAGTTAGTGACTGAAACCACTGACTAAAAAAAGCCACTTCTTTCCGTTTAAAACTGAAAAGGTTTTGGGGAGAGGTCTAGAAAACTCCCAAACCACACCACTTAGAGCAGTGGTTTAAGCTTCAGTTACACAGCTTCTTACACAAGAATAATTCAAAGTGTTAGCATGTTTAGCATGGATTTCCTTAACAAGATACATGAGATTTAACACATCCAAGTGCCGGGTTCTGCACATTGGCCACAACAACCCCATGCAGAGCTACAGGCTGGGGTCAGAGTGGCTGGAGAGCTGCCAAACAGAGAGGGACCTGGGGGTGCTGATTGACAGCTGCCTAAACATGAGCCAGCAGTTTGCCCAGGCAGCTAAGAGGGCCAATGGCATCCTGGCCTGCATCGGGAACAGTGTGGCCAGCAGGAGCAGGGAGGTCATTCTGCCCCTGTACACTGCACTGGTTAGGCCACACCTCGAGTCCTGTGTCCAGTTCTGGGCCCCTCAGTTTAGGAAGGAGGTTGACTTGCTGGAACGAGTCCAGAGAAGAGCAATAAAGTTGGTGAGGGGTTTGGAACACAAGCCCTACGAGGAGAGGCTGAGGGAGCTGGGGTTGCTTAGCCTGGAGAAGAGGAGACTCAGGGGTGACCTTATTACTCTCTACAACTACCTGAAGGGAGGTTGTAGACAGACGGATGTTGGTCTCTTCTCCCAGGCAAGCAGTACCAGAACAAGAGGACACAGTCTCAGGCTGCACCAGGGGAGGTTCAGGCTGGATGTTAGGAAAAAGTTCTATACAGAAAGAGTGATTGCCCATTGGAATGGGCTGCCTGGGGAGGTGGTGGAGTTGCCATCACTGGAGGTGTTCAGGAGGAGACTTGATGGGGTGCTTGGTGCCGTGGGTTAGTTGTTTGGGTGGTGTTGGATTGGTTGATGGGTTGGACGCTATGATCTTGAAGGTCTCTTCCAACCTGGTTTATTCTATATATTCTAAATACTTGAAATAAATTGTGCATGGCTTTTCTGCTCTCTAAGGCTTTGCAGAAAGAAGTTAGATCCTTTACCTCGGCTGACTGAAAACCACAAATGGTAGCTGTGAAACAGCAGCTTCCAATTCAAGCTAGCAAATTTGAACACTGTCTGCTATTACAAATGAGTCCAACTGGTGGTAACCTGCAGACAGTCAGCAAGTTGACTGCTGTGTATCCAAAGATAAAACCAGAGCTCAAATCAGAAGTTTGATAGTTAAAGAGACATTCACAGATGCTGCCTAAACAATCTTACTCAGACTGTATTTCCCTATGATTCCCCACAGCTTTTGTCAGGAGACAAAAAAAAGAAAAAAAAAGGGAAAAAAGTGTGTCTTTCTGGAGCAGGCCAAACTGCTCTTCTCTAGCACATCAGCAGATCTTTATCTGCAACTTCAACTGCTGCCATTTCACTGCAAGCAAGTTGCACTTCTTGTGCATCTCCCACTCATGCAATGACCGGCTCCCTCTGGAAAAAGCCTAGGTCCCACTGAGCATCAAACGGACAACCCAGCTACGCAGGCTGTAGTGCTGCCTGCACAAACAGCTTCTGCCAAGTTAATTACATCTTCATGCTCACCCTGCTGAAATGACTTGCAGTAACTCCCACTAATCAGGACCAAAACCAAAGTCCTGCTGTGCTATATAAAGTATTCTTTATGTAAACTGCTTGAACATTTAATACAACAAGAGCATGGAGCCACAAAAATTGACAATTACTGCTTTAGCCTCCAGATATAGCATTGCAAGCACACACCTGAATTTAAAGAGCCTGCAGAAAGGTAAAAAGCCGATTTTAAAACAATGCCTCTCACTCTGGAGATTGCAGAGCCAAATGAATATTACGGCCAGACAACCTGCAGAGGTGTTAACAAAACTCAAGACTCTGCAATCCAACACTGACAGACCGAGTGGTCTCTGTGGTACCTTCACCTGATGCTGCAGATTTTGCACAAGGCATACTTGCATGCCTTGTTTTTCTGCAGACAAGAAGCAGACAATATTTCTACTAGTTCTGTTCTAACTCAGACCAGGACACGATCTTAAGTAAATCCAAGAGACATGGTGGAATGAGGTTACATCATGTTTGAGCTGTCTAATGTGGCACAATGGTCTCATGGTCTACCTGCTGGTTTCTGGGAACAAAGAGCAATTAAGGTTGGACATTGTTAACAGATTTTCCGTGCCAGAAGTAGCATGGGAGCTGCTTTGTACAAAGGTACAATACAGACCAGTTGCTTCAGTGCAACCTATCAAAATTACCTGGTATGAATATGGAAAAAGAAAATAAGTCTGTGACAATTGTAGTACTGAAAGTACTGCCTGACAGATAACAGCTGGGCAACTGATACCTACAGAAGTGGAAATGTCAAAGTACCAACTTTTATCATCAATAATCACAGACATCCTGGTGTCAGGAGATACACTCACATCAATTCCCATCAAACTAAGAAACATTAGCAGAGATCTGCAAAAAAAAAGCACATTATTGGATCCTAAAGATGGAAATTTCATGCAAAATAGTTCACTGAAAATCTGAAGAAAGCATTATTTAAAATATGCACCTAGGTGGCTTATGTAGCAACGTGTCTTCAAAGGAAATCTCACTTTCTTCCCTCACTGTAACTACTATTTTCAAACTCTTAGTTTGGTATTCAAAGGCTCTATGGACCACTTCTGTGAAATGTCTGCAAAATTTCTCTAGGGGTCCACAAATGTTGACAAAACACTTAATCTATGACTTCAGGTTCCAACAGTTATGGTGGACACTCAGGACAGGGAAAGAAGTTATCAGGCACAAAATCCAGCTCAGGTTCGGTCACTGCTACACTTGTTCTCCAGTGGTTCAGGTGGCTCCTGCTACACTAACTCCCATAACATGCAACTTGAATCCCCTGGCTACAACATTACAGACCTCCACACCTGGTCCCCTTGGATGACATCATCAGGTTTAACATGGAAATGAACTCCTCCTCTTGCCCATGCTCTGGCTTGAACATATCCACAGACTGCAGGTGCTTAGCAGTACACCTGCTCCAAGTGGAGTCTTAAGTATGAAGCATAGACTCTTCAGGAGTATACCCACTGCAGTGTAGACTTCTCCACAGCCACACTCACTTTGGGGTGCACTACCTCCCTTGTGGCCTTATCCACAGCCATAGTCCCTTCAGAAGTAAACCTCCTCCAACACAGCCTTATCCATGGCTGTAGTCTCACCAGGGACATACGTGCTCCATTATGGGCTTATCCATGGCCACACACTTCTGAGGTGCGCCAGCACAACCTCATGCACAGCCACAGATGCTTCAAGGTGTCTCTTCTCCACTGTGGACTCATCCATGGACACAGACACTTTAGGGTGTTCTGCTCCTGTGTGGACTCATCCACAGGTTACAGTCCCTTCAACAAGAGCTCACACTGGAGTTCCAGCCTGTGCTACTGCGCAGAAACAGCAGCGATGTCCTGGACATCTGCCAGCCCAGAAACATCTCCATCGCTATCAATATTTCATTATCAAAATGTTCCCAGGCATAGCAGAGTAAGATGATTAGCAGTACAGTCACTCAGCAAACAGTGACATCAAGAATTAGCCACTAATAAGCATAGGACTCTAACATTAGAATCTAATCTAACATAAGGCAAGCAAGCCCCATGGCACAGAAGCCTGTCAATTAATAGCTAAACAGCAGTACAGCTATAAATTCAATCTGGCACATTCCAGTCAAACCTGCTGTTATCTCAAACCCTTTGAGCTTCATGTCAGGCACCAAAAAGGACTGTCATGGCTTAAGCCAGCTAATGGCTAAGCCTCATCCAGTCACCCACTCACTTCCCCCTATGGGATGAGGGAGAGAATTGGAATGGTAAAAGTGCAAAAACTTGTAGCTTGAGATAAAGGCTATTTCATAGGCAAAGCTTCCCATCAGCTGGCAGACATTCATCCATCCCCAGGAAAGCCTGAATGTCCCCTCCTTCCTTCTCCTTCTCCCAGCTATATATGCTGGGACATCTCATTGGTCAGTTGGGGTCAGCCATCACAGCTGTGTCTCCTCCAGCTTTTCGTGCACTCCCAGCCTTCTTGCTGGTGGGGTGGTGCAAGAAGCAGAAAAAGCCTTAAGCTGTGGAGCACTCACTATGCAGTAGCAACTAAAACATCCCTGTGATACCAGCACTGTTTCCAGGACAAATTCAAACCACAGCCCCATATCAGCTACTGTGAAGCAAATTAACACTATCCCAGTGAAAACCACCACAGTAATGGACTGCCACTACCAAAACATCGTTCTCTCCTTAGCTGTAAATGTCTTCCAAAAGTGCATTTGACACTTCAGTAGCTGTATGAAAGCCCCCAAGTTTGGTTGTTGACTCAACCAAAACAGATTCCATAATGAAAACTGTAAGAAAGTCTTTTTCAAACTGAAATATTAATAGACTGCAATACAAATAAGTGTCATATTTCTTATACAGCACTAACAGGTGTTATGTTTGGTTTGTGCAGTTGCTAAAATAGATGGTACCAATGGCACCAGAAGCCCCAGTCAGTCACAAGAGACATGTCCATTCTGATCTGCACCATCAGTGCCAGGCACATTAGGTACCCATACCCTGAAAAGCACTTCAACAATTTCATTCCAAGTAATTATTTGAAACTACATTGTACTAACTTTCTACCATCTTATCTGTTTAAAGGGTTGGCCAAAGCTGAAGCACTGCACTATCAAAGGCAAACTAGTAACCTGAGACGTTATTTAGTTGCTGTGGTACTGGAGCATTGCCAAGTGCTGCACGCCACACGAGTACAGCAACTATCCAGTGACCGTTCACACCTGATTAATAAAGTATTTAGAAGCAACTAGTCTAACAGAGGGTAGAACTGTTTAAGTGCTTTATCAGAACAGCAAGGATAAAACTTATTTTAATACCACCCCCCCCAACACTCACAAAGCAGAATCTGAAGGCATGCCACTCCTTGTCACAGTGCTATTTATATTTACAAATATAGGGAACATTTCACACTCCAGAGTCAACTCTGATCTTCAGCCAGCACAGCAAGGTGTTCCCTCTTCACTGCTCCTGGCATAATACAATGCAGCATCCTACTTGGAACTGCAAGCACTTTTCTAAGATATGACTTGTCTTATCAGACAAGGGCAACTACCAACAGCAAGTAGAATTAAAATGTAAAGTTATAAGCTTTTAATGAAAACAAACAAACAAAACTAAAAACAAAAACAATCAACCACACATAAGGATAGAGACACTAGTATATCACATGCTGCACTGGAATACACTCTGAGTACTGTGCTTTTAACAAAAAGAGTACGTTACCCAAAGCTAACATTTTATGCCAGCCCAAATACTTCACAATATACTGGCAACTGAAAAAACACCCAGGACAATCCGTCCATTCATGGTCACTGGAGTTCATAATTTCTGCTTATTCTTCATCCTTTGCAGATGCAGTAATCCTCATGAATGCAGGCTTTCTTTAGATGGTAAGGGGCAGCAATAGGGCCATAATGAAAAAACATCCAAAGAAAATCCAAGCTTTCAGAGAATGCGCTGAAGATCCGCTGATATGCACGAAGGAGTGACAGAAAATGTACACACTCTTCGAGACAAAATGGTGCAAAGAGTGGCAAAAAGGGTTTGTGAAGCACTACATAACTCAGATACTGCATTTCAAAACCCAAACATTTATAAATTAAGTTGTTTCACAGCACCCTCCCTCCCAAATACACAGGAAGACTACCTTGCCCTGGCCCTTTGGTTTAGAAATCAGTAAGTCATAGAAAAGAAATGAATGATAAAAGTAAAATGCAGCTATGGGTATGTTGGAACACTGGTGCAGGCACTGTGCAACACTGCCGCTTCTGTACTAAAAGCACGCTCACATAATGGCCACAGCAACCCCATGCAGAGCTACAGGCTGGGGTCAGAGTGGCTGGAGAGCTGCCAAACAGACAGAGACCTGGGGGTGCTGATTGACAGCTGCCTAAACATGAGCCAGCAGTGTGCCCAGGTGGCCAAGAGGGCCAATGGCATCCTGGACTGCATTAGGAAAAGTGTGGCTAGCAGGAACAGGGAAGTCATTGTGCCCCTGGACTCTGCATTGGTTAGGCCACACCTTGAGTCCTGTGTCCAGTTCTGGGCCCCTCAGTTTAATAGGGACATCGAGACACTTGAACATGTCCAGAGAAGGGCAACAAGGCTGGGGAGAGGCCTTGAGCACAGCCCTGTGAGGAGAGGCTGAGGGAGCTGGGATTGTTTAGCCTGGAGAAGAGGAGGCTCAGGGGAGACCTCATTGCTCTCTACAACTACCTGAAAGGTGGTTGTAGCCAGGAAGGGGTTGGTCTCTTCTCCCAGGCAACCAGCACCAGAACAAGGGGACACAGTCTCAAGCTGCACCAGGGGAAGTGTAGGTTCGAGGTGAGGAGAAAGTTCTTCACTGAGCGAGTCATTCGTCATTGGAATGTGCTGCCCAGGGGGGTGGTGGAGTCACCATCCCTGGAGGTGTTTAAGAGGGGATTGGACGTGGCACTTGGTGCCATGGTCTAGTCGTGAGGTCTGTGGAGACAGGTTGGACTCAATGATCCTCGAGGTCTCTTCCAACCTTAGTGATACTGTGATAACAGTCATAATATTCACATAATGTTCATAATATTTTACTTTATAAACAATACCGCAATAGCAACCAAAATATTAATAACCTTTATTAATATGAAAATCGCCAAAACTTATCAAAAGGTTTGATGTATGGTCAAACTATATTTACAGTGGGAATGTACAGTATTTGGGCAACTGTAACAATTTTAAACACTTCTATGCAAGCCAGGAGGAATATAACAGAATAGCCGGGGAGCGAAATGGCACTCGACCACATGGCGGGGGAGACCCAACAACAACTGTTATGCCAAAGAGGCAATGAATTAACCACTCACAACTGGTTGTACCCAGATAGGGAGTGCTCTGCTGTGTATTAGAGACTTTGGGGCACTCCTGAGCCAGGTATGGCAGGTTGCCGGCAGGAATGTCACGCAGTCTTCAATGGCTGGTCTGGCTTCAGACAACAACGGGCCATGAACGACACTATTGTGACAGGTGTTTGCTTTGTCCTGAGTGAACTGAGGCACCGCAGAATCCTGGCCACAAGGAGAATCAGGCTTGGCTCCAACTCCTAAGCTTGTGGCTTCTCTCATAGCTTGTGGTGTGTACACCCATGGCTTTATCCCAGGCGCTAGACTGGGCAACTTGAAGCTATGCAATTCGAGGCAGTTTCAAACCAGACAAGGTCCAAGCAGGTTCAGGCACACAAGGCTTCAGTAAGGCTGACCAATGCTAAGCAAGGTTTGAGCAAGACACAGGCAACTAAAAATCAGCCTGTATATAAATCTTGCCCAAGATAGATTGGACCAATAAGGGCACTGAAACCAGCACATAGTTACCCAATGGGAAGGGGTTCTGCCAGGCTATGGCCAGAACACATACCCTTACCTCAGATACAGGGTTGTTTACCAGACATGCATGGTCCTGTCCCCTTTGTTCCTTTTCCCACGTTACCCTGGTTTTCTGCAGGAAGGAGGGGGAGAGGGTGACCATGTCTAGACACCTTAGCATCTGTCTGGGTCTGTGCTGGGGCCATTCGGCCCTACCATGACAAAATGGAAGCTCAAACTGGGTAATTCTCCTTACAGTAAAGTGTTACCTAGCTATTAGGCCCACAGGTATGCAGAATCTGTTTTGGGATCACAGATAATTATCATAATGAAGCAAGCAGACTATCATTTTTTTCTGGCATAAATACTTGTATATTTCAGAAGGAACAACAGAACTCTGAGGATGAACACAGTATTATCACTGTTACCATAAAGTTTCAGGTTATGAGATCCAGAAGAAAGTCACCATCTAAACTGTTATAATAGCAGGGCAAAGACAAAAGATGTGCCTGGTTACTCATGCTAAGTGGTGCCAGACCAAACTGACAGATTATTGGGAAATACTCAGACAGCAGTCAGCCACATTTTTGACCACTAACAACAAATTGCAAGAAAACCCAACCAATCAAAACAAGCCAACCAACAAACAAACAAAAACCCTCACCCCCCACATAAACATCATTAAATGTATAAAACCACTAGGTTCAGCTTTGGTGACACACCAAGCAGAAAGTCCTCTTTTCCAGCAGTCAAAGTGAAAGATTTATTACTAAACTCACACGAAAGGTCACAATTTGGTGCTGCAATTCTCCTGTCACAAGAGTTAAATAAAAATCTCCCATCAAATCAAACAGGAATAAAGGCCTGAGGAGATCTTTTGCGACGAGCAATGCACACAGTGCCTGTACCAAGATACTCATGGCAAATGCCCCCCCCCCCAACCCCCCCCCCAAAAATCACCAAAAACTACACCACCAAAAAAAATTTTAAAAAATTCACCAAGCCCTCCTGTTTTGCCTGTACCTGGACACTCATAAACAAAAAGTAAAAATCATCTCCCCAAAAAAAGGCACAAGTCCCTCGCACACTTCCATGCCAGCTCAAGTCTCAGCAGTGTGGAAGAGACACACCAACACCCACATGCTCTCTGGAACTCACATTTCTCCTATAAGGGACATGGCTTCCTGCCTGCTTTGCACAGCTGCTGTAAAGCAAAACTCAGACATGTTACAGGCATAACCACAGTATGCAAAGTCAGATTGTGTTCAGCTGGGGCCCTGTATGATCCTTATAGGAGCAAAAAGCATGCTCAGCACTGACTGAATTGAGTGGCTGGTTCTGCTTTTCACTGAGCAGAAGTGACAATGCTGGTGGAAATCACTGAGTAAGGACAGAATCATGATCCAAATTCAGCAGCAAGCCTTGAGCAAGTCTTTCCTGTTGCATAATCCTGACCTAGTACCATTTTCCACCTTTAAGTGACAAGAATCATGAAAGCTTTACAATGTTTGGATGCCGATATGGTATTTCATGGATCTGTAAATGCCTACACACATTCTTTTGTCTGTTTGGTTTTCATTCCATATAAACAGGTACAAAGCCTGGTAAGGAGAACTGAATCCTCCTTTCAGGCTAATAAGCAGCTGTGACCCAATCATTCACTGGTTCAGTATGATTCAGTAGATGATTCAGTATCACTAAGGTTGGAAGAGACCTCAAAGATCATCGAGTCCAACCTGTCACCACAGACCTCATGACTAGAGTAGGGAGGCCACTAGTGCCCACTGCAGGCTTGAACTCACAACCTTCCCATTAAGGGTCTTATGTGCCACCAACTGAGCCACAGACTGACTGGACCTATGCAATGTAAACATGACCAAACTTTTTTTTTGTTTTCTTTCTTTAAACAGGCTGACCAATATAGTTGTGGTGGTTCAGGAACATGTATCACACAGCTCAATAGCCTAACTCCAGCTGCAGCCAGAAACTATCTTCCCAGAAGTTCCTGAGGAAAAGTGCTCTTTTTTAGGATTTCCTATTTATCAGCTCAAAGACTTGAAGTTATTGGACTGCAAGCCACAAACTATGTAGAAAGGTCTGCCAAACAGCACAGGAATACAGCAGTGAAAAGCCTAGATCAATAATCAGAATATTTTTCTTCCTTGCAGAAAAACTTCTTCTTTTTCCAGACATTTTTTGTCATCTCTTGAAAACCAAAAAACATTAAAACTCATACCCCCTCAGAATACTTGCTTCCCATAGTCAGTCTCTCAGTCCATATCAATAAGTCTACCTGAAACTGATGCCTTGGTTAAATTTCTCTCTGCAGATGAAATTCAGCCAAGCATTTCTCCTCGAGGTACCTATTTCCACAGCAATTTGCTCTGCACTTTCTTCCAGACAGGGTAGGTGATTTTTTTTCAGTACTGGATGATCTGCTCACTGAAGCTTACAATGAAACTGCTCATTCCTCAAGCACAACAAACTCAAGTCATAGATAAATTGTCCTTGTCAATACAGCCACTTGCTAGCAGAACTGAAAACACAATATCCCAGTACTAACTCCAAGTGCACAGAACTGGATAGGTTATGCTACAGTACAAAAGCAAGCTTTTTTTTTTCCATACATTTTAAAATAGGATATTGTTTTCAGTGTAGCATTCCTTAGATTTGACTCCCAGCATTACAGAACAGACCTCTGGCAAACAGGTGCTAATGGGAATTAGTGAGATCTTTCACTAGCCCCAGAATACATAGAATACATAGAATAAACCAGGTTGGAAGAGACCTTCAAGATCATCGCGTCCAACCCATCAACCAATCCAACACCGCCCAAACAACTAACCCATGGCACCAAGCACCCCATCAAGTCTTCTCCTGAAAACCTCCAGTGATGGTGACTCCACCACCTCCCCAGGCAGCCCATTCCAATGGGCAATCACTCTTTCTGTATAGAACTTTTTCCTAGCCTGAACCTCCCCTGGCGCAGCCTGAGACTGTGTCCTCTTGTTCTGGTACTGGCTGCCTGGGAGAAGAGACCAACATCCGTCTGTCTACAACCTCCCTTCAGGTAGTTGTAGACAGCAATAAGGTCACCCCTGAGTCTCCTCTTCTCCAGGCTAAGCAACCCCAGCTCCCTCAGCCTCTCCTCATAGGGCTTATGTTCCAAACCCCTCACCAACTTTGTTACTCTTCTCTGGACTCGTTCCAGCAAGTCAACATCCTTCCTAAACTGAGGGGCCCAGAACTGGACACAGTGGTAAGCTGTATAGCAACAAAATTGGGTAATTAAAAAAAGAGTCTGTCTCATGTTTACAGACTCACTCCTGGTCACATGAGCCCCACCACCTCTGCACCATATAAAACCTCTATTGCCTAGGAACTTCCCATAAATTTGTATGTCAACAAGCTGCTGTTTCAAGTTTTTCAACCACTAAGGTAAATACAATGTAATAGGAAAATCACCTATAGTAACAATTATTACATGTAGGAGTGTACACAATGGATACTTAAGGTGCCACCAATCATATATTTATTTCATTATAGGATTTATAGACTTTTTACATTCTCTATACTATAAACACTCAGTTTACATTCCAGGACAATAAAGAGGGCATCTAAACATCTATAGTTGACAAGTTTTTCTGGTGTTATTAAGAAAAAACCAAAACAGGGGTGTTAGACTTAATGATCTCTGGAGGTCCCTCTCAACCTCTAACATTCTGTGACACCAAAAAAACCCACAAACAAACAAACAAAACACCCACATGTAAAATGGTAGGTTTTATATATTGAATCAAATGCAAAGAAATACTGTTTCAAATCAAATAAAGCATCAGGAAACTCCATGCTCAGATAGAGAGTGTTAAACAAGAACAGGCTATTCTAGAAAGTGAGTAATTTAACTCTGAGGCATGCATGTTGTATGTGGGTGCACACACGTGGGTCAGAAATGTGACCAGCTCAAGGATTAAATTGTCCAAAAAAATGTCATGCAGATATGGCATCACTTGGATTCTGGCACTTTGCCTTCATTGCAAAAGCTGCCAACTTTTGTTCTTAAGCATTGCCCTTTTCTGCAATTAAGGAGTCCGAAGAGCTCAGATTAGATTCATTAAAACGCCATTTTTCACAAATCCATTATAATATAGCGTTATTGCCTTGGTCTGGAGAGACTCAGTTCTTTTGAATATTCCCGTGTTGTGAAATTAGAGGCACAAACGAGGCCAAAATATCAACAGCTAGATTACTTATTACATAAATAAAGTGGAAATAAGAAGGGGAGAGGGAGAAAAGAGAGAGGGGGAGAAAGAAGAGCGAGAGAAGGGGAGAGGAATTATATTACCACACCCCTCACCCCCCCAAGACAGTTTGAGTCTGTGGAGGAAAGGTGCTGCAGGAGATGCTGGGTTTGTAGAGAAAGGGTGCTGAGGCTTTGGCTGGAGAAGAGATGAGGTCCTCTGGGCAGCCTCTTCAGCTCCGTAAGTTGCAGCAGGTAGGACTTAGGACAGGGAGAGAGGGTTCAGTCTGCTTCTTCCAGGCTCCACTGCCTCTTTTCTCTGGAGCAGCATTGTCCTGGGCTTTTCCTTCCTTCTCACCGGCATGGTCCTTCTTCTGCCTTTTTCTTCTTCCAAGCCAGTAGTGGCTCAAGTCTTTTATACAGTTTGTAGTCCTTAGGTATGTGTCAAAGCATTGTCCCTCAGGAATTCAGGGGCCAGGAAATCATCCTTAGGTAAATATCCAGGAATCGTTCCCCAGGATCTTGTCTTATGCATATTCCCGAAGGTGGCCTCGGTCCTTTGTTGTGAGGCCAGCTGTGGTCCAGTGATTGATGTTATCTTTTGCACCTTCCAAGAGTCATTCCAGTGGCTCTGCCCAACACATATCAGCTATTGTCTGGGCAAGCAGCAAGTGATTTTATCTTTGTTGAGTCACACAAGGAGAGACAAGCTTTAGTCTGTCACAGTTACAACCCAAGTTAAGTTCTCACTTGCCATTCCAAGAAAATTCTGTAACACAATCCTGGTCATAAAGAGTCATCAATGGTCCAAGTTTTTTTTCTTAATAGCTGAGTAGTCTCTACATAGCTCACAAGTCAAACTTTATGCCATGTATGGAAGCCCAAGAACTAAAATGTGGGTCTTGCTTTTGACACATCCTATTAACAAGTTAGATGTTAATTTAACTCATGACTAAATCATTCTAGAAACAGTGGCATCTTTACTTTTCACTTCACCAATACATTGGTTCATATAACATTAATTGAAAAACCTAAAACATTAGCCACAGAGCCAGGAGATACAGATGAGAACATAGCAAGAGAAGGTTGAGGGGGGAAAAAAACCAAAACCAAAAACCTACTTATAGCACAAACAGCAAAACTTCAGTCTGAATGCAATTATTCTCCCGTGCCTTGAGAAGCAGAACACTGAAGGAGTCAATGTTGTAACAAAAGCCTCAACTGTAGCTGTGTAGAGAGAGAGAAAAATTAGTCACATGCACACTACCTAGAAAAACCCTACACAGCTTAAACAGCCTACAGCTGAAGACAAGGTATAGGTAATTCCAGCAGTGCTTGGGAATCAGCCTGAGAGATGAATAAGGCTGTGGTAGCAAGAGTGGGGGAAAAAAAAACCACCAAAGAACACAAAACAAAACAAAAACACAAACCAACCAACACCGCCAAAACACAGGAAGTCAATTCAGCCATTCTGAGCTTGAGCCAGTTCCTACAAACTCCAAAGATGCAGGGAAGTAAATAAAGCTATCTAGTTTAGACTGGAAGAAAAGAAAAAGTAGTCCTAATAAATAGAAAGGAATCCAGGCTGTCAGCATTAAAATAAGGTATTGGATGTGTGGTGGGGAGAAGTGGAAACAACGAGGAAAGTTCTAGTCACTTCCCACTAGAACAAGGGCAGTCAGAATAAGTATACCAAGACCCAGCACTTCAGGAGTTGGTTTAATGACCATGGTGATGTTAGGTGGACAGTTGGACTCAATGACCATGGAGGTCTTTCCCAAGTAAAACAATTCTATGATTCTTTCAGGTGAGCTAAAAGACAAGACCAGAAGAGAATAGTGCAAGCCACAGGAATCACTGGAGGACAAGATTTATCTGTATGTTCTGGCACATCATGTGTGAAGAAAGAAGAGAGAAAAGGCTACTAAAATTTCTGGGAGTCCCCAGTTTTTCTTGGAGCTGTGGTAGAGGTAGCACCCAATGCAGAAAAACAGCTTGTGGCCTGGTAACAGAGTAGGAAACCGTGATGAATCTGTGGACCATTTGATGGGCCAAGAAGAGCTGTGTACCCTTGAATGTCTGGAAAGTCCCTGAGCTGAAAATATAAATAACTTGTGACAGACTACTGTGTAACCTGTTGAGACAGAGAAACTACAAGATTGAGACAGAAGAATCACAGGAGAAGAAACCTTGCCTAGCTCAGCAAATAACTGCAGCAATGTATCAGTAACCAATAAGAATCTTAAAAACAACTTGTTAACCAATTAGAAGTAGCCACACTGGCATAACAAACATACAAATATGTGTTGCTTGAAGAAATAAATGGTACTCTGCTCACTACAAGTGTGTGTATGTCGCTTCTGTTCATCCACCATAACAGCAACAGTAGGACTTTGGCCAGTGAGTGTGTAGTCCCAGAAAAGAGGTCCTTTACACAGTATACAAAGCCAATCAAAATAAAGTCAAGGTACTTCCCTCATTTCAGTTCTGCAGAATCAGATAATGGGCAATAAATTGCAAATCCAGTGCAATTTTGCAGTATGATTGGTTATATGATTTTACACCACACATTTTTATGCATGCTCTATCAATTAGCTAATTAATTATACTAAGGTGGTCCTACATTTACATATGAACTATTCTCTTCTAGCGGTGTAAGGTTCAGCATTAAAATCACCACAAGATATACAGGGGATACTGTTTAGATCTTCATCCAAATCTGTCTCTCTGGTTTATGGAAAGAAGCCACAACAAAGCATTATCTACAAAATTTAACAGAATCCTACTGTCTTTAGATACTGCTGTTGGGTACTATGCCTTGTTTCTGATTATTTTACCTTCCAGGTCATCCCATCCTTTAGTCCTAAGGGCCTTCCATTTTTGTTATCCTGGTTTCAAAGCAGGTCATTATGAGGTTATTCAGCCCAAAATTTTTTAACTCTATCCTTCTGACATCAAGTGTAGCAAACCAAATAGCTGGTTTTCTTTTGTTTGTCTGGTTTTTTTTGTTTTTAAGAACACAATTGTAAATTTTACCAGTACTTAAAAGATTAAGGCCCTGAGCACTTGGGTTGGGGGGGTGTGGGTGTGTGCACTTAGCTTCAACAGGGTATGAAGAAAGTGTTCATAAACATGATTAAATTGGAAGATGGGCAGGATCTGTAAGCACAGTCTTTATGAGAAGGGCTTTGCCATACACAGGTGTAATGCAAAAATCTCCTCTATCCCTAATTAGAAGTGACAAAACACTTCTGTATCTCACAGCGAAAGCAATGAGAAAAATAGGTATTTGTGTCTTAAGTACAGACAAAAAGAAACATAACTGTTCTATGTTTTACATTTTGAAAGAAATGCCCAAACCATTAGAGTCAAAACCTGAAAATGTTTAGATATATACTCAAGCATTTGTTAGCAAGAGCAATAAACTCCTTTTAGGTTGGATGTTAGGAAGAAGGTCTATACAGAGAGAGTGATTGCCCATTGGAATGGGCTGCCTGGGGAGGTGGTGGAGTCACCATCATTGGAGGTGTTCAGGAGGAGACTTGATGGGGTGCTTGGTGCCATGGGTTAGTTGTTTAGGTGGTGTTGGATTGGTTGATGGGTTGGACGCGATTATCTTGAAGGTCTCTTCCAACCTGGTTTATTCTATGTATTCTAATAGTTCCTTGAGGCTAATATATGGAGAAGGGGGACATAATCAAGTCCTAGGCATTACCAAGATATCTATTTCTCTGTTTCATGTAGGCACACATAAAAACTGAGTATGCTGCAATTACATTTAGTTACTGTGGCTCAACAAGCAGGTCACCAGTAGGAAATCACTTGTTAGCTCTTCAGTCATGCAGTGCTGAAGAGATGATTACATTCATGAATCTCTGTAAAAGTCCATTAGAATTTTTGGGGATCTCAAAAAATTTCTTTGTGGTCTAAGGAGACTCCACCTCTCAGAGCAGAAGATTTGGGAACAGCAAACTCCCCAAGAACTTGGTACATCAGAACTTCAGAGAAAAATTAAACCAGATACAGAAATAAAATCTCTCCATTCAGGTTCCTGAAGTCTGAAGAAAGTGCCTTGGGCTGAGCAGATAGACACTGCTCTAATGTGTGAATGTGGTTGAAAAAAAAGGTTAAAAGTTTCTAGAGATAAAAATCAACATCACAAAATATCTGACAAGTTGGTTATACTGCTGTGCAGAGATGCAAAGCAAGAATGGTTAAGCTGAAATGCTGTACTGACACTCAGATGCCCATATAAAACTATATTCCAGAGTTAAGGCTAGTTCACTTGCACCATCATGTCTTCAGAATACCTCCTTATGAGGGCAATTCGCTGTAAACAGTGTCTGGTGGGAATATGCTCCCTGCAAGATACTAATATTGCAAATAGGTATGACAAAACTGTAACCTTTTTGCTGTGCAGCAGTCACAATTGTCAAAGCATAACATTTCAAGACAAGCTGAATGAGCAGAAGTGCCTAATCCAATACTGTGAGCCAGGAAAAGGTGCTACAGCCAACCTTGCCAGACCTGTCTGTGGAAGGTCACATGCAGCCAGCCTCCTCTGCGCTTAACATACAATATTACGTAATACTCAGCGAAAACACCAAAAATAACCCAGGTTGGACGATGAGGTTGCACTTGCACAGCAGGAATAAGCTTTTACATTGAGTTTTCTTCCCCTGTGCTTATACCTGTATTTTCCAGCTGTTGCAGAACTGCAGCATCACCAGTGATGCCAACTCCACACACTGTTTCACCTCTCCTGTGAATGGCCCCTTCCCACCTCAGATGGCATATCCCTCCCAACTAGCCAAGGAGTTCTGCGTTTGCCAGTTCAAACTTCTCCAGTAAGTTCAATTTCTAAAGGATATTTGGAAGAAGTCAATTATGTAGCACAGCTGAAAGCCAGGTGGAACAAGTTGGTATTTCAGGCCAAGAATAACAAGTCTGAATATGGCATTCTATTTGCAAACACAAATAAAGCATTAATTGTATTCTCTTCCACCCATTTGAGGTTATCAGCTTCATTACTCCTATGCAGACAAATACAGTATCAATCGGGTAGAACCTAGCTAAATCTTTGCTAATTGCTGTTATATGAAAAAGCCAACTCAGAGCACTTTCCAGTATGCCCAGATGAGGCCTCTACTTTTCCAAATTTTACTTTTTCAAAAACACTTGGCAGTGTATAAAAGTAGAGTTGCAATTCACCTACAAAACCATCTAAATCCTAAGTTGGCAAACACCAGGGCTGGGCATACAGGGAATGTAAACACATGATCTCCAGCCTCAGTGGAATTGCACATGCTTGAAGACTTGACAGTAAAGGCTGTAAAGCAAGTTCTTTAGCTACAGGAGACGGTGGATTCTGAGGATAAATACTAACAATTCACTCACTCACTAAGGAGGCAATTGAAGGGAGAACAGTCAAACTGTCTAGTGGATAAGGCAACTATTCCCAGGCAAAAGGCCATTACACAGTCAGTAACCACAATGAAGACTGACGTGAAGGAAAGAGCAAATAGGAAGGATCGTGCAGCAATAGAACAACAGCAGAGAGATGTATGACACTGCAAACACAGGTCTCTTTTCAATACTGAAGGATTTGTTTCTAAGTGCTAAGAAGTGTGGGAGGGGAAAAAATAACAATGTCTTGGAATTAGCATGGAAATAGATGGTATTCATTCTAATGGATTCAATGCGTACAAATCAAAAGCTACTCATATCCTTGTGGGACACTTGATATTTTAGAACTATCAGCAGCTATAATATCTTTCTATTAGCATCTCATGTTCAAAGCAATGGTAAAGGCTGACAACAGTTTCATATTTAATCCAATTCTTGAATTAATGGGACAGCAGACGAGCCTCAGAAGCAATGACTACACTTCCAGTGGCTTGGCACCGATCATGCATGCCCTGCTGCAGAGCTGACACTGGGAAGAACCTTGCATGCAAGAGACACCAAGCTGCATCAGCAGCTTCATCTTCAGCTAGCTACTGATGTTAGGAGTTGCAGGTGCATACACCACACATCCACAGAGTCAGCACACAGAAGGCTGTCATCTATGCACAGACAAGTTAATTGCATTTTAGAATACATTTATACTGTGTTCCTTTGTTTTCATCCTTTTCTGTTAAAAATAGCCCCTCAGCTTCACAATAAGAGAGCAGAACAAGTCAAAGAGCACCCACTGGAAAGAAGAAAATCTACTCAGTACTAATTGGTCTTTTAAGCATAAGTGAGCAGTGGAGATAGCTACAGAGAGGCATGGCATTCAGAATAAGCATATCGCCTTATTTAAACATTTCCACTAAGTTGGTACACCAAGGTGTGCATCAGATACACAGCTCTGCTGTTCAAACTGCCCTCTCCAGTGGGTTTACAAAGTAACAGAGGAGGAACCAGTGACACACTCATTGCATGCACTTACAAGTTTGCACCACGCATTTCAGTCGTCCCCAGCAGCCTTTAAAAACTCTTTCAGTAGAGTGGGGGTAGTTTGAAAACCCTGCAAGCAGAGAGAATAGCAGCTATGGAGAAGTATCCAGACTACAGCAGACCTGCAAGTCCCACCAGCACAGCTTCACAGACAGGACCCTCCAGAGGTGACAGAGCTATCCCACTGCTAGGCCATCTAGGACAGCAGCCACAACTAAGCCCACAAACGCTTCCTGGTAGCAGGGCTGCAAGTGATTTGACGGGACAGATCTACCAGGTAGGAGGAGGTTTTTCCATGCATCATGGAAACATACAGCTTCATCAAGAGCCTTTGAAACGGAACATGAAATATGGGAGCCAGGAAGAAAGCACAGAAACTACACTTCTCTTCTGGCTAAGAGCACTGTTCATCTCTTCCACTCTGAGGAAGAGCCTTCAACTATTTATCCCTGACAAAAACAAACAAATGAACAAACCACCACCACACACCAAAACCAGCTTCTTCCACCATAGCTTTCAAGAGCCTTTAAGAGCTTCTAAAGTAAACTGAATTGTCTGACTTAAAGTCATGGGGGGGGGGGGAAAGAATAAAAAGCAGTTACATACTATATTCCTTTCTCCCTTCACACTCAGTTAATTGCAGACTGAAGTGTTTTTCAATAAAGAGGGGATAAAAAAAGCAGTGCATTTGAGCTAAATTACCCATTTCTGGTAGACCCAGAAAAGATCTGATCTGCTGAAAACAACTGTGTAGTTTTTATAACACTACTAAAAAACCCTTCAAGATAAATGCCTTTCTTTAAGAATAATTGCTTCTATTACATTCTTTTAGTATAGACACCACTTAGTCTAAAGCAGGAGGAGAAAGGCTATGTTCAGTATTACATGGTGATAAAGCATTAATTCTGAGTCACAAATAAGGACTCTGCTGGGAAGAAAGACAGGGGGAAAGGGGCGGGGGGAAATCAAGTCTACAAGCTGGTATTTTTGGCTGTCAGAGTGGAATCAACAGCCTTGAGTTAAATACTGAGGCTATCTCCTGAATGCACAGGGACAGCTCAGCAGTCAACATGTAAGCAAGAAAGAGCATCCATGGTACACAGCATGTGTTAAAGGGCTAGATAGGAATGACAAGCCAGGCCCCTAAGAGGCCAATATCTATAGCGGGTACTGCAGGAGATGTCCTATAACATAGCACACCATAGTTCTGAGGCTTACCTTTTCTCTCTCTCTCCCCCTACCCCACCCCCTCCTTCTCTCCCCCTCCCTTTTTCAGATTTCTGGTTTCTAGAAAAAAATAAATGCTAATGTGAGTGATACAATTGGATCTGCTGGGACACATCTACATATTCAGACAGCTGCTTCTTAAAATTCAGAGTGCTGGGGAGCCACTATTACTTTTCATCCTTAAACTCTGCCCTGGGCTCTCAAAATGCCCAGTCCATCTCCTGTGGCTCCCTACCATATGGGAATGCTCCTCAGCAGAGAGTGAAGTAACCTGCCAAACACAGAGTTGAACTTCTTCAAGAAAAACACAGCTGAAAATTCTTTACCCTTTGGACTCAGATCAGCACAAAGAAAAGCAAGCATCATGATCACTATCACTAGTTGTCATGCATGTGTCAGCAAAGTTTCAATCTCTTAATTGGTCTGTTGTGAGTTGGTTGGTTTTGTATTGGTGTTTGGGGGTTTTTTGTTTTGTTTTTCAATTGTTCCAAGATGATTTGCATTAGTAATGCTGCTGCTGGGGCAACTGCAGAACATTTGCCCCACGCAAGTATTTAACTTTCACAGAGCAACACCCTTGTTACAATTTCAAGACCAGAATTCAATTGTATTTAGCACTTCATAAGCCAAATCAACCCTGTGGAATGACCTGTAGATAATCCCAGTGCAATGGCATGGTGCATAACTGATTCAAGTCAGCATTGTGAATTACCTGCCAAAGTATTTCAGGAAATTAGAAACCAAAGCAAAGGAAATAAACAAAAAACCCCAAACAACAACTTTAATTTACACAATTGTCAGATCTAGCATGTGTAGCTAAGGTCTGTGACTTCCATATAGCTTCATCAAAACCCTGGATTTTAAGCTGGACATCACAAGAAAAAGCATCAGTACAACTAATTAAATACTCATGTAAACTTCATGTTATTTCTCTTAACAGGTATTTCCAGAGACAGATACTTCACATGTCAGAAAAATGCAGACAGACAAGCAGCGGCTGTTTGATGAAGAGAGAGTAACACAGGAAATACAAAACATGGAAAGACTACATAATGATTTTAATGACTTTTTAATCTTCCATCAAAGCAGCCAGCACAATGAAGTCATATAAAACACAGGAAATCTGCATGTGACAGTAGTCTTTGTTCTACTGAGGACAGGGTAATTAGACCACCACACTTAAACTGCCAGGCATGACAGATGCCTCTCATTCAATGGACAGCAGAAAACACACTACTCAAAGTCTGGAAGACATGCAGACTTTGGCAGAACCAGCAGTACCTGGGCCACAGGTGTTTTTAGCTGGGTAAAGCACGTACTGCTCTCAACACACACCAAACCAACATCAGAAACAGTGAAAGGAGAACAGGATGTGCCAATATCTAGATTCTCAGAAAAAGGTGAGAAGTGTTGGTTAAAGCTCTGGCTGGAGGCAGCTTCTATGCTCATCATTTCAAGACAGTGTCATGTCACCTGTTTCCTCCTGTGCTCAAGGAAAGGGGTTTCATTGCATATTGCTGCAAACGATCATAGCTAGATAAGAAAAAAAATCCAGCTCCATCACATCTTCTTAAAGAGCAAAAGAAGCAAGCAAACATCAAGACCTACAGTTTTAACTAGCTCAGGTCAAAAGTGTATTTGATCCAATAGAATCATTCAGCGATTCACTTTGAAACCAAGAGTTTTGGAGTGGTTCCTAGGTCAGTGTCTCCACGGTAAAAGTTAATTGACACTGAAGTGCTAGCTTACTTCTCCTGTCAATGAAAGCCACTTCCTCAGGTAGCATTGAAAACTGCTGTGAATAAAACACTTTGATTTTTCCTTTAGAAAATTCAAATGCAAATGGTACAAGTACTGTAGACTTCACCACAAAACTACATCAAAGTTACCTAATAGGCAGAAGTTGGAGCCTATACCAACAACGTATGAAATACATCCTTACAAGAGCACCTAGACACCAAGAACTGCAATATTGCCATGTAATTTTGTGCCTAAGTCAGACTGATCAAATGCATGCATTTTAAACACACACAGTTTGAAAAATGTGCATTTCTCAGATATCAAGTTATCAGCAAACCACCCATCAGTTTAACCACTCTCTTTTAAGTGATGAAGAAGGGAGAAACTCATATTTGAAGAATAAAGTCTGGTTGTCAGAAGTATCACAGGCAGTTAATCTGACACTTGCTGGGTTTATGTCTTCGCTCTAAAGCAAGTCTGCAAAATGCTCAGGTGAAGTAGGGCCTCAGCAGAGTTTTACTGGCATGAAGGCTAATAGTGTTAGAAAGAAGCTGAGCTTGCTAAAGATGTTTCATCAGATGTTTGCCATGACATGGCAAGTCATTTTGCTTGGGCAGGAAAAGCACATGTATTTTGGTATACTAGAGGGGCTCATCTAGAAAATGGTGCATTGAGGAAGGATCTGTGAAAAGAAAATCATTTAAACAAGGGCATACCAAGAACATGCAATGGTTTGAGTGAACCATTCTTTCAGCAATGCTGCCTATGGTGCAGAAAGAGTGCAGTGCCTTTCCTAATACACAATTTCAGCCCTCACACATCAAACTGGGAATGTAGCATCCATTTCATGGATCAGGAATTGGATGTTAGAGTAAACTACTTTGAGCTTAATGAGAGGCAGAAGTTCTCCAGTGGAACAATTTCTTATTTCCCACATGGCTCATCAAAATGCATAACCAAATGCCCTTAATGCCCTGGGACTTGTACAGCATACATTAGCATTCCCACATAGACAAGATTTCCACCATAAAAGAAACCACCTAAATCACTGACACGCTTTTAAAACACAAGTGAACTTTCTGAAGGTGACAAGATTTTGGTAATATTTTCCATACAGCCTTACTCTGTCTCTTCCAGTCAGCATGTATACAGTTAATCTACCATCTTCTAGGCACCATTCAGCGCCTAAGCACTATCACGCTAGCACAAAACTTACTTACATGCCCAGTTGTTAATTTGTCAGTTTTCAGCAACAAGCATATGTGAAACACACAGCAATGCAGCAAAAGAGATCAGTGACTAAGAGTAAATTGGGGTGGTTTAAGAGAAGCATCAGCAGAGGAAAATTCCATTGCTTTGCAAGCAACCACATCACTTTCACAAGCAGGAGTACTTATCAAGGAGGAAATGTCTTCCTTTTCCCTTCCCTTGGGGTGCCAAATTTCTCACCTGTGGTTACCTTCAATGTGCTTATCCCAACCAACACTGAGTAGGTGTTTCATGTGGTTCAGCTTGTGAAGAAGTGCTCCCAGCACTAGGGCAGTAGCCAATCACCAGCAGACAAATCATTTTTTTAAACGGATGGCTGCTCCTCATCGCAACTGTTTGTGTTCTGTGTTAACACACTGCACACAAAATACAATTGCAAGGGTTCACAGCGAAGAGAGCACCCTGTGCTGCAGATTCAGGGTTCACCTGCGGTCCTCTGCACCAGCCAGTAAGAGCACCAGCACATAGCCTGGCTCCTACAGATCATCTGCCCCACAGACACAGGGGAGAACGCAGCTTCTCTTTGCAGATTTATTTTCCCTTTGCTCCTATTCACTAGGGGAGAGAGAGGCTGGAGAGGACAAGCTCATCACAGTCTTTATTCCACCAAGTGGTCTTAGGATGTTGGCACTGTCCAGGGAATCTGGTGTCACTGCAGTCACCCGGTAACCAGCAACCTCTGATCGCCAGTGACAGCAGCAGCCAGTAAGTGCACACCAGAGCACCAAAGTTTAAACACGTTCCTTTTCACAGAGTGAACACCACAGCGCGGTGAGGGTATTTGGATAAAGCTTTCCAAAAACCTTTACCATAATGACCTGCGAGGCCTGCTACTCCGAACTGCCAGAAGTACCTGCAAGAAGCTAGCCTTCTGCGGCGGAGGTTATGAAAACGCTGTACTCCTGACATCACGGCCACCTCGGTGCCTGGGGACGGCGGCGGGACACACCTCTGCGGAGGACATCGCTCTGCTGCCACACGGAATGCAGCGGGCCTTATATACCGCTCCTCCTTCTGCCTCCGGCCCGAACAAAGGTGCCACCGAGGGAAAGGGATGCAAGAGCATCAGCGGGCTTTCTCCTCGGGGCGCGGCCTACCCCCGTGCTGCCGCCCGCCGTGACGGGGGGCTGAGGCTGCAGCGCCGCCGCCCGCACCTCGCCTCCCCTCAGGCAGCGGGGGGCGCGGAGACGCGGCGGGGCGCGCCCGAGCACCGGGGCTCCCTACCACCGCCTCCGGGCCGCCGTCCTTCGTCCCTGTTGGCACCTGCTAGGGGTGACACTGGTCCTCTGAATGCCGCCCGCCGGGGAGGGGGCGGGGAGCGGGACTGAAGCGCGGGCGAGCGGCGCTGGCCGAGGCGCCGTGCCGCGTTGCCGGGGCCCCGCCAGGACTTACCGTAGATCATGGCCAGGCCAGTCTCGTGGAGGAAGCGGACACGGCGGTGCTTGAAAAGCCAGATGGTGAGGATGGTGAGGGTGAGGAGCAAGATGAAGGTGAGGAGGCTCACGCTGTCCTGCCGGTGGCTCTCCTCCGCCTCCTTCTCGGTGGCGAGCTCCTCCATGGCGCTGCTGCTGCCGCCGCTGCTCCGCTCTGCTGCCCGCAGCCCGCCGGCTGCCAGCAGAAGCGGCAGCACCAGCAGCCGGCGGCGCAGGGGCACAGCCATGGCTGCGGGCTTGCAGCCGTGGCTCGTTGCCCCACACCCGCGGCGGCGGCCCGCGGGCACTGTCCACCGCCCGGCTGGCGGGGGGGAGGTGGTGGGGAGGAGGGAAGGGGGACGGTAGGAGGGTGCAAGAACCCGCCTGCTGCCACCTCCCCCGGTCCCTTAAAGGCGCAGCTCCGCCCGTCCGGCCCGACCACCCTCCACCTTCACGGAGGTGACGGCGTAGGAGTCGCTGGGCTGAGGAACCGCCTGCGCTGCGAGGCTGCTTTTGCTTCGACACCCGCAGGTGCTGCCCCGGCGGAGCGAGCAGCGCTGCAGTCTCGGTCCCGCTGCTGCTTCCGCCGCGCGTCGCACAGCAAGCCGGTGAACGGCTGTGGCATGGGTGCGGTGCTGAAAATCGTCACCCTGGAGCCGGCTCTGCCCGTATTCGAGACCTCGTAGGGGCAAAAGGCTAATAGGCTCAGTGAGAGCGCTAGGGGAGCAGACGCTGGGCGCTTTGGGTCTCTATGAATTTGCAAGTTTTCCCAGATGAGTGAGAATATACTCGCTTGAGTCAGTCGAGTATTTTCCCACTTGGGGTTCTTATGTTTGATTTTAGAGGGTTTTGTTTGTTGGGGTTTTTTTGGTTGCTTGGTTGGAGTTTTTCTTTTCCTTTTCCCTTCCAGAAAACCTACATTGCTAACTTGTTTTTTTCCATTCAAATACACCCTACTGGAGATTTGCTTCTAGGGAGCAAGACAATTATAGGAAATTGATAAAGTTAGTCAGTATTTTTCATTTGAAATTTCTTTGCTGGGGAAAAAAAATTAAGAAGAGCATATGCCTGTTCTTTTAAAACCATCTTACATTGCGGGAGAGAAAGAAAAGTCACTTTTAGCTGTCCACCAACAAGCCAAAATCAGAACTTAACCCCACCCACCCACCCAAAAAAAAACAACCAACAATAAAACCCAAAGCCCCAGGGAATTCTGAGTAATAAAAATGTTTGATTTTAAAGAAATATGAAACACTGTAAAACTCAGGTTTCTGGATTTTTCTTGTTTCTCTCAGCTTTGAGAGGAACGTGCTTTGCCTTTGCTTACCAGAGGACGGACTTCCCAGTTTCAAGTGGTGGTGTGAGCAGCATTGACATTTCTGCTTCTACGATGTTTCTGTGACAGAATTTTTATTTTCAATCACAGCTTCCAACATATACTTTAGCAATTATTTGCCATTTAAAAAAGCAGAATACTTTTGGCCATATGTCTAGTTGTTATACGGCACATACTATCTCCTTTAGGACTGTTCAGTTTCTTAACATGGCTGCCTGGCCACTTCAGAGGGTATTTATTGGGGTGCTCTAGATACATGAGCCTCACTTCGAAACTTTCTTTCCTCCTGCTAGTGGGTCTGGAATTGTCTCTTGTCACATATACTTTTGTTTAGGAGGCTCTATTTTAGAAGCATTTCAAGATGACAGTAGTCTTTTAAAATATGGTATTTATGCAAAGGCCTCAGTAACCTTCAAAACCCAGTATAGTTATGTGCAATTAGCTGTAAATATCTAATTGTGCAGGGGTGAAAGTTTGTATTGATAGTGCCATCATTTTGTACACCTCTTAGAGATGAAAAACATGTATTTGCCCTGAAGACCTAGCTCTTAAACTTACATGAACCATGAAAAATTACTTCCTCAAGACTGCTGTACATTGTCTCACACTCAAATGAGAGCATTATACTGCTGAATCTTCATTGTGTGTCTTTAGGATACAATTTACCTATAATATAAGGTTACAACCTGCAGGCCTCACAGCAAACTACTGGTATGCAATGACATGCTAATTATGCATAATGCTGATTAAGTTTTAAAATAATAATCTGAATGATAATAGAAGGCTTTCTTCTGTTTTGTTTTGTTTTGTTTTCTTTTTGTGTGTGTGATGCATAGTGCTGAGGAACATCTGTCACTAAGTGTATGGTGGCTCTTTTTAAGAAGACAATTTCCATGTACATTGTAATTTCATCTGCCTCTCACCTCAGCTGCAGTCAGGGTCTTAAGTTACTTTCTGCAAAGTCTTCCACTGATAACCTGTGTTTTATCCTTCAACATTTGCACAGTTCAGTATTCACTGCTATGCTTTCTGCTCTCCATGGAACAATGAGAAATATCTAGGCAGTTTTTTTAACAGTTAAGTGTAATAGCCCAGCTTTAGGGTTTTTTCCCTTCTCTCTTTTTAACAGCTGCACAATTTTGTTTGTGGAGGAAAGCATTCATCCATTGTTGTGTGTTACTGATGCCATCAGCACAACTCTAAACCACCACATTCACATTTATGGGTGTTTTCACTGCTACCTTACCCTTGTAGCCTGTGCACAAATATCACCTGATCCTAGGAACGCCTCCACTGAAATCAATATATCAGTAGGTACTGTTCCAAAATATTTTCATTGAATTAAAAAAAATTATGTTCACCACTGTTCTGCACAAAATCAGGCACAACTCATCCTTACTCTGGACAATGTGGATGTAACTAAATCCCACACTAAAACTAGTGTTGGAAGTATGATTGTTTCTGTCCATGTAGGGCATTAAAGTTTAATACTTATTATTATCCTCAACTCGGTGTTCTGTCTAATATGTTGTTGCCATGGAATTTGATATGCATGGTATGTTTGGTTCATACAGGCAAAAGTTTGCTGTCTTTATTTGTGGATTGATATGATGGTGCATGAATAGTTTAACTGATTTGAACAGGATTGTCTGGAATGTATGCTATCAATTAAGAAGAATATAATTCCATGATTCTATCAATTAAGAAGAAAGATAGCAAGTTGAGCTTGTCTACACATCACAGTAAACCAGGCTGCATTCCTGTAAGAGAGCTGTACTCAAAAAGATTAGCTCCTTACAGAAATGTAGCTAGCAGATTGCTGTTTTCAGTCCACTAGGAGCATCAGCGATTTTTCCTCAAGGGGTTGCTCCATCACTCTAATAACCCTGTGGTTATAGTTCATGCTCCAGACTTTTTCTGATAGACCTCCACCTACCTTCCCAAGCTGTTCTGCATTAAACCTCCTTCATGCTCTCTACAGGTGGGACCTGAATTTTGCGTCTGTCTGATAGCTGCCATTTCTGTGGCAGAAGTCAACCTGCTTGCTTAGCAAAACTATTGTTCTGTTCTATTTCTGCTTTTTTCCCATTTTTTGCTTTGTAATCTGGTCCCAGGCAGAAGCCTTTGATCTGCTTGCTGTTTGAGATGCTACGCTTGAGGCAAGAACAATAACGTGTACTTAGGGAGACGGAAGGTGGTGGCCAAGTGGGATCACAGCAGAGGTATCCAAAGCCTATGAGATGGCACCAAAGTAGAATGAAGGACAAAATCTAACCATTCAACAGAGTTCAGCCATACCTGAGGAGAGACAGGAGGATTTGGGTATTAAATGCTAATAAATATGTGTATTTATACATAGAATTGATTCACATGGGTCTGACCAAAACACCACAGATATGGATCAGCCCAACTGCACTGGTTTTGGCTGGGCTGGAGTTAATTCTCCTCAAAGCATCCTGCTGTGTTTTGCAGCAGTAGTTGATAACATGGCAGTGCTTTCCCACCCCAAGAGTACACTGAGGAGTGATCAAGATCTTGGGAGGGGACACAGCTGACCCAGACTGATCAAAAGGGTATTCCATACCACATGACATCACCTCAGATAAAAGACTGAAGTGAAAGAAGGAAATGGAGGGATTTGTCTATGGCACCTAGGGAACCATGGAGCTTAGCGAGCCCTGCTTCCTGAGACCAACCATTGTCCTGCTGATGGGAATAAGAGATTCGAAGGGGGAAGGGGCTGAAACCAGTCCCCCCAGGCAGGAGTCTGGGGGTGATAAGCTGGAGCCAGAGGTGAAACTGGCAGCCTGGCTGAAGTGCAAATACACTAATTCACAAAGCATGGGTAACACACAAGAGGAGCTGGAAGCCTTGCTGCAGCAGGAAAGTTATGATGTAGTTGCCATCACAGAGATGTGGTGGGACGACTCACATGACTGGAGCGCTGCAATTGATGGCTACAGGCTCTTCAGGAGAGACAGGCAAGGAAGAAGGGGTGGAGGGGTGGCCTTGTACATCAGGGAGGCACTAGATGCCATTGAGCTGGAGATCAGGGATCATCAGGTTGAGTGCCTGTGGGTGAGAATTAGAGGGAAGGCTAACAGGACTGTGTGGTAGGTTGAGAGAGGGCCTAGCTCTCCCTCCCCCACAGAGAAAGAAACCACGGCTAAACTCAGTCGGAGAAGCAAAAGCTATATTTACAAGCATATATAGAAATCAGGTTATATATAACACAATATATACAGGTATTTACAATATATATACAGAAATATACAGCAAAGAAAAATAACACAACAAAATTCCCTCCTCGAGAGGAGGGTTTCCCTCCCTGTAACCCCCTCTCTCCCCCCCTACCTCCCTTTTTTCCCAAAAAGGGGTTAGAGAGAGAAAGAAAGGGAGTTAGTAAGGAAAAGAGGTGTTATTAAGCTTCAAAAGCACATGCAGAATTAGTTTTGCTTATCTCAAGGTCAGCTCCATCTAGTTTGCTGAGAAGCAGACAGGCAGAGAAGCAGATCAGGCTGGCACGGCAGAACAAACCAAAACCCAAACTGAGAAAAAATTCCAACTGCCCTAAAACTTAAAGTTGCATTCTGCCCATCTACCAATGAAATTCGTTTAGAATATCAGAGGGTTTTCATTTTGATACAAAAACATTCAGCCAGTGTCTCAGTACTGCCCCTTTCTTAAAGGCACAGCCTCAAATGGTCACAGGCTGACATTCTGGTTGGAGTCTGTTATAGACCACCCAACCAGGAAGAAGAAGTTGATAAAGCATTCCATAGGCAGCTTAAGGCTGTCTCAAGATCACCTGACCTTGTTCTCATGGGCGACTTCAACCTGCCTGACATCTGCTGGGATCTCAACACAGCAGAGAGGAGACAGTCTAGGAGGTTCTTAGAGTGCACGGAGGACAGCTTCTTATCCCAAGTGCTGCGTGAGCCTACCAGGGGTAAGGCTATGCTTGACCTCCTCTTCACCAACAGGGAAGGGCTGGTGGGTGATGTGGTGGTCGGAGGCTGTTCAGGGGCCAGTGACCACGAGATAATTGAATTCTCAGTATTTGGGCAAGCTAAGAGGGGCAGCAAGAAGACCTCTACTCTGGACTTCCAGAGGGCGGACTTCAGGTTGCTCAAGGAACTAACTCAGAAGGTTCCTTGGGAGACAGCCCTTAGAAACAAAGGGGTCCAGGAGAGCTGGGACTACTTCAAGGAGGAACTCTTGAAGGCACAGGATCAGGCTGTGCCAATGTGCCAGAAGACGAGCTGCCGGGGCAGATGGCCAGCCTGGATGGGTGATGAGCTTCTAAAAGAACTAAGGGAAAAAAAGAGGGTGTATCATCTTTGGAAGAAAGGGGAGGCAACCCATGAAAAGTTTAAGGATGTTGCTAGGTCTTGTAGGAAGAAAATTAGGGAGGCAAAAGCACATTTGGATCTTAGACTGGCCTCTGCTGTGAAGGACAACAAAAAGTCCTTCTATAAATACATTAATAGCAAGAGGAAGGGCAAGGACAACCTCCACTCCTTGGTGGACACGGAGGGGGATGTTGTAACAAAGGATGAGGAGAAGGCAGAGTTACTTAACACCTTCTTTGCCTCAATTTTTTCTAGCAGGACAGAATGTCTTCCAGACAGCTGGCATGCAGAGCTGGCAGAAGGATTCAGGGAGCAGCACAGTTTTCCTCTGTTCCAGAATGTGGTAGTTGGTGATCTGCTTAGCCACTTGGATCCCCACAAGTCCATGGGACCAATGGGATCCATTCCAGGGTGCTGAGAGAGCTGGCAGATGAGCTGGCCAATCCACTCTCCATCATTTTTCAGCAGTCCTGGCTCACTGGAGACATCCCAGAGGACTGGAAGCTGGCCAACGTGGTGCCCATCCACAAGAAGGGCCAGTTGGATGAGCCAGGGAATTATAGACCTGTCAGCCTGACCTCAGTGCCAGGCAAGATTATGGAACAGGTCATCTTGAGTGCAGTCACACAGCACTTAGAGGATGGCCAAGGGATCAGGCCCAGCCAGCATGGGTTTAGGAAGGGCAGGTCCTGCCTGACCAACCTGATCTCCTTCTATGATCAGGTGACCCGCCTGGTGGATGTGGGGAGGCTGTGGATGTAGTCTACCTGGACCTCAGCAAGGCCTTTGACACCGTCCCCCACAGCAAACTCCTGGCCAAGCTGTCAGCCCATGGCTTGGATGGGAGCACACTGCGATGGGTTAGGAACTGGCTGGAGGGCCGAGCCCAGAGAGTGGTGGTGAATGGTGCCACATCCAGCTGGCAGCCAGTCACTAGTGGAGAGCCCCAGGGATCAGTGCTGGGCCCCATGCTCTTTAACATCTTTATTGATGATCTGGATGAGGGGATTGAGTCCATCATCAGTAAATTTGCAGATGACACCAAGCTGGGGGCAGGAGTTGATCTGCTGGAGGGTAGAGAGGCTCTGCAGAGGGACCTCGACAGGCTGGGCAGATGGGCAGAGTCCAACGGCATGAGATTGAACACATCCAAGTGCCGGGTTCTGCACATTGGCCACAGCAACCCCATGCAAAGCTACAGGCTGGGGTCAGAGTGGCTGGAGAGCAGTCAGGCTGAGAGGGACCTGGGGGTGCTGGTTGATGGTAGACTGAACATGAGCCTGCAGTGTGCCCAGGCAGCTAAGAGGGCCAATGGCATCCTGGCCTGCATCAGGAACAGTGTGGCCAGCAGGAGCAGGGAGGTCATTCTGCCCCTGGACACTGCACTGGTTAGGCTGCACCTCGAGTACTGTGTCCAGTTCTGGGCCCCTCAGTTTAGGAAGGAGGTTGACTTGCTGGAACGAATCCAGAGAAGAGCAACAAAGTTGGTGAGGGGTTTGGAGCATAAGCCCTACGAGGAGAGGCTGAGGGAGCTGGGGTTGCTTAGCCTGGAGAAGAGGAGACTCAGGGGTGACCCTATTGCTGTCTACAACTACCTGAAGGGAGGTTGTAGACAGGTGGAGGTTGGTCTCTTCTCCCAGGCAGCCAGTACCAGAACAAGAGGACACAGTCTCAGGCTGCACCAGGGGAGGTTTAGGCTGGAGGTTAGGAGAAAGTTTTACACAGAGAGAGTGATTGCCCATTGGAATGGGCTGCCCGAGGAGGTGGTGGGGTCACCATCACTGGGGGTGTTCAAGGCGAGGCTTGACAGGATGCTTGGTGCCATGGTTTAGTTGGTTGGGTGGTGTTGGATGATAGGTTGGACACGATGATCTTGAAGGTTTCTTCCAACCTGGTCTATTCTATTCTATTCTATTCTATTCTATTCTATTCTATTCTATTCTAACATATCTCTCTCTCTGCTTTTGATTCTGTGTGGTCAATTGCTTTTGCTTGTTATTAAATTGTTTCTATCTTATTACTGGCCTTTGTTGTATTCTCCCCTCTCTCCTGTCCATTTGAGAAGGAGAGTGATAGAGCAGCTTTGGTGGGCATTTGGCCCCTAGGCCAGGCCCAAACCATCACAGTCTATTCTGGTGCCAAACCCCAGGAAAATACAACATAGCTGCAGTTTTGCAGTTTTTCTATAAGCCTGCTTAAGATACAAGCTTCTGTGCTGGTCACGTGGCTTGTTGATAACATTTGCTTTGTTTTGGAAATATTGAGTGTATTTAGGAACATGCCAAGGCAGATAATGGCTATGTGTTTGTTTCTAATGCTTGTAGGACTGCTGTTCCGTGGGAGCTATGCTGGAGAGGTTATAATTTCTTTCTCCCCACCTGAAATGAATATAGAGAATTTTATTATGCATATTTTATTATGCAGGCCCCCAAGATTTGATCTATCCTTACATGAGCTCTCTAACACTGCTTATCAAAATCACTGGCATGTTACAGGCTTTGTGGAGCTTAGTGTCATCATGGCATGAAAGGAGACAGTCCTTGGATGGGTATACACTGAAATGTGCCCTGAGGCAGTCAGTCCCTGGGTGGCAGGGTGTGTGGAAGGATTTGGACAGATTCCTAGGGCAGTTATCACCTCCCATAGCCTGGGACTTTACCCCAGAAGAGGCAAGCAAGCCTCCTAAACTGACTCACCATCTGATAGAAGGGTGCCTTGCTTATCCCAATGAAAACAACTTCTTGGGTCCTGGCCTGTTCTTACTGAGCCACAGTTCAGTATTCTAAAAGTACTGTGGCTGAGGCAGGCAACCAAACATCACCTGAGGGTACCATGGTTGAGATGGGAATCCAAACAGCAACCAGAGTGATTGCTCCAGTAGTGAAAAAGAAGTTCTAAGCAAAAACATGTTGGCTCCAACAGCTGAGTCCTCTCACAACTGCACCTACTGGAAAAATTATGAGGATAAGGCTGGACCAATTTGTGATGGAATGTGAAGTCTGACAGCTCCCTAAAAGCATGCCTATTTGAGACTGAGCTGGATTTGAATGACACAGATATGGAATGTTTGCCATTCGGTTGACTGCTAGGCTGCTGGCCAAAGGCAAGAAGACACCAAAAGGCTTGAAATCAAAAGACAGAGGTTGTCAGATGGTTCAAGACACAATCAGTGTTGTTTCTAACTGTTCCCCCCCCAAGATAAGAAAAGTCCAGGGCAGATATGTTAGTAGAATCAGTATCATAGTAGTCAGGTAAGACACAAGCCACCACTTGTGTTATTGCAATGCTTTCCCTGATTATTGCTTACTTTAGTGGATAGGATACTTCATCCTATACAGAAGGCTTTTCATGCTAATATTATTTGTGCACTCCCAGTTCCTCATTCTTCCCCAGTGGTGTGCTATTTGAGACACATTCCAAGTTTGGGCAATAGAATAGAGCATAGAATCACAGAATCAATAAGGTTGGAAAGAGAGCCCAGAACAGTACTCAAGGTGTGGCCTAACCAGTGCTGAGTACAGGGGAAGAATGATTTCCCTGCTCTTGCTGGCCTCACTACTTCTGATGCAGGCCAGGATGCCATTGGCCTTCTAGGCCACCTGGGCACATAGCTGGCTCATGTTCATCTGGCTGTCAACTGGTACCCACAGGTCCCTTTCTCCAGCCACTCCAACCTCAGCCTGTAGCACTGCATGGGGTTCTTGTGACCCAAGTGCAGCACCTGGCAGTTGGACTTGTTAAATGCCATCATGTTGGCCTCTGCCCATCTGTCCAGCCTGTCAAGGTCCCTCTGCAGGGCCCTTCTATCCTCTAACAGACCAACTCCTGCTCCCAACTTGGTGTCATCTGCAAATTTACTGATGATGGACTCAATCCCCTCATCCAGATCATCAATAAAGATACTGAACAGGACTGGGCCCAGCACTGATCCCTGGGGAACACCACTAGTGACTGGCTGCCAGCTGGATGTGGCACCATTCACCACCACTCTCTGGGCTTGGCCCTCCAGCCAGTTCCTAACCCAGCACAGAGTGCTGCTGTCCAAGCCAGGGGCTGACAGCTTGGCCAGGAGTTTGCTGTGGGGGACGGTGTCAAAGGCCTTGCTGAAGTCCAGGTAGACTACATCCACAGCCTGCCCCACATCCACCAGGCGGGTCACCTGATTATAGAAGGAGATCAGGTTGGTCAGGGAGGACCTGCCCCTTCCTGAATCTATGCTGGCTGGGCCTGATCCCTTGGCCATCCTCTAAGTGCTGTGTGATTGCCCCCAAGATGATCTGCTCCATAATTTTTCCTGGCACTGAGGTCAGGCTGACAGGCCTGTAGTTTGCAGGTTCATCCAGCCAGCCCTTCTTGTGGATGGGGATCACACTGGCCAGTTTCCAGTCATCTGGGACCTCTCCAGTGAGCCAGTACTGGTGGTAAATGATGGAGAGTGGCTTGGCCAGCTCATCTGCCAGCTCTCTCAGCACCCTAGGATGGAATGATGGGATGATTTATTGTGTGTTTATTACATGCATATGAAGCAGGGACATCTAGGAGCCAAAGGTGTCAGCAAATAGAGTCAATACAAACATCTACTAGATGTAGAGCATTAGAGCATTTTTCAAAAGCAGCTTAGATACTAAGTACATTGCATGACCTCTAGTGGTATGAAGCCTGAGGCACTATCAAATTCACTCCTAGCAGCCTGATATGGTTGGGCAAAATCTAACATTACAGAGGAACTATCACATATGTACTGCTGTACCCCACCTTAATGCCAACTTTATGCCATCCCAAATGTTGTTGCACTGCCTGGATACAACTGAGAAAAAATTTCAATTCAGTTGAAATTCCAAACACCCAGCAGAGTAAATGTCTTGCAGCAATGCTTTCATTGTCAACTAATCACACATGGTCATTAATCTTTCCTGCTTTGTCTTGTAGAGAAATAAGGAACCCAGCAACACCAGTGCAAGAAGGAATGTCAGGGAGGTGAAATTGGCAGTCCCCTCTGCAGTGACTCAGAAAGTCAAAGAAGTAACATTTTCTTTTAACATCATCATCAGAATAATGTCCTGTTTCCTTGCGTTTGTGGGTCCTAATCCCTTGGAGAGGTGGAGACATCATTGCTGTCTTCTTCTTAGAGGGTCCAGAGTCCCAACAGCCACAGAATAAGAATAAGAATAAACATGATCTGGGCTACTGACTTTGGCATCAGGACAAGGTAGGATCAGGTCTACCAGAAAGAAGCTACTGGCACAGAGATGAAGTGAGAATGGCATCACATGTGGAAACAGGAAACACTGAACATGACTGTGTGATTAGGAAACCAGGCCTTCCCACAGGACTGGAAAATTAGTGTTCTCACAGGGAGCTGCTGGTGCAGCCTCTCAGCAGCACAGCCAACAGGTTTCACGACACCCCAGGACAAACAAGTTACATTCTTGATAGTTACGGGGCCTGTTCCCATGGTTTCACTTCTCTTCCATCATATTCCGTGGCCTCTGAGCCACAATGAGCGGGAAGAATTTAAGTGCTCTGCCACAGCTGAGAGAGGTGCACAGACATTTTGGCAAAGTGCAATTGCAAAACATGTTCTGTTTTATTTGCACTTAAGTTCATTTTCACTCACAGTTGGGTGTTCGGGGTTTTTGTCTAGCACACCTCCTTTACATTCATGGCATCTGGCCGCATGTTTTGATGTTTTCTAATTATTTGCTTGCTCTTTTCTATTATTCTCTCCTCTTTGGTGTGTAAATAGCTATGAAACACAGAGAGGAACTTCAAAGCACTTTATTTTAAAAGGAAATACTTTTAAATAAGCAATATTAAAAAAAATCCATAACCTGATCACAGGCCAGTTTAATACAGAAAAATAACACTGTGTGTACCTTATCTTACACAAGTCATTAAATTACAACCTCTTTTCATATGCCTGAATAAGATTTTTAGTGGATTTGTTTCAGGGTATGATCCAAGGTTTATATCTATCTCTATAGAAATATCACCTTCTTAATTAGTGAGTACAATTTATCCAGTTGTATGATGCTAAGTTATTATAGCATGCACCTCCGTCATGTGTGTGTGAGCTGGTTTGGCTTAGCTGCTTTCCAGGTGTAAGCCCTTTCTGGCATGGACTGTGGTTAAAGAGAACCGATGGAAATAATCAATGATAAACAGTTCCACATAAAAAGTGTGATTTACCTAAAACAGCTTTGGAAGGTCAGCTCTAGACAGCTGAAGTTTTGGTGTCTGTGTTCATCACCCTTTATTGTCTTTATAGGTTACAAAGAAAATCAGACAGTTGAGTTATCTAGCATCCAAAAGTGCTTATCTGAGATTAATCACTATCCTAATTTTTTTTTTCTGCTGACTAGAAAGATATTGCTTGGGGTGACAAACTCATAGTTACATATCTAACTAGAGCTGCTATGGTAGGGATAAGGAATCCTACCTATGAATCTAGTTTGATAGCAGTGGATCCCAGCAAGCACTGCAAACTCAAACAAACAAACAATCAGAAAAGGCACTTTTTGATAATTCACCTGAACTGAACATGTGCAGTCACTTACAGAAGTAGAGGAGATTTTTCCTTATCTGATTATTGCATAAAATCATTAAGGTTGGAAAAGACCTCCAAGATCATCAACTCCAAATGTCAATGCCACCAGGCCCACTAAACCATGTCCTGAACTGCCGTGTCTACATGGTTTTTTAACACCTCCAGGGATGGTGACTCCACTACCTCCCTGGGCAGCCTGTTCCAGTGCTTGACCACTCTTTCAGCAAACAAATTTTTCACAATATCTAACCTAAACCTCCCCTGGCACAATTAGATTCCATTTCCTCTTGTTCTATTGCTTGATATGAGGGAGACCAACAGCCACCTCACTACAGCTTCCTTTCAGATAGAGATCGATGAGGTCTCCCCTCAGCCTCCTCCAGACTGAACAACCCCACTTCCCTCTGCCATTCCTCCTAAGACTCATTCTCCAGATCCTTCACCAGCTTTGCTGCTCTTCTCTGGACACACTCCAGCACCTCAATGTCCTTCTTGTAGTGAAGGGCCCAAAACTGAACACAGTATTTAAAGTGCTGAATACATGGGTGTAATTGCGTCTCTGATTCCTGCTGGCCACACTATTCTTGACACAGGCCAGGATGCTGTTTGGCATCTTGGCCACCTGGGCACGCTGCTGGCTTGTGTTCAGATGGTAGTAAACCAGCACCCCCAGGTCTTTTTCTGATGGGCGGATTTCCAGCCACTCTGCTCCAAGCCTGTAGTGTTGCATGGGGTTGTTGTGACCTTGGCCTTGTTAAACCTCATAAAACTGACCTTGGCCTGTCGATCCAGCCTGTCCAGATTCCTCTATAGAGCCTTCTTACCTTCAAGCAGATCAATACACCCACCCAACTTGGTGTCATCTGCAAATTTACTGAGGGTGCCCTCAATCCCCTCTTCCAGATCATCGATAAAGATCAAAGAAAACTCGCCCCAAAGCCGAACCCTGGGGAACACCACTTGTGACCAGCTGCCAACTGGATTTACATCTGTTCACCGCCACTCTCTGGGCAAAGTACGAGTCCCCAAGTAAGCCATCTTCGTTGGTCTTAGGTTCTTTGTTTTTTGTTTGCCCTTGTCCTGATGTCTCTTCTGCTGCAACATTTTTAGGAAGGTTTTAATGACTTCTGAGCTCCTGGAAAGAGAGAGACTGAAAATCATCAAACTAGCAGAGGGTCAAATAAGAAGAGACTTAATTTGCCTTAACTTCAATACATTTTCCCTTTTCCCTTCACTCATTGGCCAGCCCAGCAGCAGGTTCTCATGCCATGGTTGTGCTTCCCTTCTTTTTACTTTAAGTCAAGATAAATTTGCCTAAACTTAGGTTACATGGAGTGTACTTACCTCTGTAGAAGATAACAGAATTCCTTTGGCATTTCACATTGCAGTATTAAAATCTATATTTCAGTTTGGACTGAGAGGAAGGTCTTTCCACATATCAGATCTGTGTAATTTGTAACTCTCTGCAGTGAATGGTTCAATTTTGTAAGAGAACCTATTTTCATTTTGTCCCAGGTCCTCTCCATCTGACCACTTTAATATCTTGATTTCTGTACTGAACATTTTTGCTCCTTCAGTGCAAATTACACTATTTGAAAACCTGTCTTAGTGCAACAAGTCTTCATAACATGCAAGCAAAGTTTGGAGTTTAAATTCTTCCAAATAATAATTACTTGAGTATTTTCTTTCCATCTGCTGTCTCTGCAGAGTCTCTTGCTGTTTCATATCACCAAGAGTTCAACTAATTTATTCCTCAGAGTCTTACAGTGACCTAGCAGTATTTCCAAAACTAGTGTCTAGAATGTTTATTGTACATTCTGTTAAAAGACACAAAGGGAAGAAAAGGCAAAACAAATGGAATCCTGTGTCTGTTTACATTAACAGCAGGCTCTTTTTTACAGTTAATGCTGATTATTTAACTGTATAGTTATGATCTGACTCACTTGCTCGTTATGATGCTGATGAAGTTTGATAAAAATGTTGACCTATGTGGAGATTTTTCAGGGTTACAGATTCCTGTGCAATCAATGTAGGCAGAGTCCAGCCTTGGAGTATGTTTGACAGGATTCCACCAAGGTCCAGGTAAGTGGTGTCTTCTACATTCTTCTTGGAGATCCTACTTTTCTCACTTTTTGCCAGTCTGCCTGACAGTATCAGGAAGCCACTTTTCTCGCCCACAAGGACAATGTGCATGGCAGGTTGGCACCATAGACAAAGCCACCCCAAAAAATTAATGTTAAGAGCTTGAAATTGGAAGAGCATCAATAGACTGTGCAACAATGTAAAATAAGACTTCAAATAGACAAGTTCTGATGAATTGTGCAATTACAAATTAACATGTTGTTACTTCCAGCTACTCATCTGTGATGGTCTGCTGCACTAGGACAGTGTCCACCCTCAGCCTCAGCAATCCCTCTTCCATGCCACAGCAGCAGCTTAAACAAACAGTGAAGGACGGCTGATAGACACCAAGTAAGAACACAGAACAAACAAAACAAAACCATTATTTCATACCATAATCTTTGCACCCAAACACATCATCAGATCAGAAATCTTCTGATGACATGTCCGGCAGAGTCCATATCTTCATCTGGGCGTCCACTCAAACAGTCTCTCATTCAGGCTCAAGCATCAGTCCATTCCAGTTGTTCTTCCTCATGTGATGGAACCTCCCAGCGACGCAGTCCCTTCTCCTGCAGTGTGAATTCCTTGTGGACTCCTTGGGACATCCTGGTCACCTGGAAACACCTCACAACTTCTCAGCCAAGCCTTTACTCTCCTATTCAGCGGCAAATTCTCCACCCCTGGGGCAGGCCAGTCGGAACAATCCGGCTCCACGACTGCCTTTTTCAATCCATCCAGGGTGCCGCAGCCAACCGCTTTCACGCGGACCAAAGCTACACGGATGCATGTCAGAGGCACTCCGCACCCCCCGGCTGGGCGCTCGCGTACCGAGGCAGGACAGCATCCGGCTGCACAACCTCCACCCCCGGCAGAGGGAGGAGCTGCGCCACAGCCCGCTGAAGAAGCAGGGAGGCGGAGCCAGGTGCTCGGCGCCATTTTCGGAACACGTCCGAAAACACCAGGGAAAGATTTACAGCTGCCGCCGCCGCCTGAACGCAGCCCGGCTCGGGCGGTGCCGCCGCCGCCGCTTGAACGCGGCCCGGCCCGGCCCCCGCCGTCTCTGTCGCCGCGATGCAGAGTCCGAGTCCAGCAGTCGCTTGCCCGCTCGCCGCGGGTGTCCGCTCCCCGCAGCGGCCGCGGGCCGACCACGCTCTGCTTGCCGCTGCCCCTCCTCCGCTCCCCGCCGCTCCGCAGAGAACGAGGAGAAGGCAGGTCTCGCCTTCTTAGGCTACTCGAGCATTCTTAAGCTACCCTGGGCAGAAAGTCACAGAAAGAACCACCCCTCGCTGTTCCCAAACAACAGGAGGGAATTCCATGCCATCAGCCACGCACCAGGTATCCTTCTGCAGCCCACAGGAGTTCACACAGTCGCCCCGGTAACACAAAACCTGAGCCCCAACTTTCCAAACCCAAACCGACGCCCAGAACTAAATTTAAACTCTCCATCTTTTGCAATCCGAGCTGCAGTTGGCCCCACGTTGGGCGCCAAAAATGTAATGGGTTGGGGCAGATGCCCTCCCCACCACAGGCAGAAATAACGACTCAGGCAAACGGATTGCAAAAGTGATGAAAGTTTAAATAGAAAGCAGTGAATGTTACAGAAAACCCAAAGCGCAGTGACAAAGAAAGATCCCATCCCCACCTGAGGGTGCATGCAAAACCCCCAGGGCTCCTTCTTCCCCCTCCCTCTGCTGGGCTAGTCTCAGCTGGCCAGGCCTGAGACTGCCCATCCCCCTGTGGCCTTGGGCCCAGTCAGGCCCATGGCCGGGAGATCTCTCCCCCAGTTACCAAGTCTCGGAGAGGGAAGGAAAGAGGAAGTGCCAGACTCCGCACTGGATCTTATAGTGGTGCAAAGAATTATGGTAGGAAATACACAATTTCCTGTGTCCATCCCTCTGGGCTGGACTTCTGGACACAGGAAGTGAATGCACCAGGGGGGCACCCAGCTCAAACTGCAACACATTAAAAAAAAAGGGGGGGGTGGGTGGGAAGGTATTTCTACAGTCAAAAAGTTATCTAGGCTCTAAAAATGTCAAGCTATTAAGTGATATGAGCAAGTAACCTTTACTCAGTGTAGGGCTCTCCTTTTCCCATTAGAACTCTGATGGAGCAAAATTTTCTTAAAGCCCATCTTTGGAACAGTGCTTCACTGAGCACCCCAGTGTTAGGTTCTAGAGATCTGGATAAAGGACAAGGAGACATAATTGGAGGCTTGACAGTTTTAACTAAGATACAAAGGGAGATAACTGGAGTGCCTCTTTAGAATGACAACAAAACCAGCAACAACAAAAAAGTCCTGTAAGCTTAGGGAAGAAAGTAAGGGCTGCTGAGCTATCATGCAGCAAGCCATTAAAACAAATTTCAACTGGGAGCCTGTCTTCTGCTCTTGCTTAAATCCCACTGAAAAGAGTAGGGTTTAGCATGTGCATACATGCCTTGCTGAATCAGCACTATAGCTTGTTATCTGAATCACTGCCCTGTTAAACATAAACCACAAAAGATACACTCCATAAACTTAATTGTCATTACATTGCATTTTCATCTACCATTAAACTGAAGATTCTGTCTGAGATGAAGGCTCAGATGGAACACAAGCTTTTCTGGCAAAGTGAATGATGGGCAACACCCTGGTTATGGCAGCTGTTTTCATATCATGAAAAAGGATCTGGGATTCAGACTCTTGTGTAATATCTATGAACCTGTAATTGCTAAACAAGAATATGCTTTATAGCTGAAAACTTAATTGTGCTCTGTTTGAGCCAGCGTACTCACTACATTAGCAGCCTTAAGCAGATTGTGACTCTCTCAGCTCCAGAATTTCTGCCACAGAGATGGCTTGAGGCACAGTTCAGAATTGTGGGGTTTGAAGCAGACATTATGTTGTCCATTATGCTAGTATTAGGATATATACTTCAACTACACAGAATAAAATATATTATGGTCTGTCTTTAAATGATTGTTTAATTCATTTGGCCAACAATAACTAATAGTCTCAGGCTGCGTCAGGGGAGGTTTAGGCTGGAGGTTAGGAGGAAGCTTTACGCAGAGAGAGTGATTGCCCATTGGAATGGGCTGCCCGGGGAGGTGGTGGGGTCGCCATCACTGGGGGTGTTCAGGGCAAGGCTTGACAGGATGCTTGGTTGCATGGTTTAGTTGATTAGGTGGTGTTGGATGATAGGTTGGACATGATGATCTTGAAGGTCTCTTCCAACCTGGTTTATTCTATTCTATTCCTATTCTATTCTATTCTATTCTATTCTATTCTATTCTGTTCTGTTCTGTTCTATTCTATTTATTGTTGGGGATTGGTTTGAGCAAGAGGGGACATGGGTCCCAGGAACACCTATGCAAGCTAGGCCTTGAAGGATTTTCTGTTATTAATATAGCAGTGGAGTAGGAGTTGTGGAAAAGTTCTGATTGCTTGGTATGCTGAAGTCAAGCTGCCCCTGAGAAGGGAGGCAAACAAGATAAGGAGTAGGCAAAGAGCTGGGAAAAAGAGCAATTAGACTGAGTAGAGAAATTCCACAGAGTAGTGAAAACAATGATGTAACCTTTTAGAGAGAAACCAATAGTATGTGTTAAATTAGAATAGAATTAACTATGTATAAGATAAGACTATAAATAATGAAGTGTGGAACAATAAAGTTGGACGATTACTATCACTCATATTGAGTGCTGTCGTCCCTGTCTCCATTCTCGTCAATTTATGGCTTTTAAAAATGATGGACTTCAGTAAAAATCTTCTGAAATTGCTTGTAGTTCCATGTAGCACCTTTTAAGAATGATTTTAAACAGCATGCCCTCTGTCTGCAGCTCATGTACTGCACAGAACTCTGCTCATCTTTGTCCCAAACACCACTGATAGAAAAAGATGTGGACATAATGCAATTTCTTACAAGGAATGTAATCTACACTGGGAACACATGGAAGGTCGAGGTTCCAGGGAACTACTGACCAGGCAGCCTCACCTCCATCCCTAGAAAAATGATGGAGCAGCTCCTTCTGGAGGGCATCTCAAGGCACTTGGAAGAGAAGCAGCTTACCAGGATTAGTCAGCATGGATTCACCAAGGGGAAAACATGCTTGACTAATCTGATAGCATTCTATGATGCCATAACTGAATGGGTAGATTCAGGGAGACCAGAGGATGTAGTCTGCCTTGACCTTAGCAAGGCCTTTGACACTGTCTCCCATGATATCCTAATGAGCAAGTTCAGGAAGTGTGGGATGGAAGAGCAGACAGTGAGGTGGATTAGGAACTGGTTACAAGATAGAGTTCAAAGAGTGGTGATCAATAGTGCCAGGTCCAGTTGGAGAGCTGTAGCTAGTGGAGTCCTCCAGGGATCGGTGCTGGGTCTGGTGTTGTTCAACATCTTCATCGATGACATTGATGAGGGAACAGAGTGTCTGCTCAGGGAGTTTGCTGATGATACCAAACTGGGAGGCTTGGCCGATACACCTGAAGGCTGTGCAGCCATCCAGCAAGACTTGGACAGACTGGTGAGCTGGGCACAGAAGAACCAAATGAGGTTCAGCAAGGACAAGTGCAGTGTTCTGCATCTGGGAAGGAATAATAAACTGCACCAGTACAGGTTAGGAGGTGATCTGCTGGAGAGCAGCCCTGTGGAGAGGGAGCTGGAGTCCTGGTGGATAACAAGTTATCCATGGGACAGCAATGTGCCCTGGTGGCCAAGAAGGCCGATGGGATCCTGGGGTGCATTAATGAGAGTGTGTCCAGCAGATCGAGGGAGGTTCTCCTCCCCCTCTACTCTGCCCTGGTGAGACCTCGTCTTGAGTACTGTGTTCAGTTTTGGGCTCCCCAGTTTGTGAGGGACAGGGATCTGCTGGAGAGGGTCCAGCGGTGGGCTACAAGGATGATTAAGATACTGGAGCACTGCCTGGTGAGGAGAGGATTAGTGGCCTGGGGCTGTTTAGTCTGGAAAAGAGAAGACTTAGAGGGGATTTAATAAATGTTTATAAATATCTGAGGGCTGGGTGTCAGGAGGGAGGGGACAGGCTCTTCTCACTTGCTCCCTGTGATAGGACAAGGAGCAATGGATGTAAGCTGCAGCACAGGAGATCAAGAGGGAATTTCTTTACTTTAAGGGTCACAGACCAATGGAACAGGCTGCCCAGAGAGGTTGTGGAGTCTCCTCTGGAGACGTTCAAGGCCTGTCTGGATGCGTTCCTCTGTGACCTGAGCTAGATTGTATGGTCCTGCTCTAGCAGGGGGTTTGGACTCAATGATCTCTTTGGGTCCCTTCCAACCCCTGACATCCTGTGATCTTGTGATCCTGTGATGGAAGGTAATGTCTGAACAAACAAGTTAGCAAATGTGAACTATGCAGATTTCCTCCTTGTGCTTTTCCTTGTAACAGCGTGCAAGTTCACAGTAACCTGGGACACAGGCACATTTCTCCATTGTTCCCACTTAAATAAGCCCAACAATAAATTTGTGTATCACAGTTAGAAGACTCTGTGTGTTGGAGAGCTACAAAAAACCCACATCCCCTTGATGACTAGCAGTAGCATCATCCAGCACATTATGGTGGTGACCAGAGCTAAGTTCTATAGGCAAGGAGATGCTGGAAAGCCATAGATTGCTTTAGAAACAAAGTTCTTAAGCAAAAATCACCCACAGCAATGCAAGATAGACTGTAGTACATTTTATCACAAAATTAGCCATATTATTTGTTCCATGTGGTCTCAAGTTCCAGACTAGTGTTTGTTGTTCTGCTGGCTAGAGTTTCACAGTATCACAGTATATCACAGTATAACTAAGGTTGGAAGAGACCCCAAGGATCATCAAGTCCAACCTGTCCCAACAGACCTCACAACTAGACCATGGCACCAAGTGCCACGTCCAATCTCCCCTTGAACACCTCCAGGGACGGTGACTCCACCACCTCCCTGGGCAGCCCATTCCAATGACGAATGACTCGCTCAGTGAAGAACTTTTTCCTCACTTTGAGTCTAAACCTCCCCTGGCACAGCTTGAGACTGTGTCCCCTTGTTCTGGTGCTGGTTGCCTGGGAGAAGAGACCAACCCCTTCCTGTCTACAACCACCTTTCAGGTAGTTGTAGAGGGCAATGAGGTCACCCCTGATCCTTCTCTTCTCCAGGCTAAACAATCCCAGCTCCCTCAGCCTCTCCTCATAGGGCTTGTGCTCAAGGCCTCTCACCAGCCTTGTTGCCCTTCTCCGGACACCTTCAAGTGTCTCAATGTCCTTCTTAAACTGAGGGGCCCAGAACTGGACACAGGACTCAAGGTGTGGCCTAACCAATGCAGAGTACAGGGGCACAAGAATCAGCAAAGAATCTGTTAGACTAAAAGAAAATGGCAATGAGATCTGAGAGTGTGCAAATGTTATTTAGAGTATTTGTCATCTGCTTCTGGAAAAAAACCCAAACCAACAACAACAAACAAACCAACCAACCACCCACCCACCAAACCACAAACCCCAGTGTTTGTATGAGACTCAAATGCACAGACGTCTAATTGAAATGATTGGTTTTCACATTCCTCGGTTCCCCAACACAATTTACCACATCTGTGCAAACATTTGTGCTGTTCCACTGCATTGGCAGTTGGGGTTTAAAAAAACAGATGGAGGCAAGTGTTAACAGTTGTGTCTTAAAGGTGCACCAGAACATAGCCTCAGAGTCTGAACCCAGCAGTAAAGTATCCTTCATTTCCTTTCTGTTGAATACCATGTAAGGCATGGACGCTATCAGGTCTAATTTGTCCCATCTGCACTTCACAATGTCATATGAGTGTAGGTGAATCTAATCTTTACTAGGAATCCTTTACAAAAATTTATACCCATTTTGGATTAGTTGCCAGGATATCAAGTACAGGATTCCTAATTTTTCCTGATAGAAAACATTAAACAGCTTTTAGAAAGTAGTAGTAGTTAAGCTCTCTTGCTTTTGTCTTCTTCATTTTCATGTCTTAAAGGTGATATTTTAGAAATCTTCTTTATAACCAACAGGATTAAAAACCTGTTTTAAACAAGATGCCCTTCAGCTTTTGTCACAGATGTGATTTCAAGTGCTTTAAGAGACACACACAGAGAACACAATGAATCTCACTAAGAAGATTGAGCAAGTTTGGCTTTGTGCATACTGGCAAGCTTCCAACAGCACAAAATGAACCTGATTCAGCCTGGTGTTAGGAAAAGTGCAGATGCGTCTACAGTGAGCTCTCACTTCCCTGTGTTACCTGTTCAAGATCCAGGCAGGTTTACAGAAAATGGCTCCTTCCCTTTGCCTTTGGGGTGATGCACTAGAGTGTCAAACAAGAGAAGGAGGGAAAGAAGTTAGGATGTTCATAGCTGTGGGTAAGCAGGTACTACAAAGTGATGTGGGGATAGAAACCAGAGCATGCAGAGACATAGCCCATGCACACGTCTTGCTCATCTGCCCAAAAGGCACTTCTCTCTTGCAGAAACACAATCACAGCCCTCCTGGGAAGGACAGTAGATATCTGAAAGGCTCCTAGCAAGTTCATGTTCCCAGAAGGTATGGATATGGGAAGTCTCTTTCACCAAATCCTTTAGAATTACCATCCTTTACAATAAAAAAGTTTTATTTTTCAGTTGCTTAGAAACTACCTGAAGGGAGGTTGTAGCCAGGTGGGGGCTGGTCTCTTCTCCCAGCAACCCGCACCAGAACAAGAGGACACAGTCTCAAGCTGCACCAGGGGAGGCTTAGGCTGGAGGTTAGGAAGAAATTCTACACACAGAGAGTGATTGCCCGTTGGAATGGGCTGCCTGGGGAGGTGGTGGAGTCACCATCATTGGAGGTGTTCAGGAGGAGACTTGATAGGGTGCTTGGATGAATGGTTTAGTTGATTAGGTGGTGTTGGATGATAGGTTGGACACGATGATCTTGAAGGTCTCTTCCAACCTGGTCTATTCTATTCTATTCTATCCTATTCTATTCTATTCTATTCTACTGTCTGGGGATCACAAAGCTCTGTATTAGACTGTTAATTAGAATACATAGAATACATAGAATAAACCAGGTTGGAAGAGACCTTCAAGATCATCGCATCCAACCCATCAACCAATCCAACACCACCCAAACAACTAACCCACGGCACCAAGCACCCCATCAAGTCTTCTCCTGAAAACCTCCAGTGATGATGACTCCACCACCTCCCCAGGCAGCCCATTCCAATGGGCAATCACTCTTTCTGTATAGAACTTTTTCCTAACATCTAGCCTGAACCTCCCCTGGCGCAGCCTGAGACTGTGTCCTCTTGTCCTGGTACTGGCTGCCTGGGAGAAGAGACCAACATCCGTCTGTCTACAACCTCCCTTCAGGTAGTTGTAGAGAGTAATAAGGTCACCCCTGAGTCTCCTCTTCTCCAGGTTAAGCAACCCCAGCTCCCTCAGCCTCTCTTCGTAGGGCTTGTGTTCCAAACCCCTCACCAACTTTGTTGCCCTTCTCTGGACTCATTCCAGCAAGTCAACCTCCTTCCTGAACTGAGGGGCCCAGAACTGGACACAGTACTCGAGGTGCGGCCTAACCAGTGCAGTGTACAGGGGCAGAATGACCTCCCTGCTCCTGCTGGCCACACTGTTCCTGATGCAGGCCAGGATGCTATTGGCCCTCTTAGCTGCCTGGGCACACTGCAGGCTCATGTTCAGTCTACCATCAACCAGCACCCCCTGGTCCCTCTCTGCCTGACTTTATTAGATATATTTCACAACATCCACCTGAGGGAAATCACTAATTACAGCAGTTTGTTGACATTAAAGTAAATATAATAATGGTTGGTAGTGACTATGATACTATTGCAGCCTTGTAGTACTGCACTTCAGGCTATGATTGTATCAAATCTCCAAAAACAGGAGGGTTGGCTCTGGCAGGCATATGAATAGAGAACAAAGAATAGAACTGAATTGAAATCTGCAGTTTCTGAAGAAGTCATGTGCTCATAAATCACAAGTCATATGAAGTTGGTCTGGAATACGTATTCTGGTGCTTTGGTGTCAGGAAACACCTTGGAGCCTGAGAGGCTGTGTTGTGACAGAGAGGTAAAATCCATGGTCTGCCCTGATCTGCTGTAGCCATATAAAAATAATGTATTTTTATGGGACTGAGAATTTTGCAAGACGAGTATATTGGTCATGGCAGTACAGAAAAATCCCATCTTGGGAACTCGCATTTGCTTTGCATATACTCATGAGAAATGTAAAAGGTTGTTGTAGTTTGAGCTGGGTGCCCCCCTGGTGCATTCACTTCCTGTGTCCAGAAGTCCAGCCCAGAGGGATGGACACAGGAAATTGTGTATTTCCTACCATAATCCTTTGCACCACTATAAGATCCAGTGCGGAGTCTGGCACTTCCTCTCTTTCCTTCCCTCTCCGAGACTTGGTAACTGGGGGAGAGATCTCCCGGCCATGGGCCTGACTGGGCCCAAGGCCACAGGGGGATGGGCAGTCTCAGGCCTGGCCAGCTGAGACTAGCCCAGCAGAGGGAGGGGGAAGAAGGAGCCCTGGGGGTTTTGGATGCACCCTCAGGTGGGGATGGGATCTTTCTTTGTCACTGCGCTTTGAGTTTTCTGTAACATTCACCGCTTTCTATTTAAACTTTCATCACTTTTGCAATCCGTTTGTCTGAGTCGTTATTTCTGCCTGTGGTGGGGAGGGGATCTGCCCTAACCCATTACAAAGGTACTTTCTTCTCTTGCATTTAAATACTTTTCTGAAGCATCACTGACATTGGCAATGAGGTATTTCCATTGTAGAACCAGCTGCATCTCAGTAGGGTAAGAAGTCTCTTTACACATGGGGACTGTGAAAACCTCCGTTGCCCCAGATAATCCATTAATATGAGGTACCAATGTTCTCGTAAGGAATGTTTCAGTTTTGCATAGAGTAATGAAATTATATTTTAGGTTTTAACAAAATTGCACAAAATGTTATTCCTCCTATAAAAAAAATATTGTATATATTTTGTTAATGAGTGTATGGAAAAAGGAGGCAGGCTAGCTAGCTGCCAAAAGGTTGCAGAACTTTTCTAATCTGTAAGGATTAGCAGTGGTCAGGGAGGACTGTTAGACATAAAGAGAGTGGGCTAGGGAAGGTGAAAGTGCATCAGATTCCCTGCAGTTGCAAACTGATCCCAACAGGTCTTGCTGACCATGAACATTCCTGGTGAACAGAGGGTTTGGTGAAAGTTCAGTATCCAGTCAGCCAGTGCCCAAGAAACCCAGACAAATGGCTCACAGAATGAATCTGCATTGTAGCTGTGATGTAAAATTATACTTTGTGTTGTTGGTTGCACTGGCTGAGTTTTTGACTTGAACTGTATCCCCAAAGGCTCAAAGCAGGCTTCACATCTGCCCAGGCAAAAGAGTTTTTTAGTACAGCTGGTGCCAAAAAGGGTGTTAGTCATTCCCTTCCTTAGCAACTACTCTGGCCAACTGGTTTTGCTTCCTCCTTTCTACTGTCCTTCAAGCTCTGAGCTGGGCAGGACTTTAAGCCTGTTCAGCTGGTGAAGCAAGACTTTTCTTCCTCTTTGCTTCTAAAGCAGAAATACCATCCTCTACAGAAAATGGCTCTAGTTTTCTAACTAGGTGTACACTGGGTGCAGGAGGCCAATTGCTGGCAGCAGGGAGCTACAGGGTGGCCCTTGTAAGGAGAGGTAAGGGGCTGCCATATGCCAGATACAGCCATTTTCAGACACCTCCAATAGACCCACCACAGGGCTAAGCCCATCAGTGACACTGGTGGCATCTGTGGGAAAACATACTTAAGGAAGGGCAAAACCACTATGTAGCAGTGTGAGAGAGAAGAGTGAGGGGTTAAAGTGAGAAACAGCAGTGAGAACACCAAAGTCAGAGAAGAATGAGGGGGTGGAAGAGGAATTTCCTCCAGGCCATGGAGAAGACCACAGTGGAGCATATATCCACACTGCAACCTGTGGAGGACACCACAATGGAGCAGGTAGGTATTTTCTGAAGGAACTGTGGCCCATGGGGACCCCATGCCAGAGTAGTTCTTGAAAGTCTGAAGCCCATGGTCTAAGCCCATTTAGACCTTAGGCTGGCCACTGCTGTGAAAGACAACTAATAGCAAAAGGAAGGGCAAGGGCAACCTCCACTCCTTAGTGGACATGGAGGGGAATATTGTAACTAAAGATGAGGGAAAGGCAGAGGTACTTAACACCTTCTTTGCCTCGATATTTAATAGCAAGATAGGTTGTCTTCCAGACAACTGGCCTCCTGAGCTGAGTCAGGGAGCGGTATAGTTCCCCTGTATTCCAGGAGGAAGTAGTTAGAGACCTGCTCAGCCACTTGGATCCCCACAAGTCCGTGGGAGCAGATGGGATCCATCCTAGGGTGCTTAGAGAGCTGGCAGATGAGATGGCCAAGCTGCTCTCCACCATTTTTCAACAGTCCTGGCTCACTGGAGAGGTCCCAGAGGACTGGAAGCTGGCCAAGGTGATGTCCATCCACAAGAAGGGCCAGAAGGAGGAACCAGGGAATGACAGGCCTGTCAGCCTGACCTCAGTGCCAGGCAAGATTATGGAACAGGTCATCTCGAGTGCAGTCACACAGCACTTAGAGGATGGCCAAGGGATCAGGCCCAGCCAGCATGGATTTAGGAAGGGCAGGTCCTGCCTGACCAACCTGATCTCCTTCTATGATCAGGTGACTGCCTGGTGGATGTGGGGAGGCCTGTGGATGTAGTCTACCTGGACTTCAGCAAGGCCTTTGACACCTTCCCCCATAGCAAACTCCTGGCCAAGCTGTCAGCCCATGGCTTGGATGGGAGCACACTGCGATGGGTTAGGAACTGGCTGGAGGGTTGAGCCCAGAGAGTGGTGGTGAATGGTGCCACATCCAGCTGGCAGCCAGTCACTAGTGGTGTGCCCCAGGGATCAGTGCTGGCCCCCATCCTGTTCAATATCTTTATTGATGATCTGTATGAGGGGATTAAATCCATCAGCAGTAGATTTGCAAAGGACACCAAGCTGGGGGGAGGTGTTGGTCTGTTAGAGGGTAGAAGGGCTCTGCAGAAGGACTTTGACAGGCTGAACAGATGGGCAGAGTCCAACAGGATGAGATTTAATACATCCAAGTGCTGGGTTCTACACATTGGCCACAACAACCCCATGCAGAGCTACAGGCTGGGGTCAGAGTGGCTGGAGAGCAGGCAGGCAGAAAGGGACCTGGGGGTGCTGGTTGATACTAGGCTGAACATGAGCCAGCAGTGTGCCCAGGCACTCAAGAAGGCCAATGGCATCCTGACCTGTACCAGGAATAGTGTGGCCAGCAGGAGCAGGGAAGTCATTCTGCCCCTGTACTCAGCACTGGTTAGGCCGCACCTTGAGTCCTGCATCCAGTTCTGGGCCCTTCAGTTTAGGAAAAATGTTGACTTGCTGGAAGGTGTCCAGAGAAGGGCAACAAAGCTGATGAGGGGTTTGGAGCACAAGCCCTGTGAGGAGAGGCTGAGGGAGCTGGGGTTGCTTAGCCTGGAGGAGGCTCAAGAGAGACCTTATTGCTCTCTACAGCTGCCTCAAGGGAGGTTGTAGACAGCCAGATGGGGGTTGGTCTCTTCTCCCAGGCAACCAGCACCAGAACAAGAAGACACAGTCTCAAGCTGCACCAGGGGAGGTTTAGGCTGGATGTTAGGAAGAAGTTCTTCACAGAAAGAGTGATTGGCCATTGGAATGGGCTGCCCAAGGAGGTGGTTGAGTCACCATCACTGGAAGAGTTTAGGAAGAGACTGGATGGGGCAATTCGTGCCATGTATTAGATGATTAGATGGTGTTGGGTGACAGGTTGGACTCGATGATCTCAAATTTCCAGATTTCCAACCTGGTTAATTCTATTCTATTCTATCCACACTGGAGCAAAATGTGAGGAGCGAGTAGGAAAGATGCACTGTTATGAACTGATTGCAATCCCCACTCCTTGACTCTTTTGCATTGCTTGGGCAGTGATGGTGAGGAGATAGAAGAGTTGGAAATAGAGAGGTGAAGTTGATCCATGAAAAATGGGGGGAGGGTACAGTTTTCATTTAGTCTTTGTTGCTTACCATCCAACCCTATTTTTAACTGGAAAAAAAAATTCCCCAAGATGAGTCTGTTTTGTTTGTGACAGTAAATAGTAAGTGATTTCCCTCTCCTTATTTCAAGCCAGAGCTTTTCCATCTTTTCTCCTCCCATGCTGTTTAGGAGTGGCAGTGAGTAAGTAGCTGGGTGGGGAGCTAGTCAAGGTCAACCAACCACTAGATAACAAAATGTCAGAGACAGTTCTGAGGTCTTTTCCCTCTACTCCCCAGAAATAAATCTGTAAAATCTTGGGGACAATGTCTTTGAATAGTTGGGTAAGACTGTCCAAGCAACCGATAAAAATTGTGTTTTGGTTTTTTCCCTCTGGGGGAAACAAAAAAAAGCAAACAACAAACCATAACCCACACAGAAAGCTTGACTATTGGCAAAATAAGGCCCAAAGCGACAGGACACAGGGAGCTTTCATGCTGCCACTTGGTGCTCTTGCTAGTATTCTGAAACATTTGCAAGAAACCAAGAAAGCTGGGTCTTCTGGTGCAGTCCTCCCAGAAGTTATGCTGGTTTTTGCTGGGTTAGAGTTAATTTTCTTCATAGTAGATACATTTTTGGATTTGTAGTGTTGATAATTTAGGAATTTTTGCATTATCGTTGCACAGTGCTCACATAGAGTCAAGGCCTTTTCTGCTTCTCACCCCACCCCACCAGTGAGCAGACTGGGGATGTACAAAAAGTTGAGAGGGGACACAGCTAGGACAACTGACCCCAATTGATCAAAGGTATATCCTACACCATATGATGTGAAGGTCAGCATACAAAGCTGGGGGAATACGAAGGAAGGGGAAGGACACACATTCAGAATTATGGCATTTGTCTTCTGAAGTAACCATTATGCATGATGGAGGCTGGCTTTCCTGGAGATGGCTGAACACCACTTGCATGTGTGAAATTTGCTTTACCTATCAAAGCATCTTTATCCCAACCCAGGACTTTTCTTTTACTCTTCTGATTCTTTCCCCCGTTCCAGCACTGAGGAGTGAGAGAACAGTTCACAGTATCACAGTATAACTAAGGTTGGAAGAGACCCCAAGGATCAAGTCCAACCTGTTCCAACAGACCTCACAACTAGACCATGGCACCAAGTGCCACATCCAATCTCCCCTTGAACACCTCCAGGGACGACGACTCCACCACCTCCCTGGGCAGCACATTCCAATGACGAATGACTCGCTCAGTGAAGAACTTTTTCCTCACCTCGAGTCTAAACCTCCCCTGGCACAGCTTGAGACTGTGTCCCCTTGTTCTGGTGCTGGTTGCCTGGGAGAAGAGACCAACCCCCTCCTGTCTACAACCACCTTTCAGGTAGTTGTAGAGGGCAATGAGGTCACCTCTGATCCTCCTCTTCTCCAGGCTAAACAATCCCAGCTCCCTCAGCCTCCCCTCATAGGGCTTGTGCTCAAGGCCTCTCCCCAGCCTTGTTGCCCTTCTCTGGACACGTTCAAGTGTCTCGATGTCCTTCTCGATGTCCAGTTGTGTGGGGCTTGGCTACCGACTGGGGTTAAACGACGACAGACAACACCTGCGGTGTCATGCGGGCAGGGCACTTGCCTGCGATACAGGCTGCACCGGTAGCAGGTGACTCGGTGTGGCGTTAGTCGGCTCCTCAGATCTTGCCTCCGACAGCCACAGCTGAACTCACCGCAGGGCTTCGGGCGGGACACCCGATCCCACAGGCGGCAGTTTCGCATCCGTAGGGCTGTCGATTTACGAGAAGTGTCCTCCCTCCCGCTGCAGAAGGGTCGCCACTCGGTGCCGGGCGGGCGTGGAGGGGGACACACGGACAATGGCAGTCATTGAGAAACGGATTTTTCCCGCTTCCCCCCGTCCCTTCCGACCCCGCGGTGCGCTGCCGCCCCGTTCCACCTCCGGCTGAGCACCTCGTCCGGTCAGATACGGCCCTGTCCGGCCCGCCGGCGGCAGGCGCCCCCCGAGCCGCCCGGTGAAGGCTTGGAGCGGGACGGGGCGGGGAGAGTGTCGCGGTCGCTAGGGAGATGGGGGGAAACCGGAAGCGCGAGGGGCGGGGCGGCCAGGCGCTGCGCTGGCGCGCGCTCACAGCCTTTCCCCGCGGGCTGGGCGGGCGGCGGCGCCATGGGCTGCTGCTTCTCCCGCCGTAGCAAGCCGGCCCAGGGCGGCCAGCAGCCCGCGGCGGCGGGGGCAGCCGGCCAAGATGCAGCGGCCGGAGGGGAGAAGGCGCCAAAGTACAGCTGGGACCAGCGAGCTAAGGTACTGCTTCAGCAGTTTCCCTCCCGCGGTCGCAGGCAGCCGGTTACCGGGGCTGGGCGGGAGTACCGCTTGTCCTGGGCGGGCAGCGCCTTGCTCTCTTCTGCTGCCTGGGGTGTGTGGGGCTGTGGCCGTGGCAGGCTCCCTACGTCGAGCCGCTGTCGCTTGGCACGGGGGTGGGCGGGGTGTGCGCCCCGTTAAGGAGCTCAGTTACCCCGGCACCAATGTTTCGGTCGGTCCATGCAGTTATTTAAAGTGCGTTTATTTAAAAATCAAGTATTTCGCTTCAGGATTTTACTAGGCTGTCTCAGGCTGCGCAAGCGGAGAAGGCTGCACGGCTGCCGCTTGTGAGAGCGTCAGTCCCCGATCAGACTGCACGTAACCGGTGTCCGCGGTTTCGGGGCGGGCAGGCAGTCCCGGGGGTGCGTGCTTCATCCGAGCAAACCGCCGTCACGGCGATTAGCGGTAGCTGGGTAATTGTCCGTCGGAGCTGAAGTCCTCGCAGCTGGTATTTCAGTGGGATCACGAAGGTCGTGCTTCTGCCCTGACCGTCAGTGATAGGTTTTTTCCTTGCTCAGCTGTTTCGGTTGTTGATGGCTTTTTTGTTTGTTGGTTTGGTTTTGTTGTTTGTTTTGTGTAGGTTGCGATTAAAAAAAAACCCAAACCAACCACCCTAGACTAGCCTATCAGTCCCTGAAGTAACAGATAAATTTTCAGTGCTGTTTCCTGATCTCCTGAAGGCAATCATGAAGTTTCAAGCAGCAAAACAATTAAGTACTAGATTAAAAGAATTTCTTCTCACCCTCATTTCAATTTTCACTTCCTAAATATGTCATGACATAATAGCCCTGCTAGGGCCCCCCTTCTCTCCTTTTGGTGAGGGAAGGAGAAAAAGTGAAGCCATCAACTTAACTGATGTGGTTTCTACAAACAACATCCTCAAACCTTTAGGCTATATTTTACAAGTATAGAAAAGATGATGTGTGAACTTATTTGAATGCTTAGCTTACTTGTTTTTAAACTTCGCCAGGTGCTCGAGGGTGTCCTTTAAGTCTTCCAAGTAGATTAAGACAGGCTCAGATAGAGAAGAGCTAGAGAGCATGCACATGGCCTGAAGGAATCAGTTCCTTGAGGATAAAGATGTTTGATCTGTGTTGGGCTTGTTGCTTTGACTTGCTAGTGGGCTATTTGCAGTGCAGTGTTGAAGTGCAGCCTGTTACTTGTGTGGAGGCTGTTCTCACAGGGAGAAGGCTGCACTGAAACCACATTCTAGAGTAGCAGAACAAATCTTATCTCAGTGCAACAGTACAAAATGAGCATTTGAAATAATATTTAACTTTAAAGCAAATTCGTCAGCTGAAGATGAACTGATACAAGACTTTTTACTCAACCTGCTTTTAAGGTGCTAACTTCTAAGACCTGAAGGAGGAAAGTCAGGACATGGAAGCACTTGATTCAGAGAACAGCCAGCCTTGTTGCTAAGGAAATTACTGTTTTTAAAGTGCTGGAAGTAGGCTCAAGCTAACAGATGAGGCTATTACAGGACCAGCAATCTATCTTTGTGGAGGAAAAAAAAAAAAGCACGTATTGCATATACAACTTCCTCTTTTTCTATAAAAGACTTAAAAACCAGAAGAATTGGTGAGTTTGGGCTGTGCTACTGAACTGCGGAAGCTGTCAAATTAGCTGCTTAATTTTATACTGTACAGCTCAAAAATGGCTGTTTAAGCCTCTTTCTCTTGTACTTTGCAGCCTCATGTTTCATTGGGCGTTTGGGTGTATGCATGGGGAAAGCAGTACTAAGCACTTGGTGTGTTAAACTTGTTGATCCTGGTTTGTACTAAGTGATACTAAGTCCAGTGTTAATGTAGCAATTGTAAATATTATCTCTGAAACGTTATCCCATTGTCTCTTGCTTTCTCATTTCTGATGCATCACATACTTACTCATTTCCCAGTTTGTGTCTGTACAAAGTTAGGCTGAACTCGCAGAATCACAGAAAGGAAGGGTTGGAAGGGATTTCTGGAGATTATCTAGTCCAACCCTCCTGCTGACGCAGGTATACCAAGATCAGGTTGCACAGGAACACAGTTGGAACTCAGGAACTCAGTTGGAAAATGTGTGCTTTTGAGACTCCTTTTTGTTCACCAAGCATGTTGAATTTTATTCTGAACTTAGAAAACCTCAGCTGGTCAACAGATATGCTAGTGGTCATCTGTTGTTCATTTTCTGTTACTCTTAATAATGTGTCAGCTGACTATTTAAATTGGGGATGTGTTTCTACTTTCAGGTTCTCCTGCTTGGTAATGCAGTTCTGATTATATGATGCAGTGCTACAGGCAGGTTTGGCAATTGTCCTCAGTTCTTGTAATTTGTCCTTCTGTCTGTTCTTACAGATAGGCAAGTCTTGCTGTGTGGATGCTCCACCTGTCTTCCTGTAGACTAATGCCATGCTGACACTCATGTAGGCAAAGAAAAGTAGGCACACTCGTATGCATGTTTGTCTGATTAGGGATATGAAGAAAGGTCACTGCTAGCTGATGGCTGTGCTGGGAGAAGCTCTGAAGCTGAGCAGCTTCGCCAGTCCCAACTATTTATTCTGCTTCTAAAGGTCAGCAACAATAGCATAGCCTATTTTAATTAGGATCTGGTGTCAAAAGATGATTAATATTGGTACTATCTACTAGTATAGACCCAGCCAAAGATGATATCCTAGTGTCCATGTAGTTTTTTATAGTATTTCTGATAATGTACCCTGTGGTGGAAAACTCTCAATACAAAATATTATAAGGTACTGATAGTTGAAGTGAAATTAAGGGAAGTTTACCAGTTTGAGGGGACTTTTCTGATTTCTGTATGACCTCATTTTAAGTGAGAACAAAAGTGTTTGAGTTTAAGGCATGCAAAAATTAATCAAATTTAGATTGCATTATAAGTCTACTAAGATCTCTGTAATGCTTGCTGATCCTTGGGCTCAGAGAACTGTGTGAAGATTACTTATGGTGTAGTAGAAGAATCAGAGGATCAGCTTATCTTGTAAACAAGGGGAAAGGATGTGTATTCTGTTTCTTGCTGCTCTGGGATTCTTAGTCCAGGAGAATAAGTAGAGCACAGTTTATTACAGGGTCTGTGTGACAGACCACTGCAGTTTGTTTTTACTGTATCACATCCTGTGGACTTGTTATGTGTCAATGTCCTTGGGCTGCTGTGAGAATACCTTTCTGACCAAGTATGGGAGAGGAACTTGGTGCTCAGCCCTCCTCAGTCATCTTCAGCTAGGTTGCTCCTGGTCTCCCTTTTCCTTTCCTACCTTACTAGCTTTCATGTGACTAGCATCGTTTACATATGTGATCAGAGCAGCAACTACAGCAGTAACAATATGGGTGCATATAGACAGGAACTGAGGTTTTATGTCTTGTGATGGCAGATTCAGCCACATGTTGTGACCTCTGCAGGAGAAGAAGAAACACAAAAAGCTGTATCATCTTTTTTTTTTTGCTCTTGTCTCATGTTTAGAGAAGTAGGATTACATTAATTAGAATCACAATGACATTTTAAGCTTAGAGGGACTTTCCTTCCCAGACAATTTTTCCTTTTAATAGGAACAAGTAAGGTTTTGGTTTCTGTCAGTTGACTTGCAACTTAACTGCTTTAGTTGATAGGAACCATGAAGATATCATTGCATGTCTCAAGCTATGGCTGCATTCAAACAGTTGTGAAAAATGCGAACGTCTAACTTTCTACATAAATCACAGATGGTCTTTTGTTAGTTTACATTTGAGGATTCTGCTAGAATGATCTGAGCGGATGTGGGTATCTTGAAATATCTAGATCTCACTTACATTTGATTTTGGAACATTAAAAAAAAAAAAAAATCACTTTTCCACCCTGTCTAAACAATGAAATTCTTTGTCCCTAAGTGCAGTGCATCTCCCTTATGCTTCCCTGTGCACCAGAAGAACTGCTGCTGTAATTCTCGAAACAGACTGTTAAATGAGAAACAGTCAGCAGGTTCATATTAAACACTATTTCCAGTTAAGTCAGATATAGCTGTGTAATAGCTTCCTTTCTTTTCTCTGATCTGCAGCATTTGGCAATTTGATTTTCTGCTTAGAGAAGTATGAAAATGATTATTTTTGAGTGATCTGGAAGAGAAGGAAGATTACAAAGACTGGAGTGAAATGTGCATTCAGACTGTTGTAGTGGCTACATTTAAAGCTAACGTGCACAGGAGATGCTCTAAGATGAAAGACTGTGTGCTAGTGACTGGAACCTTCACTTACTGTTCTTCATTCCACCTTTTATTCTTGCTTAAGAACCTAGAAGTCTGAGTAACTTCAACAGTCTCTGGAGGATGTTGCAACTCAGTACTTGAGGGCACCAAACCTATGCAAATATGAACATGCAGAATTATCTAGGCCAGGGAATGCACTTTTCTTACTTTTCTCTTAATTCCCCCACTGACAAAAACAGCACTTAAAGCCTCTTAGGTTAGTGTGCCTACCCTATAGCTGCAGTAGTATCAGTGGGTCAGCAGCCACATCTTGTATGTCATCAACTCTGTGTAAGTCCATAGCTGAGTCTGTTGTGATTTAGAGAGATAGGGACTTTTAAAAATTGTTTTATTTTAAGAGAAAACCATATTGTGAGTAGTTTAGAAAGACTTTACAACTTGGCAGGCTAGACCCAGGTAACTAGAAGAGAACCATGATCTATTAAGAACAGCAATACCTTCTCATGTTTGTGGTGGCATGTCATTGCTGACTAAAACTTCCTTCCTGATGGACCTTAAGGCATGTCTTAAGGCATGAGGGACCTCGACAGGCTGGACAGATGGGCAGAATCCAACGGCATGAGATTGAACACATCCAAGTGCCGGGTTCTGCACATTGGCCACAACAACCCCATGCAGAGCTACAGGCTGGGGTCAGAGTGGCTGGAGAGCAGCCAGGCAGAGAGGGAGCTGGGGGTGCTGGTTGACGGTAGACTGAACATGAACCTGCAGTGTGCCCAGGCAGCTAAGAGGGCCAATGGCATCCTGGCCTGCATCAGGAACAGTGTGGCCAGCAGGAGCAGGGAGGTCATTCTGCCCCTGTACACTGCACTGGTTAGGCCACACCTTGAGTACTGTGTCCAGTTCTGGGCCCCTCAGTTTAGGAAGGAGGTTGAGGAGGTTGACTTGCTGGAACGAGTCCAGAGAAGAGCAACAAAGTTGGTGAGGGGTTTGGAACACAAGCCCTATGAGGAGAGGCTGAGGGAGCTGGGGTTGCTTAGCCTGGAGAAAGGAGACTCAGGGGTGACCTTATTACTCTCTACAACTACCTGAAGGGAGGTTGTAGACAGAGGGATGTTGGTCTCTTCTCCCAGGCAGCCAGTACCAGGACAAGAGGACATAGTCTCAGGCTGTGCCAGGGGAGGTTCAGGCTGGATGTTAGGAAAAAGTTCTATACAGAGAGAGTGATTGCCCATTGGAATGGGCTGCCTGGGGAGGTGGTGGGGTCTCCATCACTGGAGGTTTTCAGGAGAAGACTTGATGGGGTGCTTGGTGCCATGGGTTATTTGTTTGGGTGGTGTTGGATTGGTTGATGGATTGGACGTGATGATCTTGAAGGTCTCCTCCAACCTGGTGTATTCTATGTACAAGAGAGTTCAAGAAGCTGTTTGTATCCTTGGTGATTCTAGACATAGTTACCACGAAAAACAGTGAGGCTCTAGTATTGTCAAAGTTGTCTTCCAGATGTGAGCTGTCTAGTCTTGGTGCCAGTAAACTGGGTAGTGGTGAAGAGATTTGTCCTCTGCAGCCTCCACATCTGTCCTCTGACCTTCTTGCAAGACAAGTGCTTGCAGGAAGGAAAACTGCTTAATACACCTTGCACTTGTTTCAGCAGAGCTTCCTAGAATTCAAAGCAACTATGACAAACTTCTGTTTGCCGCCTTGCCTTTCTTTTTTCTTTAAAATACCTGCTCCTTACAACTTGTCCTCCAGTTCTTTGTAACAGACTTATCAATGTCATTGCTGATAACAAAAGATGAGACTCCAAGCTCAAGAGAAATGTATTCCCTTGAAGAAAGATCAAGTAAGGCAGGCAGAAGACCTGCATGGATGAGGAAGGAACTCTTAGTGAAACTCAAAAATAAAAAGGAGGTTTACAATATGTGGAAAAAAGGACTAGTCAATTGGGAGGATTTTAGAGATGCAATAAGGAAGGCAAAGGCCCTCTTGGAATTGTATCTTGCAAGAGAGGTGAAAGAGAACAAGAAGAGTTTTTTCAAACACATCAGTGATAGAAGGAAGAGCAGGCACAAGGTAGGCCCACTACTGAATGATATGGGGGGTATGGTAACTGATGATGCAGAGATGGCAGAGTTGCTGAATGTATTCTTTCCTCAGTCTTTACTCCTAAGATCAGCCCTCAGGAACCTCAGTCTCTAGAAGCAAGGGAGCAGAACTGGAGAGATGTGGACATTGTGCTGGTCAATCAGGGCCGGGTTAGAGATCTCTTATACTATCTGAAGACACAGAGATCCATGGGCCCCAATGGGGTGCATCCACGAGTGCTGAGAGAGTTGGCTGAGACTGTTGCTGAACCTCTCTCCATCATCTTTGAAAAGCCATGGAGAACAGGAGAGGTGCCTGATGACTGGAAGAAAGCAAATGTCATTCCAGTGTTCAAAAAAGGCAAGGAGGAGGACCCGGGCCACTACAGACCAGTCAGCCTCACCTCCATCCCTGGAAAGATGATGAAGCAACTCATCCTGGAGGTCATCTCTAACCACACAGAAGACAAGAAGGTTATAAGGAGTAGCCAACATCAATTTACCAAGGGGAGATCCTGTCTGGCTAATCTGATGGCCTTCTATGAAGCCATGACCAAAACAGGTAGACAAGGGAAGAGCAGTGGATGTCATATACCTTGACTACAGTAAGGCTTTTGATACTTGGAGCCATGGTTCAGTTGTGAGGAGGTGTTAGGTAATAAGTAATAGGTTGGACTTGATGATCTCTGAGGTCTTTTCCAACCTGGTTGATTCTGTGATACTGTCTCGCATAACATCCTCATAGAAAAGCTCAGGAGATGTGGCATAGATGGCTGGTCCATGAGGTGGATTGCAAACTGGCTCGACAGCAGAGCTCAGAGGGTCATCATCAGTGGCACAGAGTCAACTTGGAGGCCTGTGGCCAGTGGTTTTCCCTGGGGATCAGTATTGGGTCCAGTTTTGTTCAACATCTTTATCAACAACATAGATGAGGGGATTGAGAGTACCCTCACAGTATATCACAGTATAACCAAGGTTGGAAGAGACCCCAAGGATCATCAAGTCCAACCTGTCCCAACAGACCTCACAACTAGACCATGGCACCAAGTGCCACGTCCAATCTCCCCTTGAACACCTCCAGGGACGGTGACTCCACCACCTCCCTGGGCAGCACATTCCAATGACGAACGACTCGCTCAGTGAAGAACTTTCTCCTCACCTCGAGTCTAAACCTCCCCTGGCACAGCTTGAGACTGTGTCCCCTTGTTCTGGTGCTGGTTGCCTGGGAGAAGAGACCAACCTCTTCCTGTCTACAACCACCTTTCAGGTAGTTGTAGAGGGCAATGAGGTCACCTCTGATCCTTCTCTTCTCCAGGCTAAACAATCCCAGCTCCCTCAGCCTCTCCTCATAGGGCTTGTGCTCAAGGCCTCTCCCCAGCCTTGTTGCCCTTCTCTGGACACCTTCAAGTGTCTCAATGTCCTTCTTAAACTGAGGGGCCCAGAACTGGACACAGGACTCAAGGTGTGACCTAACCAATGCAGAGTCCAGGGGCACAATGACCTCCCTGCTCCTGCTGGCCACACTATTCCTAATACAGGCCAGGATGCCATTGGCCCTCTTGGCCACCTGGGCACACTGCTGGCTCATGTTTAGGCGGCTGTCAATGAGCACCCCCAGGTCCCTCTCTGTTTGGCAGCAAGTTCAATGATGATACAAAACTGGGGGGGGTTGGCTGACACCTCAGCAGGCTGTGCAGCCATCCAACATGACCTGGACAAGCTGGAGAGCTGGGTGTAGGCAAACCTCATGAAATTTAATAAGGACAAGTGCAGGGTCCTACATCTGGGGAGAAATAACAACATGCACCAGTACAAGTTAGGGTCTGCCCTGATGGAAAGCAGCTCCACGGAGAAAGACCTTGGAGCACTGGTGGACAGCAAGTTCTCCTTGGAACAACAATGTGCCCTTGTCACCAAGAGAGCCAATGGTATCCTGGAATGCATCAAGAAGGGTGTGTCCAGGTCTAGGGAAGTTCTTCTACCTCTTTACTCTGCTCTGGTGGGACCACACCTGCAATACCACAGTTTGAGGCTCCCCAGTTCAAGAAAGAGAGAACTGCTGGAGAGAATCCAATGGAGAGCATGAGGACGGTTAGGGGACTTGAGCATCTCTCCTATTGTGGTATTTTTAGGCTATGCCTTTAAAATTTAGCTGCAGATTTTGATCAGAAAAGTAGAAAATATAAATAAATCACTATTGGGTATAAAAAGGAAAGTGGAAAGGTGATAATAGGGTTGAGTCCTTATAGGTAAGAGTGGAGTGAGGCCAGCAAGAGTGATATCATGGTGGGAATCTTATAGACCACCCAACCAGGATGAAGAGGTGGATGAAATTTTTATAAGCAGTTGAGAAAGGTTTCACAATTGCTTCCCTTTGTTCCCCTGTGAGACTTCAACTTCTCAGATATCTTCTGAAAATACAATACAGCAGGGAGACAGCAGTCCTGGTGGTTCCTGGAATGTGTGGAGGATAACTTCCCCACACAACTGGTGAGGGAGCCAACCAGAGAAGGTGCCCTCCTGGACCTGTTTCTTGTGAACAGGGAAGAACCTGGGAGGAAAGTAAAGGTTGGAGAGCATGTAGGACTCGGCGATCATGAGATGATTGAGTTCTCTACCCTTGGAGAAACAAGGAGAGGGGTTAATAAAACTGCCACCTTGGCCTTCCAGAAGGCAAACTTTGGCCTGTTCAGGAGAGTGATTGACAAAGTCCCTTGGGAGGACACCCTGAAGGATATAGGAGCCCAGGAAGGCTGGGCATACTTCAAGAGGTAAGTCTTAAAGGCTCAGGAGCAGGCTGTCCTTGTGTGCTGAAAAATGAGTCAGCAGGGAAGGTGTCTGGCCTGGCCAAATAGGCACATTTGGCTGGACCTCAAGAGCAAAAGGAGAGTCTATGGCCTTTGGAAGAGGGGACAGGCCTCTCATGAGGACTATAACGATGTAGTGAAGTTATGAAGGGAGAAAATTAGGAGAGCTGAAGCACAGCTAGAGCTCAACCTAGCTACATCCATTAAGGATAATAAAAATGTTTCTATAAATTCATTAACAACATAAGGAGGACTGGGGAAAACCTTCATCCTTTGTTGGATGCAGAGGGAAACATAGTGACTAAGGGTGAAGAGAAGGTTGAGGTACTCAATGCCTACTTTGCCTTAGTCTTTAGCAGTGGATCCAGCAGCTCCCTGGACACCCAGCCACATGAAAGGGAATCAGAATGAGGTCGTCATGATAAATGAGGAAGTGGTCACTGACCTGCTACACCCCGAAGACACACACAAGTCTATGGGGCCAGATGGGCTACACCCAAGGGAGTACACTGGGGGAGTTGGCAGATGTGGTCACCAAGCCACTTTCCATTATTTACCTGAAGTCCTGGCTAGCTGGGGAGGTCCCCATGGACTGGAGAGTAGCAAATATAATGCCCATCTACAAGAAAGGAGGATCTGGGAAACTATAGACCTGTGAGTCTGACCTCAGTACCAGGGAAGGTCATGGAGCAGATAATCTCAAGCACCATTACACAATATATAGAGAACAACCAGGGGATCAGGCCCAGTCAGCATGGGTTTATGAAGGGCAGGTCCTGCCTGATCAACCTGATCTTTTATGACAGGATGACCTGACTGTTGGATGAGGGAAAGGCTGTGGATATTGCCTACCTAGATTTCCACAAAGCCTTTGACACTATTTCACACAGAATTCTTGTGGACAAACTGGCTGCTCTTGGCTTGGATGAGCACAGGCTTTGCTGGATAAAGCCCTAGCTGGGCAAACAGGCCCAAAGAGTGGTGGTCAATGGAATTAAATCCAGCTGGCAGCCAGCCACAAGTGGTGCTCCTCAGGACTCAGTGTTGGGACCACTTCTGTTTAGCATCTTTATTGATGACTTTGATGAAGACATAGAGTGTGTTATCAGTAAGCTTGCAGATGACACCAAGTTGGGTGGGAGTGTTGATCTTCATGAGGGTAGGGAGGCTCTACAAAGAGTCATGGGTAGATTGAATTGATGGCCAATGTTAACAGGATGAGCTTCAACAAAGCCGAATGCCAGGTCCTGCACTTGGGTCACAGCAACCCCAAGCAACACACAGGCTCGGGGAAGTGTGGCTGGAAAGCTGACAGAAAGGGACCTGTGGGTTCTAATCAACAAGCAACTGAATATGAGCAAGCAGTGTGCCCAGGTGGCCAAGAAAGCAAATGGCATCCTGGCTTGTATCAGAAATACTGTGTCCAGTAGGAGTAGGGAGGTGATTGTCCCCTTGTACTGAGCTCTGATGAGGCCACGTCTTTAGTATTGTGTCCAGTTTTGGGCACCTCAATACAGGAGAGATGTGGAGGTGCTGGAGCGAATGCAGAGGCAGGCAATGAAGCTGCTGAAGGGCCTGGAGAATAAGTCTTACAAAGAGTGACTGAAGGAGCTGGGGCTGTTTAGTTTTAAAAAGAGGAGGCTGAGGGAGACCTCATTGCTCTTTACAACTACCTGAAAGGAGGTTGTAGAGAGGCTGGTGCTGGTCTCTTCTCACAGGTGGGTAGTGATAGAACAAGAAGGAATGGCCTAAAGCTGTATCTGGGTAGGTTTAGACTGGACATTAGGAAACAAATTTTCACAGAGTGGTTAGGCATTAGAATGGGCTGCTCAGGGAGGTGGTTGAGTCACCAACACTGGATGTGTTTAAAGGTCATTTGGATGTGCTTGGGGATATGGTTTAGGGGTAAACTTTGCAGAGTAGCGTTATTGGTTGGACTTGGTGATCCTGAGGGTCTTTTCCAACCTGAGTGTTTCTGTGATTCTGTGATCTACTCCAAAAAGTCTTAAAATTCAGTTGAAAGCATTAGAAGTTGCCTCTATAAATACTGCCATCATTTGGACTTATACCAACCTGTGGGGGAAAAAATGTTTAAAATTATATGAAGGGATGGAGAATAAGGCATTTGTCTGGGTGGGACAAGTGGAAGCTTTATCTAAATGCAAAGAATAAATAGACAAGTTATCAAACAGTTCTTTTTTGCTGACCTGCCATATGCTTAAGATTTTACAGCAAAATTTGTACCAGATGACTGAGCAGAGAAATCTATATAAACGTGGTCATGGTTATAGGAGGCTGCAGATGTTTCTTTCTCCTACTGATTCTGGTTTTCCTAGCCTGCTTTTTTTGTTGCTTTGCCAAGCCAGACCTTAAGAAACTGACCATCATGGGAAGGAAGGTGGACACAGTGATTTAGTGTTAACCTGTTGATAGCTGCAGGCTTCAGAGATGGTGAGCATGAAACTCCATGATGAGCATATGAACAGGTGTTGGATGGGTCCTCAAAATTATCGTTCTGGCTTCATGCATCTTTCTCTGGCATATTTCTTTTATCCAGGGAAGTGAAACATTCAGATCTGTTACAGTCTTGGATTACCCAGTCCTCATGGGGGCAATAACCTAGTAGTAGAAGAGAGTATTATATCTGTTTAGTTCTGTCCCTCCAGCCTGTATGGCAGTGTTAGTCAGCTCTTTAAAAGGAAGATTCCAAAGCTAAATTAAAGGAAATTGGCAAACTTCCTAGTGTGGTGAACAAACTGAGAAGTAAGTTGTGTCAGCATCAGGGAAATAAAACTGAGCTCCTGAATCTGGTAGTAAGCTGACTCTTTCATTATTAAACTCTACTACTTTCTCAAGCACTTTCATTTGAAGTTGTAGGTTGTGGGTTAGCTGACTAACCAGTGCTTTTCACCTAGGCCTACATAAAATTGCAAGGTGATGTTGTTTCACACATCTCAGTGAAGGCTGCCATGTAGAATGAGCTGCCTCAGAGGCTTTTTACAACAGAGCAGTTTAGGAGGATGTGCTTAGGTGCCAACTTTCAAAACCGCTGTAAATTCTGGATACTCTGATCTACTTCTTAAGAGAAGTAATTGTTCCTCCATACCCTCTTTTGAAGGCAGTAAGCCTGTCTCCCAAGGTTATTAAAAAAAACCTCAAAGCACAAATTTATATAAAAATGTTCTAGGAGATGGCTGGGGAGGATGTGTCCAAAAGCATTTTTGATACTTGTATTCTCATGTATGAGAGAATAGAAATCTAAATACCCTATATATCAAATATGTAACATTACATGAGACTCAAGACTTCAGATGGTTTGAATCCTGATCACGCTGCGTGACTGAGTCTCCATGCTGTGTCTCTTACCACTTGAGCCTCCCAGTTGTATTTGTCACTCTTCCAGCTAACTTTCTTGGATAAGTGCTAGTGGTATTAAATATGATTGAGAGGAGATTTCTAGGAAGCCGTCTCAACTTGCATTTTATTTGGAAGACTCATTGGTTGCAAACCTCTTTGGAATGGGCTGCCCAGGGAGGTGGTGGAGTCACCATCATTGGAGGTGTTCAGGAGGAGACTTGATAGGGTGCTTGGTTGCATGGTTTAGTTGATTAGGTGGTGTTGGATAATAGGTTGGACGTGATGATCTTGAAGGTCTCTTCCAACCTGGTTTATTCTGTTCTCTATTCCTGTTGGGATGGTGGGCAGATAGATATTCTGTATATAAAGGAGTCCATTTTATCAGTTGGTAGAGACTTTTAGCTTCCATTAGGTGTTCTGGACAAAAGCTACTTAGGCTTATCTGGTTTAGTGGATGTATAGCATTAGCCCATCCTGGTTTATGCCTTTTCCTGGTCTCTAAATCTCATGTGAAATATTGGGGAAGAGGTTCTCACAAACTGGGCTATATAGAATGAGTTGTAATACAGTTTCTGATCATGGTGCATCAAAGTTTAGGGCCATCAGGCTGATAATCAAATATCAGGTTTGTGAAGTGATCTCATGTTAGACTAATTTAGATACTTGAATACTTCTAAGTGTTATTTTAATAAGCTTTCACAAGAGGGCAGAGTAGAATTTGCTCTGGGAATTGTAGCTGTCTTGAGACTTATCTGGAAATGAGACAGCTCAGATTCCTTCGGTTTTACGACAGCACAGGCTATATTAGTCATGCTGCCCACCTGTATTGCATACCATCCTGGGTGCTGTGTCGCTGCTCCTTCAGTGGAGAGTCCAGGAGAAGCCACAGGTTTCTTTCAAGCGTCCCTCCCTGGTGAAGTGTGGATGGGGAGAGGTCTGTAAACATACACCCTGCACCACCACTGCCAATGCTTGCTTCTTGGTCATAGCTAAAACAATCACATAGCTACTGTTAGCACAAAAACATTGTAGTTGTTAGCACAAGATAACCCTGGGATGCAGATAAGCAAGCTCTTTAGAGGTTGCAGGCATCATAAAGGAGATACTGCTTGAAAGCCTCAAGGTTTCCTTGCAACGTGTTGGGGCGTGGTAAATACCATGAGGAAAAGTACTTGGAAAAAGAAATACTGTGTATCTCAAGCTTTATGGATTTTTAAGTATGTTGGCCAATTCATTTATTACAGTTGTTACAATAACACCTGGGACCATCATCCTTACTGAAACAGCTTAAAGTTCACAGAGCACTTCCCACCGCTCCCGTTCTTTATTAGAGGACAAAACTTATTTTTTCCCTGGAGCGTGTCAGGAGTGTAGTTTGAATTCTTTTTTGTACCTCAATACTGTGCCTTCTGGCAGTTCATCAAAACAAACAACAACAAGCTGCTTTCGATCTTTATTCACTCCTTGATGAGTTTTCTGGCAGTGTATCCTGTACAATTCCTTGCTAGGCCAGGTCTGTTGACATTTAGCATTATCATGTTCTCCGTGTAAAAAGAAGGGCAAGAAGAACCTCCACTCCTTACTGGACCTGGAGGGGAACATGGTGACCAAAGATGAGGAAAAGGCTGAGGTCCTGAACGCCTTCTTTGCCTCAATGTTTAACAGCAAGGTAGGAGTCCAGGATGAGTGGCCTCCTGAGCTGGGTAATAGGGTCGGGGAGCAGTGTAATGCCCCAGAAATCCATGAGGAATTAGTCCGGGACCTGCTGAGCCACTTGGACACCCATAAGTCCGTGGGACCGGATGGGATCCATCCTAGGGTGCTGAGAGAGCTGGCAGATGAGCTGGCCAAGCCGCTCTCCATCATTTTCCTCCAGTCCTGGCTCACTGGAGAGGTCCCAGGTGACTGGAAACTGGCCAATGTGGTCCCCATCCACAAGAAGGGACGGATGGAGGAACCTGGAAACTACAGACCAGTCAGCCTGACCTCAGTGCCAGGGAAAGTGATGGAGCAGATTATCCTGGCGGCAATAACTGCGCACCTGAAGGATGGCCAAGGGCTCGGGTCCAGCCAACATGGATTTAGGAAGGGCAGGTCCTGCCTCTCCAACCTGATCTCCTTCTATGATCAGGTGACCCGTCTGGTGGATGTGGGGAGGCCTGTGGATGTAGTCTATCTGGACTTCAGCAAGGCCTTTGACACCGTCCCCCACAGTAAACTGCTGGCTAAGCTGTCAGCTCGTGGTTTGGACCACAACACTCTGTGCTGGGTTAGGAACTGGCTGGAGGGCCGAGCCCAGAGAGTGGTGGTGAATGGTGCCACATCCGGCTGGCGGCCAGTCACCAGTGGCATCCCCCAGGGATCAGTGCTGGGCCCCATCCTCTTTAACATCTTCATTGATGATCTGGATGAGGGGGTTGAGTCAGTCATCAGCAAGTTTGCAGATGACACCAAGTTGGGAACAGATGTTAGTCAGTTAGAGGCTAGAAAGGCTCTGCAGAGGGACCTTGACCGACTGGACAGATGGGCAGAGTCCAATGGGATGGCATTTAATAAGTCCAAGTGCCAGGTGCTGCACTTTGGCCACGGCAACCCCATGCAGAGCTACAGGCTGGGGTCAGAGTGGCTGGAGAGCTGCCAAACGGAGAGGGACCTGGGGGTGCTGATTGACACCCGCCTAAACATGAGCCAGCAGTGTGCCCAGGTGGCCAAGAAGGCCAATGGCATCCTGGCCTGTATTAGGAATAGTGTGGCCAGCAGGAGCAGGGAGGTCATTGTGCCCCTGTACTCTGCATTGGTTAGGCCACACCTTGAGTCCTGTGTCCAGTTCTGGGCCCCTCAGTTTAGGAAGGACATCGAGACACTTGAACGTGTCCAGAGAAGGGCAACAAGGCTGGGGAGAGGCCTTGAGCACAAGCCCTATGAGGAGAGGCTGAGGGAGCTGGGATTGTTTAGCCTGGAGAAGAGAAGGATCAGAGGCGACCTCATTGCCCTCTACAACTACCTGAAGGGTGGTTGTAGCCAGGTGGGGGTTGGTCTCTTCTCCCAGGCAACCAGCACCAGAACAAGGGGACACAGTCTCAAGTTGTGTCAGGGGAGGTTTAGACTCGAGGTGAGGAAAAAGTTCTTCACTGAGCGAGTCATTCGTCATTGGAATGGGCTGCCCAGGGAGGTGGTGGAGTCGCTGTCCCTGGAGGTGTTCAAGGGGAGATTGGACGTGGCACTTGGTGCTATGATCTAGTTGTGAGGTCTGTTGGAACAGGTTGGACTTGATGATCCTTGGGGTCTCTTCCAACCTTAGTTACTGTGATACTGTGTATGAAGACTTTCATGTTCTGATCTTTTCTTTTTTCCTTCCTCTGCCAGATTGACCCCAAAGATTATACCTTTTCTGGACTTAAAGATGAAACTGTGGGTCGACTGCCTGGAAAAGTAGCAGGGCAACAGTTTGTCATTCAGGACTGCGAGAACTGTAGTATCTACATATTTGACCATTCTGCTACAATCACTATTGATGACTGCGTAAACTGCCAGATCTTTTTAGGACCAGTAAAAGGCAGTGTGTTTTTCCGTGACTGCAAAGACTGTAAATGCATAGTGGCCTGCCAACAGTTTCGTACACGGGACTGCAGGAAGTTGGAAGTATTCTTGTGCTGTGCCACCCAGCCCATTATAGAGTCCTCCACAGGTATGAAATTTGGATGTTTCCAGTACTATTACCCTGAGCTTGCTTTACAGTTCAAAGACGCTGGACTGAGTATCTTCAATAACACATGGAGCAACATCCATGACTTTACCCCTGTGTCAGGAAATAATAATTGGGACCTTTTGCCTGAGAATGCTGTAGTCCAAGATTATGTTCCTCTTCCCAGCTCTGAGGAGCTGAAAGCTGTCAGAATTTCTACTGATGCTGCAAAGAGCATAATACCAGTGACTCGAGGGCGGAGAGAGAAGAGCAGCGATGAATTGTGTTTGGCCGTGTTCTTTGCTGGTGATTACACAATTGCAAATGCCAGGAAGTTAATTGATGAGGTAAGCAACCTTTGTCTGCCTTCAGCTTTTTTGAATGTCTGATTAAACTTTCTTCTGAATAGCCTTTGGTGCTCTCTGAAGAGAAAATGCAGAATTTCTGCTTGTCTACTAGCCACAGTTATCAACTGCACTGTTTAAAACCTTGAGGTGAGGTATGAGACTGGAGCTTACCTGACCAGACAGCTGTTTTACAGATGACATCCTGTGACTGGCACATCTATCCTCAAATAGTTCCAGTGTATTTCTCTACCATGGTGCACCAAACCCATGTGATGAAACAACTGTGTAGTTCATTTGATGAACTTGGCCCAATGTAGAGGGACTGGCAATGCTTGGGAAAAGGATATAGCCAATTAACTTCTTAGCTGTGACTTTTGTGGCAATAAGCTAACACAACAGTCTGTCTTGAATGTTTTTCAATACTAACAGGGACTATAGTATATATTTTGGATGGCATCCCTCCTGCCACTCAGTACTGGACTTTTTTTCTGGAAGCGGCAGTGAGTGTTTGTCAAGGCTGGTTAACTGTCTTTGATTATTTAAATAGCTGATACTGGTGCTGGGGGTGGCTGACTGCTATTGTCACCCTGAAGTGCTTGAGATAACAGAGACAGTAACCATGAGCTACAGCTTCTGAGAGATCTGTAAAATCTGGTGATCACAGTGTTGTATAGTCAACACTACAACTTATGGATGTCTTTCCCTTGGTTTTATAACTGCTAGGAAAGAAGTGTTTCCCTGCCCCCTCCCAGCACAGCTGGATTTTTGTGGAACTATGTTACTAACATCTACTTGAGTGAAGGGAGGTAATGACATCTATGGGTTGTTTTTTCTCTGAAGAAGGAATAGCTACGGTGAAGAGGATAATAGATGTGGTCTCCAGTGTTAGTAGTTCTTTAGCAATTAGAGTTAAGAAGATGATAAAAACCAGTTAGTGAGATTCTGTGGAAACCTTTGTGCTCTACAGATGAATGAATGCTTAGGAAGTGCAAATACAGTTGCTGCTTCTCTACATGCTTTCAGTTTGGGGTTAGATTTGAAGTAAAAGGTTGTGCATGTTCAAAAGCTTGTAACTATTTTTCCAAAATGGAAAACTCACAGTGAATAGATGAGTTGGAATTAATGCTTGACTGAAGTATTGTAGACTAATGAGAACTAACTGCTTGTCTCCAGATGCTGAATGTTTCTAACTCCCATTTGTTTCAGCTTGTGAGGGATTGTGGTGAAAAAACCCACAACCCTGGGCCATAATATAAACCAGAAAAACACATTCACATTTTACTTCTCTAGGTACATGAGGGCAGAGGATAAAATCTGAATGAATGGAATGAAAATAAACAGAATTGTAGAAAAAGCAAATGGTCTTTGAAAAGAATAAAAAAGTCCTTTTATGCTGTGTCTTCACATGTATGGGGGGAAATGGGTCTATTCCAGTGTAACCTGGATACTTGAGCTGAACTCTTCTGCCTTAGAAACATTTTTAAGATGAATTCTCTCTCTGTTAACAGATGACTGGTAAAGGCTTTCAGCTGGTGCAAACTAAAGAAGTCTTAATGAAGGCAGAGGATGCTCACAGAGTTTTTAAGCAGTGTGCATTAGAATGGATTCCGTTGCTTGAAAAAGGTGAGTTTGTGGTATTTTCTTTCTTTTCTTGGTATAGAAATTAATCTGTCATTAGAGAGTTCTGGAGAAGAAAGAGGAATGAAGGGGAAATGTGTGTTTCAGGAGCATAGTGTAAAGTCAGTTGAGATGAGTTTGAAGCCTCACAGAGGTTTTCAAAACCAGCCAAAACTCCTGAGGGCATCAGAAATGCGCTGTTCCATGGGTGCTTTGTGGCTCTGCCTCCCCTCTAGTGGCCCAGCCATATAGCTTGGGAGCAGTAGCATATGCAGCTCTGTCTGAAGTGATCAAAAGAAACTTATGCTTTGAGACTGTTTCTATCTTACCACCCTTGATGATCAACTACCTAGATGTTCAGTGTTTCTGCATACATACCTAAGCAAGTCAGCAGAGATGAGTATAAAGCAGGCAAGTATTAAAGTCCTGTTTATAACTGGTGTACTGTCAGAGTATTTCAAAAGCCTTTTTATTGATCTGTGATTGGTTGTGGTCTCTTCCTGCAGCACTACTGACATCTTGCCATCTGTTATATGTTATAGCTCAATACACACTCCCAAACTGAGTAGCAATATTTAGTTGTTTTGCAATAATGCTAAGAGGCCTGTCATACTCATTGCAAGAATAGGACCAAAGTTACTGTACTTATCAGATGACAGGCTACTTTAAGGCCTGTTTTGCACCTGTGTGGGAAGAAATAAAGCATTCAGAATGAAACCAGAGAAAGGGGATGTGCAAATAGTGGGTGAGGACAAGTCTAAAAATCAGGCAGTTTGCTATCTTGGGACTGAAGCAAAAATGCCTGAATGACTCAGTCCTACTCCAGATGTCTGCAAAATGGCTCACTATCTGAGCAGTTTAGTCTGACTCACTTCCACGATGCCCTGCGCTCCATAGCGTTTTTATGCCATTGCTGCCTTTCAAGAAGTAAAAATGGAAACCTGCCAGATTCTCTACAAAAATGAGCATGGTCTTACAGATATTTTCTTCTCTGATAACACTGTACTTTGAAGCTATAGTTGAGTGTTTTTAATTTGTTATCCTCTATTATGTTTGCTCAAGAAAAAAACATAAAATGCTTCTTGCAAGCTTCTCAATTCCCTGTGGTTTGAGAATTACACTGTTTCAATGCCAGGCTTGAAAGTAGTATTGATTCTAGATGAAATTATCTTCTAGGTCCAGTGGTTGCTTTGGAGTTCAATGGAGATGGCGCTGTGGAAGGATGTCGAAGCACTGTAAATGATGTTTTTAGTGGGACCAAGGTAAGCTGGTATATAGCTTTATTGGTAGCAAATGTTACAGAACATGTGGGATACTTCATGGTCAAGCTGTAGCATTGACATAATGCACAGTCTTTTTAGGTTTGTGTGTAGTAAAATCTGAATATCCTGTTCTTTGTTTGGGGCTTTTTTTTTTTTAACTCAAAACTCAAGTTTCTTGTTGGAGACTAGAAAAATGGCCTTGGAAAAAAGAGCACTCTGTTCCCATATGAATTGAAGAACAGAAGATTTTCACTTAAAACTGTTGCTTCACATAATTGATGAAACAACCTCTATAAATAACAGTAAGGAAAAGTTGTGCTCCAAGTCTTATACTGAACTCTGCTTTGTGATGTCCTAGTCTGCTAAATCCTGACACAGATAATGATTGTAAATTTTTTCAAGGTTTACTTTTGCTGTGTAGGATATTGCAGAATGCCTTCCTCCAAAGGCATTTTTTTCTTTTTAATTCTGTCAGCTTGCTTTACTCTATCTTCTTTATACCACACCCCTTTGCTTTCTGTCCCCATTTCTCTGAATTCCAAAAGTTTTAAGAAAGTCTCTGGAAACAATTAGAGCACTCCTGAAAACAGAAAGTGACGAACCCTTTCAGAGCCACAGAATGGTAGGGGTTGGAAGGGACCTCCATAATCTAGTCCAACCAATTCCCCTGCTAAAGCAGGTTTGCCTAGATCAGGTTGCCCAGGCACACATCCAGGCTGTTTTTGAAAGCCTCCCGAGAAGGAGACTCCATAGCCTCTCTGAGCAGCCTGTTAGTGCTCAGTTAGTTACTCTCAAAGCAAAGTTGTTTTTCCTTGAGTTTAAGTGAAACCTACTGTCCTTTGCTTTGAGGCAGCTATTCAAAGAAGACTAGAATGTCTTTCAGACATAGTGTTGATACAGCCTCTTGCTGTCTTTCAGTTCCTGTTGAGTTACTCAGAACTAGATTGCCCAGTTTCTGGAAAACAGTTGTCTTGTAATAAGTCACCTCAAATGCAGCTAATTTGCATATGCAACTTTTTCTCGTGGCTGCTGTTGCATTGACAAAAACCTGATGTGTGCCTGGCCTTAATTTGGCTCTCTGAGTCTGAAGAATACTAGAACTACAGTCTGGGTAGTGCTATGGTGTTACTGATCCTTTTTTTGACCTAGAAGTCATCACTTAAATTTTACTATAAGAATGGCCCCTTCAAGCAAGAGCTTGCAGTGTTGTTTTCCTCTGTGCAGTTAAGACTACTTTTATTTTATTTTATATTGAACAAAGCTGATACTAGAGATGTAATTCACTATTTCTTGTAGTTTTTTCTCTAATCAAAGACTGAAGTGATATTAGAACAAATAAAACTTTCCATGTTCTTCACTAAAATGACTGGTGTCTATTGTTATAACAAGATGAGTATCCTGATCTGGGATGCATCCTGAAACTTCACTGTGTACTTTATGCTGTGAAATAAGCATTGTTCTTGGAGGTGGTCTTAGTGTTTGAGTTTAGTACCAAGTGTGAAGTTACTTGCTGCATCTGGATTTGAAATTTCTGACTACAGATCATAGGATTGATAGTAAAATATGCCTCACTTTTTAATTCAGTGCAACAAGTAATGAATAAGCAGAACTTTGGGCTTCCTGAGAAGTATATGGCTTTATTTAGATAAGATGTAATTCCAAAGCTTTCGGTAAACACTGAATTTGTGTGTGGAAAACTGAATGGAAAACTGAGTATTGTGACTATACCATTTTTAGTAAAAGGTATTTCTTTCCTGGGACATGATTTAGAAGCAATTCAGGACTAGCAAACTTCTTCAGACTTAATACTTCCCGAAGATTGAAGAATGCTCTGTGAAGTAGATTCACCTCATTATTGGCTGCCCTTATCGTGTTTGAGAGTCGTTGCAGTGATCAGAATGAATTACAAATGTCCTTGATCAAGAAACAATGACAAAAGCTCTTAGGAAGATGTGTATCCTGGAAAAGTTTTCAGGAGATGAATCTGCTTTTAAGCAGATGGCTACATTTGTATTTGTAAATGACAGTTAAAAATTACCAAGTACTGTGTTCAGCTCTGGGTCCCTGATATAAGAACCTGGACCTACTGGAGCAAGTTTAGAGGGCTGCAAACATGCTAAGGGGCTGGAACACCTCTTTTATGAGGACAGGCTGAGAGTGTTTGGCTTGTTAAGCCTGGAGGAGAGAGCCCTGGAGAGACCTTATAGCAGCCTTCTGGTACATAAAGGGGGCTTATGGAGAAGATGGGGAAGAACTCTATGAGGGAGTGTAGTGATAGGATAAGGGGTAACAATTTAAAACTGAAAGAGGGTAAATTAATATTAGATATGGGGAAGAAATTCTTTACTGTGAGGGTGGTGGGGCTTTGGAACAAGTTGCCCAGAGAGGTGGTAGAAGTCCCACCCCTGGAAACATTCAAGGTCAGGTTGGATGGATCTGTGAGTAATCTGGTCCAGTGGAAGGTGCCCCTACCCTTGGCTCTGGGGTTGGAACTAGATGACCATTGGAGATCCCTTCCAACACAAACCATTCTGTGATTAAATTAATCTGCTAATAATGTTAATTTCACCAGGTTCTTGTTTCTGAAATAAATCTGATAAACAACTCTAGATACTCTAAGGGTAGAAAAGTTCTTCAGCAGTAGCATCACCAGAGGTTTTTGAGCTGTTTGATAGAACAATATGTTGCCAGGAGAGCTCTGTGCTATGCTTTTAAGCAGACCTCTTTTTGTGTGGACTAAATAAATCTGCACTCTTTACCTCTAACATTCTTTCTGGTGTGACCTTCTGCACTTATTGGGTGTGTTTTCAAGTATTGTTCCTCTGTTTCATCACTTATGCATGAAATATTCTGCAAAATGTAAATTGTAATATCCTAGTAGGGAAGGACACTGAAAGAAGGTATTCAATTGTTGTGACCATAATGCCAATTGCTGTTAGGCAACTGCCAAATGAGTAGGTGTTCTCAAGTCCCTTCAAACAGAAGCCTACTATGTGTTCAAGCAAGTGTCTAGAAAACTACTTTCTTTGTGATAACATTTTAAATGAGAAATTTACTGAGCAACAGAATATTTCTCTTAAAACATAGTTTTAGCAAACCCATTCAAGGAACTGTCATAGTTTACATTCATGTGGCATAGTAAGGGGAAGCAGAATAGTGGTGATTGTAGGAGCATAGTCATCTGGAATAGCCTATTCCTATGTTCCCATTGCACTTCAGAATAGCTCTGTTGGCTGTGACAACACTGTTTAGTGATTTCCTCTTGAAGTATAGAAAATGTAAGATAGCAAGAATGCAGTTTTAGTTTTTGTTGGAGGCTGTCACTTGCATGTTGAGACTGATGAACAGCCACAATGCTGTCTGTTACTCTGAGTTGTTTGGGCCTTGCCTAAGGCATTTTAGGTTGATTTGATGAAAGCTTTCAAAGATGACTGTCCTACAGCTTGACTTTCACATATGTTGATCACTTTTGCAAAATGCAAATGTAATTGAAGTTACATAAAAAAGCAACAAAGTGTTTTGAGGGCACTATAGTGCAAGGGAGTCTTTCTTTACAAACTCTGCCTTTCTGTTAAATCTGAGGTTTGTGTGTGTTGGTTTTTCCCCCCTTTCCTGGACAGAGATTGCCTTTATCAAGAAAAATACTTTAAAATAGACACTAGCTGAAGCTGTGATTCCTGAATAATTTTATTCCCAACACTTTGATTCCAATCGATGGAAGGCTAGGGTTAGTGCAGCTAGCATGCCTACTAGGAACAGATGATGGTAACAAAGGGTGAATCAGGACTGAGAGAATTCTAAGACTTCTCTGCCATACAGTGGAAACCAACAGGGTTGTGCCTCATGAAATAAAAGTAACCATTACTGTCTCTGAATGAACAAAGACTACTTTAACTTCTTCATTAGTAATGCATAACTGTTTCCTTGTTTGATAAAACAGGTTTTTGTATCGGAGAGCAAGGCAACAGCGTCTCAAGATGTAGACAATTTCTACAATTTTGCTGACATGCAGATGGGGATGTGAAGTTTAACATCATGTGTGGTTTGTCTTGGCACCTGGATGTCACTTGGCTTGAATTTGGCAATAGTATCTGAGAATTTTTTTTCTTTCATTTGGTTTTGTATTTCTTTTATAAAGCTATTTGTGGTTTTAATACCATATTACCTGAACTGGAGTAAATGGCATAGTTCCCCCTATGTATTATTTGAAACATGTATTTCAAGTCCAGTGACAGTGGAGGTTTTCTACTAACTTTTAACCATGATTTCTAAATGTCTATTGGCAGTTGAATATTCCTTGTCAACATGTAATGGTAATCATTTGAAAAGTGCAATGCTGATTTAAATTTGATGCAATAGCAAATGTTCTCTTGAGCTCAGACACATTTATGTGAAACTCACTGTTCAAAACTTTCCCATGTGCATATCTGTCTTCACTGAGGGCCAGGGAGAAAGTGGTAGTCGTTGACTTTTTATGAAGGTCTAGCCTGAAATGAGTTCTTTAGAGTATGCTTTCAGAAGTGCTGTGTGACTTAACAGATGTACATCTAGCTTGTTCTGCTTCAGCACCTTTTTTGAACAAAATAGTTTGCAGCAGCACTTATGCTGAGACTTTTCATAACAGCGTTCTGGTAAATGAGCACTCACCAGGCTCGTCTGCTTTAAGGTGAATTCTGGTTAGGAGTGCTCTGCCGAAGATGCTCTAAGGTCCACTCAGAGTCTCTGGTGATACAGATGCCTGTGGTATTCCCAAATTGTATATGGGATATACATGATGTTCCCTTGGACCTGCATCAATAAGCTTCTGGCACCATTGTTTGCTAGAACAGTCATACAGCAAACAGGAGTCAGATAAAGGCATTAAAAAAAATTTTACTAGACCCTAGGAGAAGGCTTTTAGACTCAGTAGCAGTACTGAAAGTTTGGTTGTGAAGTACTATACACTGTTAAAGAGTTTGTTTTGCATTAATTCTGAAAATGAAATGAAGTGCTACTAGCATTTTGGGAGATGCTTTTGAATAGTGGTAAGGATGCTTATTGCTATACAGTGCATATTAGAAGGCAAATCTACATGGATATTAAGTACTTCATTGATGGAAAGATTTTTTTTGTGTATTGAATCTTTACTGCTTTTTCTACATGAACTTGTGTCCAGGTTACAAGCCTTCTGTAATGATCACAAACAGATCATGCACGCAGATGCACAAAATTAAAGTTCTTAATTAAAATGGTGGGTTTGCAGTTTATATATCCTTAACAATCCATTGAATGCACTGGGACTGTGTTGAGGTGCTAAAACAATTTCCTCACTGTGGTCATTTGTCAGAAGGGAAGACCTTGTGCATCTTAACTGAAAATGAGTCTCGACTCATCAGTTTCTTAGCTCTGGAGCTCCGAAAGAGGGTGGCTAAAAGCACATCTCTCTAATTTTTTAGAATTAGCACATGAAAGAATCTTTTCTCCTGAAATTCATAATTTTGTCATGTCCAGGAGATGTTCTGAGCTGTCATTTTGTTCCTACCAGACAAATGCTTGCCCTTAGTTTAAGCTGCAAGTTGTGAGTATCTCCTGAAGTCACTAAGCCATTGGTGTAGTAAAGGTTAGAAAAATGCGACTTCCATGAAATGTTTTTATTTGACAAAGTGAAATAAAATCAAACTGCCACCAGAATCTGGCTGGCGGTGGAAATTATCACTTATTTGCACTTAGGCAGCCAGGACTTTTTATATGTGTGAGGAAAGCCAGTGGAAACAGCTAAAAATCTGAGATCATCTCCAAAGTACAAGCGCAGCTCACAAACATTTGCAAGAATTATTGTAGACACGTACAGTAAAAGTACACTTTTGATATGGGCAGTACTTCAAAACTGTGTAATGCACTTCAGAGCAGCCATTGTGTAGTTTATCTAAGCAGTGCATATATTGGACCATCTTGGTCTCTAAACTTTTATATATATTTCCAAACTTACGTGCTGATACGATTCTATGTATGTTTATAGTTTATTTTTGTATCATCAACTCATTCTGGAAACAAAGTGCTACTTTTGTGACTACTCTTGCTGGAGGGCAGGATGATTAACTGAAAATTAATCTAGGCTTGAAATAGTGGGGAAATTTTTCTACATGCTAGGGAAGAGCAGTGTGTTGCTTTTCCCTTCTGCTTACCAACACTGAGTTTTTAATTCAAAAAATCCTAAACAATGAAGGACTTTTTCAATCCAATTGTCTTTTGACTTCAATTTCTTGCTAGTAGGTGTTAAGAATACTTCTAGCCTAATCATCAGGTTTTGTATGTGTTACAGAATGGTACATGCTTCGTGTAGTCTTTGTATGTTTGTTGTATAGCTTTTTATGTAATTTGTATTGCACTGTGAATGTGATTCATAATAAACACTGAAAATCTAAACTCTGGATTCTGGAAGACTTCTTAAGATTATAAAATTGTGGGAAACGTGATTGCATTTTATATTGAGTATGAAACCTGAATTTTGTGTTTAAATAGGGATCTTAAATAATTGAAAAGAAGCTTTAACTCTGCAGTCATCCGTCCTCAAGAGGAGAATTTTTGACAGCAGGAATTTTTTTCTCCAGAGTCCTTACAGATGATTAATCTTACTCTGCAGTTTTTCCAGTAAAAGATGGAAGAAGGTATTCATATGTCAAGCTACAGAGATTTCTGGATGGGTATTGTTGAAGTACTTCTCCCTGACTTTTGTGTTCATGTGGTTGTTTTCAGGGTTTTTTTTTGTTTTGTTGTGGTTTTGGGGTGGGTTTTTTGTTTGTTTTGGGTGGTTGGTTTTGTTGTGTTTTGTTGTCTTTTGGGGTGTTTTTTGGGGGGGAGGGAGGGGATGCTGTTGGGATATTTTTCTAATTTGTAGAAGTTTTGTGCTTTTTAACTATGCTCACCACCTCGGGTATTAGATGCACGCTAGTGATATGCTCACAGCAAAAGCAGATTTAGTGGTTATACTGGTAGAAATGTTGACTTGGAAAGTAAGTCCTTTGCATATCCCATTTAACTTCTGAAAACAGGTAAGCATTTAATACATTTCCAAACTTGGCTTCAAACTGCTCAGAAATGAGTCTTTTATACTTTCATGAAACATAAATGTTTCCACTGCAAGAACATGAAGTACTGTAGCAATATAATTTCGCTTTGAATATATCGAGTTAAATTGTAAAGCTTTAAAGAACGAAGGCATTTGGTTTACACTTAGCTACTACTGTACGGTTTTACAAGTTTGTTTGGGTTTTTTTTTGAACTGTACCTTTGTGTCTGTGACCCAGTTGCAAGGAAGTCACCTGCTTTATTTTGTCATGTCTAACAGGCGTTCATGAAATGAATAGATTTAAAACTAATCCACGTACAAGGCTGCACTTACATAACTGGGACAATTTTGGTTTTTTCCAACTCCAAAAGGTGGCCTGAATTTTTGTATTGCATAATATGTGCTTCAGTATTTCTGACTAATAAGGGCAAAAATGAGTTCTACTCACGTGTGACAAGAACTCTATAGCTGAATATCTTAATCTCTTAAATGCTGTCTTTTAAGTGTTTAGGCTTTAGAATACATAGAATAAACCAGGTTGGAAGAGACCTTCAAGGTCAGCGCGTCCAACCCATCAACCAATCCAACACCACCCAAACAACTAACCCACGGCACCAAGCACCCCATCAAGTCTTCTCCTGAAAACCTCCAGTGATGGCGACTCCACCACCTCCCCAGGCAGCCCATTCCAATGGGCAATCACTCTTTCTGTATAGAACTTTTTCCTAACATCCAACCTCAACGTCCCCTGGCGCAGCCTGAGACTGTGTCCTCTTGTCCTGGTACTGGCTGCCTGGGAGAAGAGACCAACATCCGTCTGTCTACAACCTCCCTTCAGGCAGTTGTAGAGAGTAATAAGGTCACCCCTGAGTCTCCTCTTCTCCAGGCTAAGCAACCCCAGCTCCCTCAGCCTCTCCTCATAGGGCTTGTGTTCCAAACCCCTCACCAACTTTGTTGCTCTTCTCTGGACTCGTTCCAGCAAGTCAACCTCCTTCCTAAACTGAGGGGCCCAGAACTGGACACAGTACTCGAGGTGCGGCCTAACCAGTGCAGTGTACAGGGGCAGAATGACCTCCCTGCTCCTGCTGGCCACACTGTTCCTGATGCAGGCCAGGATGCCATTGGCCCTCTTAGCTGCCTGGGCACACTGCAGGCTCATGTTCAGTCTACCATCAACCAGCACCCCCAGGTCCCTCTCAGCCTGACTGTGCATATTGAATATGCACAGAAACTTGACTGCTGTATTAAACTAATGTTGCTGCTGCTGTCTTCTAGAAGGTGTTGATTTCCCAGAATTATTTTTTTTTCAGGAAGATTTACTAAAAGCCATTGAGAAATGAACCTTTTAAGATCTACCATCAGTCTAGGTGCCTGCCTGTGCAATTTCTAAACTGTGTTTTGCTCTTAGGTTCCTTGTTGACTCCTTTGAACCTTTGTGCCATTTATTTTTTTGATTAATGAGTAAGCCTTCTGAATCCATAAGGGTGACATAAATCTTTGGGGGTCTGCAGGAACCACTCTCTCAAGGCATATTTAAATCCAATCTAAAACATATAAACTATAGTCCAATGATATTAAAAGCTATGACTAAGTGGTGATTGTAGGTACTATCTGTAGTGTGCATAGATTTGAGTGGGATGGGGCTGTAGCACTTCATTACATTGTGTGCTGTCATACTCTGTGCTTGCTGACGTATAAGTTGAAAGGCAGCTCTGTGGTGGTTTACTCTGTCCCCTGGACTTTACAGAGCTTGCACTATGAGCTATAGGTATTTAGTGAAGATAACAATTCCTGAAAAATAGTGACTTCTTTGTATTGCCAGGCTAGAAGTTTTTCTCAAAGCTATCCAGTCTGAGCTGTCTCTCAACACAACTGTCTATGTATTGGGAAAAAGACCAGGTAAAAGCAGGATGTATGGGAGGCTTCACTGAATAGTTAGGAGCCACAGTATGTGAACAGGCCAAACATTAATATCTCGGTGTCCAGTTTGATAGAAGTATGCTTTTTGCTGCTTTCATCTCTTCAGAATGCCTGGTTGCCTGTAAGACTGTTGATGGTCGTGTTTGTGGTCATGCAGTCTTCATGGTGCATATGTAGTCATCACTGGTTCTGAGTAAGACAGAAGATAAGAAGGGGGAAGTGGGAGAAGCTTTAAAAAAACAAAAATCCCTCCAAAGTTTTCTGAGTACACAGAGAGGAAAAAAAAAGGTGTAGCTTCTCATTCCTATATATTTTTTTTAAAGCATCTGGTGATAATCGCCAGCTATGTACAGCTTCATGGCTGTGAGTAGCGGAGTACCTTCCCAGACTATGTTAAGCAGTGTGGCTAGCATCTGTCAAGTAGGAGCCATCGTCTTTGCAGTTGCATGAGACTTCAAAATTGCCAGTGTTGTCAAGGGTCTGAGAGATTACCCAAATACATGTGGCTTTCCCTTGCATCCTCCATTAAAACTGCTACAGAAAATTTGTCCTTAAAAGCACCAGGTAAAGTTGATAGGAAATTACAGTGGGGTTGTTAAGCTCTTGAACAGTGTTTCAATGAGTGTTTGATGTTCCAAAACTGCAAAGGCTAAAAGTAACGTATTATTACAGATCCTACCTGAATGATGATGCTAAGTTTAAGCCTGGGCACCTCTGCTCTGCTGGGAACTCAAAGGACCCTGTGTCTCATGACAGCAGTATGTCTATCTCAGCTTTTCCAACAGAATTTATCACAAGTAGCACAGTCATGAAGACCCTGTTCACAGAGTCACATGAGAATCTCCTCTTTCATTTTAGGTATCTTTTGCCCTGGTCATAGTGAAGAAAACTTAGTTTTGTTAGCTGTTTGAACCATTAAACTTGTGTGTCTCAAAAATAAATAAAAAGATTGAAACAAATTTTTGGGGGGCTGGGGAAGGGTGGAGTGACCACTGACTTGTGATTTCTGAGCACTGAATGGAGCAGCAGCCTTACTTTCTTCAACTTATATGGATGCTGGCTGCTGTAGGGGAGATTTCACCCCCCAAGTGCACATATGGTGTTATGGAGAGAGCTAAATTTCCTACTCTTTGAGGCAAGTTTGTTTCCCACTAATACAGTACTACTTGTTTCCTCACTAACATAAGATGTAGCCTTTGATTTGTTTTTGTTAGGTACTTGTATGCATTTAAGGTACAGAGTCATAATACTAGTAGATTTTGAAAGTTGCTGGCAATTCTCTCCGTTCTGTGTTACTGTCTTAGAAGGAGAAAGATAAATTGAAGATCTCCCTAAGCACAAAACTTTGAACTTGTCAGGTACTGAGAACTGAAGCTGCTACGTTTTGCTCTAAAGTGAGCAAATGCTTCATGATTTTGGAAGTACTTTTTTCCCCCTTCTCTTTTGTTTGAGTGTGCTGATCTTCTTATAAGGGGAGACCTTTTCCCCCATTTCTGAAGTACCTCCATAAAAACCACTTCAGGGGCTGCTTTTTTAAAAGGTTCTGGAGATTAAATGGAAGGGCTGTGCTATGACCCGAGGGCATCTTTTGATAGCTGCCAACAAGTGCTAAAGGATTGGATTCAGTGTTGAAGACAATCTTTTGAAGCTCTGAGGGCTCTTCCTTTCTGTTTGTATCAGAAGTAGAGAGCTTAAAGACAGCTAGCTACCCTCAGATGAGTTTCTGCTTTGCATCTTTTTTTCCCGCAGAAGAATGAAAGTTACTCCACAATAACAACTCTCTCGTTTGGTAACACCTCGATAATTTTGTGCATTGTGACAGGAAAATACGGGACGTGAGCTTTTCCTATCTCTCCCCTGTACCTACTAATGCTTGCTCTGGTTTCAAGGGTTGTATAAAGGATGTTGTTTCGAGGGTTTCAAGGATGTTGTATAAAGGCTTCTTCAGTGGTATCTCTTCTACTGCTGAAGTGACTTTTGTGCAGCATCTACACATTTCAAAGAAAGGTGGTGTGCCAGGCTTTGGTACCTGTGTATGTCAACTGGAATCGTTGCCTATGCAGGCTTCTACATGCAGATTTGGGAATGCTGCAAAGACTTTGGAGGTTAGGGGTACGAATTTACCTCTCAGGCCCTTCTGGTGGCTCTTATTTCTCCCTCACATGTTTGTTGTCCTTTACTTATCTGGCATTTGACCAGAAATAGCAGATTTGTAAGGGGGGGAAGGGGGGGAAGCGCTTTTCTGTTGAAATTCTCTGAAATAGCCAGAAGTATTTCATTTAGAGATGCTTCTTTTGTGGCTCCAGTCCACATTAAATGCTGTGTGACCTTATTTCTCAGATGTTAAACATTACTTCAGTGCAACTTTCTCAATACCCTAATATACTATGGGCAGCCTTTGTGTGGCATAATGACTTGGTTCAATTTGAACATGCTAGGGATATATACATTGTATTATCCTGACCATATCTCTTATACTTGGAGTTTCCAGAGCATTTCCTCCTGTGGCAAGACTTCATTTTCTGTGCTGTATTTTATCAACAAGTTTTGTAAATTCCTTATATTCTTTAGGTGCATAAGAGCATCTGTAGATCATCCTTTCTTGATAAAATGTGTAAACTGTGTTGCCTATGTCTTTAAAAAGAACAACAGTGTACAAGCTGCTCCATATTTATTTATCTTGCTGGGGTATTCTTAAAGAAATGCATAGCAAATGTAAACGTAGTTCTTTGTAAATTCTTACCAAGTGGTAAATAGTTTGTTCAGAGTTACACAGGATGAGATAACAGATTTATTTGCACATAAAAGCATTTATTGAAATTAGCCCAACAGGTTTTCCATGTCACCTATCTTTTGGCCCTGAGCCTACCTTGTACAGCTATGGATTTACTGTAGAACTAGAGATTTGTGTGTCGTCTTCTCCTGACATGTGCTAGCCAGCACAGGGGGTGTGTGTGATTTCAGGCATGAGAAAGGAAGACAGCTGCACAACACCTTTCTCAGGTTGGGCTGCATCTGCTCCTGATGAGGTCATTCATGTGTGAAGTAATCTGGCAGGAAACCTCATAGGCATGTTTCTTTCACTAATGGGAATAGATGTTCTTCTTTGCCCTTCAGGATGATGGATACTTTAAATGCTATGTATATGCACTCTATTAAGCAGGTATCATGAGCAAAGAATAGAAATTGTTTTAAAATTCAGACAAAGATACTGGTACTCAAAAAATGGATTCTGTTTAACTCAATTTGACTTTAAATTCCTTTTATGATTAGAGAATGGGTCTTTTTCTATAGTGCATGGACTTGGTTTTATCACTCTGAATTCTCTTCATTTTGGACTTCAAATCTCTTTCTTGTCTTAATATTGCCTGCTGTGCTGCTTTGACCACCCAGCTTTGTACAGACTGCACAGGTCATGGTGGTGGGAGCATTCTTGGTATTTTCCTTGATGTTGTGGTTTTCTGAAGCTGCTCAGTGTTTTCCTGGCAAGCATGTATTAATGAATAGAAGGCAAACGAAGCGATCATTGGTGTGTGAAGGAAGTCATATGTGTTTGGTTGTGGTCTAACTGAATTTGTAGAAAGCTACACTTCATATTGCATGCAGGAACATTAACCATCTATTGTGTTTGTTGGGGGGTGGGAGGGGGTGGTTTTCTTTGTTTGTTTTTCAACAGGTGGTAGACCTATGGAATTCTTTCTATTGGTGATTTGCAGTCAGAAGCCTACATGGATTCAGTGAAAGTTAACTCGGAGTAGTACTTGGAGAAGTGATCTGCCAAGGGTTACTAAATAGATGTGCCACATCCTGCTTGGGAAATCTGAGCAACAAATAGTTGGAGGCTTGCAGAGTAATTGAAGGAACTATTTACTGTGGATGCCCCCTTGGGCCAGGAGGAAGTTGATGCAGGGGGAGCCATGACTTGGTAGAGCAGGTGGGAGGCTGTTGAGTTAGATGGAACATTTGGCCTGAAACAGTACTTCCTTTCTTACAATGTTTCACCTAGTCTTTTGGCTGCTGTCTTGAAACACTGTGTAAGTGCCGCTCAGGCATGCCAAACTCTCCCTGCCGTGCATGCTGGTCATTTCTTAGTTTCTTTCCCTATGTACTCCTTGTTATTTTATTTTTGCTGTTTCTTCTTTGTGCCTGACCTGGAGAGAAGGGCTGTATCCAAGACTTGGGACCCCAGGTTCTATTTCACTTGCTGACAAGTTTCCATAGCCTTTCCCTGCCTCAGTTACTGTGTGCATGGAGAATGAGGCTGCAGCACCTGAAGGGTGTTCAGATAAATCTCTTTGCTGTAGTCCTTCTGCTAAGGAAGGCAAAAGGTGTCTGCAGAGCATTTGATGCAAGTGGTAGTTGGTAATAGCAGCACAGGAAATGTGTGTGGGTGTGGGGCCTAATACCAGAGATTTGCAAAATGTTTGCCATTGTTTCATTTATTCTATCAAATACTGTTTTGAGGGGGAGCTCAGTTCACTGGCTAGACAGAAGCTGCCTTAAGGTAAGACTCCGTTCTCATCACTTCCCAAGTTGTGCCACTTGTGTACAATGATCTCAATTTAGAACAGGACAAAGCAGTGATGGTGCCCTTGGAACCTCTTGGAATGTAGCCACGTCTAGGGACACCTCTGTCCTCGTCCCAGGCTAGTGTCGCGGTAGCCAATAGCTGCGGGGGTACAAGCCACGCGTTACCCTTTGCCTGTCGTCTACAGTGGACACCTTGTCATCTCAGCCCTGACGCCTGCCTCAAGGGCTAGGACCGAAGCCTACCCTTCAGGCCCCTTCCCGCCCGCTCGCTGGGGTGGGGGCCGGCTCTGCCGGCGCAGCTGGCAGGAAGGCCCGGCGCGGGCTGGGAGGGAAGGGGAAGAGGCGGGGCCTGTAGCCCAGCAGTGTCAATAATACAATAGGGCTCTTGTGCGGCCGCCGCCGGAGAAGGAGGAGTGGGGCGAGCGCGGGGTTGGGGCCTGGCGGCGGGCGCGTTGACCAGCCGGCACGCAGGGCGGGGGTCGCCGCCGGCTACGGGCCCCGGCGGGCGGGCTGAGGCGATGCGCGCCGGCGCGGGAAGGCAGCAGGAGCAGCCGCAGCCGCTGTCGCGGCGGGAGCACCAGCACCAGCCCTGACGGCCGCGGCCGCCCACGCCGGCGAGCAGGAGGCGGCGGCGCGCCGTGCCGTGTCGGCGGCGGGAGGTGAGCGCTCCCCGGGCTGCCCGCATGGAGGCGGGGCGGGGGGCGGGCACCGGGCCGCCGGGGCCGCCGCGCCGGGCCTGTGCGCGGGGGAGGCGCCGGGCCTGCGGCGGGCGGGAGGTGGCGGCGTTTGGCGCCAAGGCCGGGCAGGAGGAGGAGGAAGCAGCCGTGAACGGGTGGGAGACGGCAGGTCCCGCGGGGTACGTGAGGCGTCGTGGGGGCGCGAAGCCGGGTCCAGGGGGGCGGCCGTGCTGTGCCGGGTGGACAGTGTCTTCTCGGGTGCTGCGGCGGGCCGCCTGTCCGGCGTGGGCGCTGCGGCCTCGACCGCGTCCGGAGGGAAAAGTTGCGGCGGTTTTACCGCGCCACTGGAGTCGAGCTGCCGCTCCGCCCCCGCACTCGCCAGGCTGTGCCCGCGAGGGGCAGCAGGGGCAGGGCGGCGGCGGCGGCCCCCGGCGAAGCGCCCTTTTGTTCGCCGCAGCCCAAGAAGGCGGCGACCCGCCGGTGCCCGAGCCGGCAGGGCCCTGCGGAGCGTGGCTGGGCGTGGCGGGCGGGCGAACAGACAGCCGGGCAGACAGACAGCCAAGCGCTTGTCCGCTGCCGAGCACCGCTCCGCCAGCATGTCGAGGAACTTGCTAGAACTGAGTTTGAGGCGGTAGCACAGCCCTACCGCGGCCCCCCGTGCCGCCGAGGTAAGTTTGATCCCGGGCAGCGGGCGCACATAGCGCCCCAGTGCCCCCTGTGCTTGTAGCGATAGGGACAAGAAGGTCCTGACTTTGATTGTCCGTATCAAATCTTCTTCCCTCGCACGGTGTTTTGCTTTAACGTTGCTTGTCTCTCTGCAAAGGCATGGTTTCTTTTTACGGACTTAGTGGCCACCAGTATGGTTAGCGGCCAGGGATGTAGCAAAAGTAGCACTTGCAAGTAGTTCCGTTATGGTTAGTGGGAGAATTGGGTACAGGACGCCTTAAAATACATCTTAATGGGAAGAATAATTGCTACTTTTTCTAGTTTTTAACTGCAGTTCTTTTATGAAGAGCACTTACACTTATTTGAAGAGTTCAGCTATTGTTCACAAATTGCTATAATAAATGCCTATCTACTTTAATTAAAATATCACTAAATAGTGTTGTACTTGAAAGCCGCATGTTTTGTTTTTTTCATGTTCAGAAGAGGATACTGGAGACAGCATCCAGTTGTGATTAGAGATCCTGTGATTAGAATACAGTCTCTCTGTTAACGTAAGGGAGCATTTGCACTAAAACTGAAAGACTGAAGAGAACTGTATTTTATCTCGGTCCGTGCAAAATACGCATACAATTTATATGCAGCCAACTTTTTACGTCATGTTGGTGCACGTTGTGGGCTGTTCTGCAGAGCATCTCAAGCACACCTGCTAATCTCTACAAATCGAGACCATGTCTTAGTGATGGTTAGAACTAACTTGAAAATGTGAGAGCCGGATGAGTGTGGAGAAGAAAGGGTGACTTGGATGAAGGCGTGTTAGCATAACTTTTAAGCCTGCCACAGAGTTCCTTAGCAGGATGTCAGAAAAGCCTTCACCTGCATTTACTGAAGGGAGAAAATGCAATTTGAAGTGCCTTTAGTTAAGAAAGTGCCTTTTCAAATTAAATCAAAAAGGTTTTTTGAGATCCAAAGTTTTAGTTTTGTTGGTTTTCTGAGTTTTGGTTTTTTGGGTCGTGTGTGTGGTTGGTGGTTTGTTTTGTTTGTTTTGTTCAACTGAACTTCTGACCTCTTTCCAGGCTGGTCTTGCCGTGTCCTGGTTTTAATGCAAAAGAGTAAAAAGCTTTCTTATGGAAAAAGCTGGGCTTTAGATGCAGTAAAAGTCATCAAAATAATGAGAGCTGTTTCTGTTACCTGTCTTTCATTTGATGTTTCCTCTTTCTAGGTTCCTTTTATGGAACAGGCCTCCCTTCCTCCCCCAGCAGGAAAAATTCCCTTGAGTTCCTGAGTTGGGTCAGTCAGCACAACTGCAGTGTTTGGTTGTTTTGGTTGGTTTTTTTTCCCTTTCTTCCTTTTTTTCTCTCTTTTTTTTTTTCTTGATTTGCATTAAGTACATACAGCAGGTACCTGCAAAAATTGCTGGAGAGTTGATGAAGGAACATATGTAGTGGTGTTTATTGGCAAAGATGCATGTTCTTTTGGGATCTCGTTAAAATTGTGAAAATCTGCTGTGAATGTGAAAGCTTGAGCTCTCAGTTTAGTGTTATAATAAACCCAGATTTTTCCTTTCTGTGGGCTTTCTATCTGTGGCAAAAAATGAAGTAGTTTACACCTGCGATTTACTGGGATATCTGAGATTGTTGGGGGTGTGGGGGGGTTCCTTTTGATTTTTAAAAGACACATTGTTTTTCTAGAGCTGGGTGGTTTGCTTACAAAGGTGGATTTAAAAAGTCTGCTTGGCTTCAACTGAGTAGTAGTTTTAACCTGTATGTGCATATATATACACACATCTATGTGTACACATAGGCACCTGTATGGTCACTGTAGTAGCTACTGTGTGCTGAGTGTTGTAGAGGGTTTATCCCAAAGAGCTTGCTGCAGCTGGCTTGTGGAGTGTCTTGACTTGTGACCTGAATTCTTGGCTGGTGTGACTGCAGGTGTCCAAGGCTGTGGTGAAAAAGGTTAGATTTGTTAGACCTGCTGGTGAGAAGTGAAGTTAAACCCTGTACAAGGTGCTTTGAGTTTGATGTTGAAGTTGATGCCCCTACAATGATCTCTCTGGTCTATTTAGGTGGCTTAATTCAGTCTTGGAAATTAATTTCTCACTGTTGTGCTCCAGAGAGTAAAGAGCACAGCATGGTGTCTGTATATCTGGTTAGCCCAGTGAGAACTGGAATGTATCCAGAGCAGAAACATGTACCCATTTTAGTAGTGTGTCTTTATGATCTATGGGTGAAAATGTTATATAAACATCTGTTTTTGTTGTGTGTCTTTCTCCTCTAGTGCCTCAAAGTCTGCTTTAGAAGTTATATGGTTTAGTGGGCTCTTACCTGAATGGGATTGATAGTGTAGTGTTGTGCCCACTGTATGGGGCAGTTTAGTGACAAAGAATGTTACGTTTGACTTAAATGTAAAAGTTAATATTCTGTTAAATGTGGGTATCATTCTCTGAATGTATTTTATAACTGTAAACTTGCAGTTTTGTCTGCTTTTTAATTGGTGATACTTTATTTTATAGACAGACATGGACTTAGCCAAAACCTGCCATTTGATCATGCCGGCTTAATCTATTCCCACTCCTGCCATTTTTGCAGGACCTACAGCTGAGGGAACTTGGGGACTTCCAAATTTCTGGAGAGGGGAACCCATTCTCTGAAGGCATGTGGCATTTCTCTTTTCAGAAGATTTGCAGTGCTTTTAACACTTAAGGCTTCATATAATTGGAGATGTAAATGCAATTTTGACACAACTTGTTAATTTCCATTTTAAGTCAAGTAGTAGTAGCTCTTACTAGGGATGTTTATGTACTGTCAGGGCCTTGGCTGGTTTTATGCTGGCAGAGGCTGGGTCAGGTGGGGGTGGGAGATGCCAGAGGTCTGTAGGGCTTGATGGCATCTCTGAAAAGTGAGATAATTATATGAAACTGCATTTTATCACAGAGCTGATTTTAACTTAATGCTGCTATTTAAAACAGAGTGGTAGAGGTGACTTCTTTTATATTTACTTACCTTTTATATATTTAGCTGATATAAAATTAATGCTGCTATTTAAAATAAGAAGAGCTGGAGGAGTGACTTTATATTCATGTTAAATGATCAATTACACGACCACTTCAAAATTACTCTTTTTTTTTTAATATACTATCTTCTAGCTATAACTGCACCTTTGATGTTCAGAGCCCCTAAAAAGTGTTTTTATAGATAATGGTTTTATTGATGCTTCAACTTACTTCAGCTGTAATATGGTATCTGGCAGAAAGGTTTTCGGAGTGTAATGTGACAGCCCGGGTGTTGACTTCTGCAGGGAGATTTCTGTGTAATTACTAACCACCTCCCTGTTTCCCTGGGCTGTTTGCTCTTTCGTATGTATTTACTTCCGAGTCACCCTTCTCTAGGTGGCATCTGAACTTTTCCACCATACAAGATCTTAGTTTCAGTCTGTAGGTGACTGAGAATTTTGCGATTAGCATAGTCTGGGATGTGTGATCCTGGGGCTAATGAAAGCTCCTGCATTTGTAGAGCTGTAATACAAGCTTTTCTTAGATTTAGAGAAATGGAAGAGATCTTGAGCTGCAAGCATGGCTGCAGAGCCTCTGCTGGCAATTAAGTTGCCCCGTTCAGAGGAGCAGAAGGTGGGAGGATAAGCCTGTGACTGCTGATGCTATTTGTTACAACTTTCTCCTAAATTAAGTTCTGGAATGCCTGCCTTAGCTTGTTAAACTTTGAAAACTTTGCGGTGCTTTCCTTCTTTAAAGTACACCTGTTACAGCATTAGATTACAGAGCTGTGTTTCTTGTTTATTGAATTGAATGCTGAACATAACGTATCATGTCTTTAATACCTCCTTGTGTTTTAATTAGAGCTGTAGGGAGATGTTAAAAAACAGGTTTATACACATGCCTGACAGGTTGCTTAAATGAATATGCTTGTCACACGGTCTTGAGGGAATTATGCATTATTTTGCTAATCCACTGTCTAGGACTTCTCACCCTGCCCCCTTTCTTTTCTTTTTCCTTTTTAACCTCTTGTCATTATCTGCTAAAAGCTCCTAACTGCGTGGTAGCCTTTGGTGGTGAAAAGCTCAAGCTGTTGTTTGTGTCCTAGGGAGCAGTTTCACACCCGCACAAGTGGTTTGACAGCAGCAAGTCCAACAGCTTCCGAGGGTTAGTGATGTGTAGTGGGGGAGTACATGCTGGGATGCTGGGATCCTCCAAAGGGATCCCTGCCTACCAGCTGTGCAAAGTGGAACAACAGACCCAGGAGCATTTATTGCAAATAGTTAATTCTGTGCAACTGTGTTACAAAGGGTTTTCCAAGCTGTGTTTTAAATTCACAGGTAGTTCTGGTTTTGGAATATGCTGTTGGGTAAATGATCAAATTGTGGGAGGAAACCTTCTGCATAGGACATGCCTGTGTGCTAAGTAGCTTTTAATTGTGATAGTTTTTCATGTAGTACTGGATTACTGAAATCCTTTAAATAGGCAAATAATTGATGTATCTGCTACAAACGTTAGAAGTTTTTAACTGAAGGTATTTTGCTTGTTAGATTGGTGCAATTTGGTGGTCAGGTTTGGTAGGCTGCTAGATTGATGTAGTGACATGGGTGTTCACAAGCACTTGTGAAACATAACTAAATTCTGAGGATTCATTCATTCATACCACTTAAAAATGTGCACATTGCTTTAACAGACTGGACAATTTAAAAATAACACTTACTTTAAAGAGTCATGAAGATACTGAGAAAATTATTTTGGTTGTGGAAGTATTTAAATCTTCCCTATGTATCAACTGTAGCAAAGTAAAATGGCAGTGTTGTCATTCTGCTGTTGCATAGAAAAATCTTACATCTTGAACTACTGGATACAAAAATATATATGAGAAGTGTATATCCTATCAAGGGAGGAAAAAATTGTCCCTAGTAGAATGACTTGCAGTTTTGAATTCTCTTTCTTGTTCTGTTTTTAGCTGCTCATATGCCTTTAGTATTCTTCCAGCATTAATTTGCAGGCTCTGATACCAAAACAGCTGTTAACAGGACTCATTGTTTCAAGTAATGCTATGTCCCATCCAGGTTTCAGCTAACTAACAACAAAACCCAAAACCTCATGGAGCTAAAACGTACAGTGTGAGAGCGAGTTATGGAGATGCACAGAAAAATGGTAGGCTCAGCAGTTATCTGGTGAGGAGGAGCCTCAGCGGAAGGGAAGGTAGGAGTAACACCTCTCCCAGTTTTATTGGTACTTCACAGTATCACAGTATAACTAAGGTTGGAAGAGACCCCAAGGATCATCAAGTCCAACCTGTCCCAACAGACCTCACGACTAGACCATGGCACCAAGTGCCACGTCCAATCTCCCCTTGAACACCTCCAGGGACGGTGACTCCACAACCTCCCTGGGCAGCTCATTCCAATGACGAACAACTCGCTCAGTGAAGAACTTTCTCCTCACTTCAACTCTAAACCTCTCCTGGCACAGCTTGAGACTGTGTCCCCTTGTTCTGGTGCTGGTTGCCTGGGAGAAGAGACCAACCCCTTCCTGCCCACAACCACCCTTCAGGTAGTTGTAGAGGGTGATGAGGTCACCCCTGATCCTCCTCTTCTCCAGGCTAAACAATCCCAGCTCCCTCAGCCTCTCCTCATAGGGCTTGTGCTCAAGGCTTCTTCCCAGCCTTGTTGCCCTTCTCTGGACACGTTCAAGTGTCTCGATGTCCTTCTTAAACTGAAGGGCCCAGAACTGGACACAGGACTCAAGGTGTGGCCTAACCAATGCAGAGTACAGAGGCACAATGACCTCCCTGCTCCTGCTGGCCACACTATTCCTGATACAGGCCAGGATGCCATTGGCCCTCTTGGCCACCTGGGCACACTGCTGGCTCATGTTTAGGTGGGTGTCAATCAGCACCCCCAGGTCCCTCTCTGTCCAGCCACTCTGACCCCAGCCTGTAGCTCTGCATGGGGTTGCCGTGGCCAAAGTGCAGCACCCGGCACTTGGACTTGTAAGGGAAGAGGTGTGACAGACTTGTACTGCTGTTCCTGCTCTGGTGTAAATAGGCTCTTTTCCCAGCAGGTGACTGACTGAAATAGTTATAACAGGTGATTACTCTGCAATGTAAACCTTGTTAAGTGTTATTTGACAGGAAGGAGAAGAAATGCTCATATCAAGCACAGAACATAGTTTTTGTGTTTCTGGAAGAACCGCTGACCGGTGGTGTGACCAGGGAAAGGTTACCGGTGGTCAGTGTTGCTATGCTTTGATAGTCTTAACATTGCTTGGAGGAGTGCTAGTAATTCTTCAACATCAGCCTAATTGGAAAGCAGTTGTAGTCTTTTACAAAAATCAAATTAACTGTCATTTATGCAACTGAAAGGCAAATACTTAAACCTGATAATGAAGTTGCAGTCTTCCTTGTGTGAACAGCATAATCATTTCCACCGTAGCATGAAATGAGCAGTCTTCAGAAATGAAGCATTTTTGCTTGACAAATTTGAACCTGGAGCTCTGCAATAGAATGTGCTGAGAGTGAGGGAGGAACTGAAAGGATGGCCTTAATGGAAAGGTGCTTGTTTATAAGCAACAGAGTTGTAAATGACTATTAGCATGCATAGGAAGTAAAAGTCACTCCTGCTTAATGGTGTCAATTCCTGGGTGGAAATAATTTTTTAACAATAATTTTGTCCCTGTTTCAGGAAAATAATTTTCTACACTTTGATGTTTCTTTGGGGTTTTTGGTTGGTTTTTTTTTTTTTTTGACCAAAAAAAAAAAGGCAGGAAAAAATGGGATAAATTTCAAATTTTTATGTAAATAGACATTACACAGGGTCAGAGTTTTTCTTTAGGCATGTATTTTTCAGGTGTGTAAGTAGCTTGAAGTTGGTAGTAAGATGAGTTTGGGGGGTTTTAATTACTTTTTAAGTGAAGCAAGCATACAAAAAGTTTACCTACAGAGGCAATCAAACAAGATTTGCCAGTGGCTAGCAGGTTGCATCCATGTATGCTTTTGATTTGATCTGATCAGATCTCTGTGCCTTTGGAAAGGTGAAAAAGCTATGGTACAACTGCTGTCAAAATATAAAGACTCTCGTCTTGCGCTTAGTGAAAGGGGAGGAGGTTAAATTACATTATGTATCACTACCTTTTTTAATTCTTTTTTCCCCTCTGTTGCTGAATATATATGCTTCTGTGTCATATCTGATGTGTAATGTTTCTGTTATTCTTCCTCTATAAATGCCATAAAACTTCAGAAGGTGGGACATAGATGATTAGAAAGCTTACACTCCTGGCAATCGGCTCAGTATCAGTCAGAGCCCTGTGACTCCCTTTACATGGATTAATCTGGCTTAAATGCTGTCTTAGATCCTTTGTTAGGCATCTTTGGTGTACTCATTCTAGCTTTTCAGAAGCCTCTGTATGTAACAGCCAACAGGGACGTGCATTAGGTTGCTGAAGTCTAATAGCTTTTGCAGGTGCCATTTCATCTACTTCTTAATATTATTAAAATTAATTTGTTTTCTGCATGTGGCTTCTGCATGCTTGACTTCCACATTTCATGTACTTCACTTTTGAGGTATTGAATGGATTAAGAGTTGAAAAAACAACAACATCTAAAGTAAATAAATAAATTTAAAAAGCCTCGAGTGAACACACAACTTGAACATGATTTATAGTTTCTACTTATCTCTCCCAGGCATGTCTTTGATGTCTTTGTAGTCTCCTGTTGGCTGTCCCCTCTTCTTTTTGCCTTGACTTCCCTCCTTTTTCTTTCTTATCAGAGAAAACAGTGTTTCTAGTGAGTGTCTCATAGTCTTCTTGGGACCCTATAAATCAGCTGGGTCAAATTAAATTTATCTCCTGTACCAGCCTCTGGACATTATGGACTTTGGATTATTTACAGTCATCCTGAAAATGTTTTGACAGCCCACTGGGTATTCTCTTTTTAATAAGACTTATGTAGGTGTGCTAGGGGCTTTTCTCTCCTCAGAGTTTTTATGTGAGGTGGTGTGGTGTTTTTGTGGGTGTTGGTTGTTTTTTTTTATGGCTGGTACATTTATGTGGGGTTACATATGTGTATATATACAAGCATCTTCCACTGAAAAATTAAGTTTTGTTTTTAAATATTCCTAGAAGAGAAGATCTTCATGCTATACCATTTTTTTTTTCAGTGAATGCTGGTATTGGCGTGATTAGTATTTTGCTTGTGGATTCAACTAAAACTATGATCTTATGCCCATGCATATGTAAATTGTACTTGGTTAAGCAAGTTGAATCTGTGTGTTTGACTTAAAACACAATTGCTGGTGTGTGTTTTGTACAGATACCAAGTATTTTTCAAAATCAAACTTCAGTGTATCAAGATGAGCTTGTGAAAACAAGACAGCAGCAAAACATTGGCTTAGTTAAGTAACTTTCAAAATGCTTGAATGTAGCCAAGATACATTTGTTATCAAATCCTTTTCTAAACATTTACTACCCTACAATTTTTTGTCAGGTTTTTTCCTCCTTGAATTCATTGTAGGGAATCCACATTAAGCTCATTCTGTCAAAGAAACCAGCTTTTCTAGCCATTTGAAGGTGTTGCACTGCTGTAAGTACATTATAATGATCAGATTGGTTGCCTATATTTAATTCTGAAGAAATGGCAATAGTGTCAACTGCTGCACAAGGAAGAAGTTGAGCCTGCTTCGCTCTTGTTATCAGACTTCTTTGGCCATAATAAAGCATCTTTAGATCTATCTTGTAGAGCTTTTAATGCCACATTATGCTCCTCTATAGCACCTCTGCCTGTTCAGGATCTCTTACAGACTCCTAGAGATTTAATCAGTCAGAATTGTGGGTTTAACTGTAAGATGGCAATTCTCGAAGGAGAAGGTCAGCTCCAGTGTTCACTTTCACTGTTGAGTTTTGCAGGACTTGACGCGATTATAGAAGTTTTCATGCTTCATGTAAGCAGAAGTTACGTAAAATTCTTGAGGAGCAAACCTATTAAAGCAACTTTTCTTTTTTCACCTCGAGTTTGGCAAGTGTAGCACAGGGGATCTGGATGTTGTTTGTGTCCTCAAAGTGCGGAAATGCCAGTGTGGGGTGAGGGACAGCATTACCTGCTGTCTTCCTCAGAAGTGGGGGAAGCCCATCTGTCCCTATGTGAGTGGCGGTGTCTATTATGCCTATTTTAACCCTGTGCTAAACAATGCTTTAAAGCTTTGCCTCTGTAAAAGTGACAGCTTTATACAGTGGAAGTCTTACCTTAATAAACTACAAGAAATCATAAAGGTTTGTATGTTTATAGACAATTTAATTAAAGATCACATTTTTCCTTTTGACAATAAACTTTTCTGGCAGCGGGTGCTTTAAAGGAATAATTGCATTACAACTCGATCTTGCAATCCCATCTACCCTTCCCCAACATACTTGCATAGGAAGTTTTGAGAATAAATGTGGCTTAGGAGTTCTGCTCACAAGTTCATTAAATAAATGATTTGTTAATGTCTGGCTTGTTTTGGCACTGACTTTAATTCCTATTGACTCCACTGAGCCCAAAATTTCCCTGCTTGTTTCTCAGAGCTTGTCATGTGGGAATGATGTGGGAATCGCTTTGGAAAAGGATTAGTTAGTTGACATGTTTCTCTTTCATAGCAATAAAAAAAGCCCCAAACCCTTTTTGACTGTTTAAGATCATCTTCAAGGAAGAAGTAATTTTAGGTTTCACTATGGAATTTGCAGCCACAAAGGATGAAGTTGATGGAATCTTGTTTACTGTGTTTTTGTGTCTGCTGCTTCAGTAATTGCCATTTGATTGTGCTTGGAGTCTTCTGTTTTGTGGTCGAAGTGCAAAACTTGAGTACATTATTTATGGAGTTTTCTGTGCTGAGGGAGGGGATGGTTTGCTGACATGATCAGATGCCTGACCAAGAGAAAGAACAGGGATCCTTTCCTTATGAAATCTCACAAGTATTAATGTCCTGAGTTTGATGAAGGATGTCCAAAGTATTTCAGCTCACTGTAGTGAGCAAGTGAAGTTAATGTTCTGTTACTTATTTCTTGCCCTTCTTTTTTTATCCCCCCTCTGGGAACTGACTTACTCAATGAAGTACTGACTAAATGTTCTGATATGAAGCGCTCTGTTTGAGGGTATTTTTCTGTGGCCAATGAAACCATCTTCAGGGCCAGGAATATTCGGTGTCATCACATTAAGTACTCAAATTCCTCATAGTCACATCAGTTGGAAAAAAATGGAAAGTGCATGTTCTACAGCCTGTTTGAACCCTTGTGTTGTACACTGGTAAGCATTAAAACTTAATGTATCAGAAAAGGAGTCAATGTCTTTTTCCTGACTACTGTTGTCCAGCTATGAGTTTTCCTCCTGTAATCTGGATATAAATTGTTCTTAATATTCTCTTTAATTTGATGCCAATCAGTTGTAGATGTGATGTTTTTATTGTTGTTTCTGTTTTGCTTTTGTTTGGGTTTTTGGTGGTGTTTTTGGTGTTTGAGGGTGTGTGTGTTGTTACTTTTGGTGGGTTTTTTTCCTACTTGCATTGACCACAATAGGAACAAAGGCCCAGCAGGCTTACTTATTTTGTAAAATTCAGCAGTGTTTTGAAGCACGAGCTCCTTCTGACACTACCCAGCAATCCGTGCCCATGCTGTGAGCAAGTAATTGAAATTAAATGGCACATCATGGATAGGAAAAGCCTACACAGACTAGTCTTCCAGTGGAGCGGTGAGGCTGACCCATGGGTGCTTGTGTGCTCCAAGTAGGCAGCAGTTGAGTCCTGCAAGGGAGAGGGGCTGGGAGGGAGGCAGGCTGTGTTGAGGCTAAATCTTGATGGATGGAAAGAAGGGCTGGGAAAGTGAGGCGCAGAATGAGGGACAGCCTTTGCAGGTGCAGCAGTAACTGAGGCCTCACTTGATGCTGAATTGGATGCCTGTAAATTTTGAGTGAGGTGAAGAGAAGAGGAAGATGGGTCCAAGTGTATGTCTGATTCCCAAAAGTATCCATTTACAGGGCTGCAAATTGGCATCATTCCCTCTTTGGTGTGTGACCTGGGTGTCCTGAACATACCTGGCACTTTGAGTCCTACACTGAAGACTTTATTTGCTGCATGGGGAGTTGAAGCCTTGTGTGGTTTATTTATTGTTGTTCCAGAGCGAAGGATCTAACTTTCAGGCACTGAACTGCACGGTTTGGTATTATTTCAGTCCAAAGTCTAAATCTGGCCCTTTGTCTTTTATATTGTCAACATGTGGAGGATCCAGTAAGAAACAGTGATGCTTTTAGTGTCTGTAACTCTTGTGTGTGTGATGGGGTCATGGGACTTACTGCACAGTGTATTAGAATGGCATGGCTGTGCCATCAGAAACTTAACATCTGTTATCTCTTTAGAAGTTCACACAGCTGGTAAATATATTTTTTTTATTTATTCTAAGCATAGCTGTGCACAAATATAGTTGCATTAAATAATGGAAATTAGCTATGGCAAAAGAGTCTTGTAAGTCACATAGGTTATTGCTTCTAAAATATTCCCTTGAACCTCCCTTCAGAACTTAGCATGAAGCAGCACTGCCATCATTCAGCTGTAGGAAATGCACACAAGCACATCTGTTTAGCACAGTATATACAAGTTAGACAAGGTGGGTTCCCAACTAAAGTCTGACTGGCCAACATGTGCCTGTGGCTAATGGCTCCAGCATCAAAACACATTTGTTACTTCTACTTTTACTCCATTTCAGGTTTTGTGGGTTCAGGAAGCATCCTGGTAGTTTTTGATACTTTTTTCCACATTTGGTTCTTCTGCTGTAGGCTTCTGCCATGTGCCTTTGTGGTCTCTCTCTGCTATGCTACTCCGTATTGCAATGTGACTTGCCACAGGGAGTACTCACTCTTTGGAGACAGATGCATCATGTCCCAGGATGAAGTAATGCATCTCCTTTTCATCTGGAAAAAGAGGAGCACGTACCTGAACTGGTGTGCAGTCCCTGTCCTTGTGTGCAGCTGCGCACTGTAGCGTCCCTCGGTGTGCATACATCTCCTTCAGCCTCTGATGTGAGGAGATGTAATAAGAGTGGAATCGCTACTTGGACTTGCTTTGCTCTCGCCAACAGTCAGCAGTAGGCACGCGTGCTGTGGAATAGCTAACACACAGTACATGTTGCTCCTCCACAGCCACATGCTTATGTGACTAGGTGCAATCCTCCGTGCAGACAGGCTGAACACAAACTGCTTTGTGGAGTCCTCCTTTTTATACTTGTGTCCCATTTGTTACTGCCTTGCCCTTGGGCCAGTTTGAGAAAGGCTCAGCTGAAACATGTTGTCTTGGCAGCACAGCTACCAGGACTCTTGTCCAGTCTTTGTTTAAGCGTCAAGAGCTGCAGCCTCGGATCCTTCCCCTGGGGACATGGACCAGCAGTTCTTACTGTCAGGACATTTCCTTTAATGCTAAACCTATACATTTTTTTTTGCCCTTAGATTTATCACTTCTGATCTCTTACGGACTCATGCCTTTGTTTCACTAATGTTAGTATTCTACTGGTTTCTGAAGACTATAAACAGATTTATGTGCACCTTAGGTTAAGTCTTAAGCTAAATCCTGCATGTGTGTTGGTCGTGGTAGCCTTTCCCTGTAAGAGCAGCAGTTTCAGCTCCTGATTCACTTTTTTTTTCACATGTAGATGTTAACTATATTGTGTAACAAGTAATTTCAAGCAAAAAAAGTAGTAGTTTTGAGTATTTTGCAGAGTGGCTAGCACTGCAGATTAGCCAGCTGCTGTGCTGGGTCACCATCTGAGTGCCCAGGGGCCCAGGACTTCAGAGCGTTTCATAAAACGGCTTGACATTACTTGTTAGTTGCCTTATGAAACCTAACCTTCTAGACATCCTGCGGCATTGTTTGGCTGAAAAGGGGGTAATCCGCTGTGGGAAATTGTTTTCCCAGCAAATTTTAATTGGTTGCTGGGAATTGCTAAGTCACTCTATTATTAAGAATAGGCTTGTTGCTGCATAAAGGCATAATGAAATATTTTTGTGAGGGTAGAAGTGAAGGTGTTACGGAGTGGTAGGCTTTGATAGATGCTTTTCGTGTCTCTGACCTACCTCAAGATGAGATGGGCTGTCTGGATTTTTACAATGAGTTTGTGAATTTATACTGAATTACTTTTTTGGCTAAGCCAATGTCGAAGAGAAGTAAAAATAGAGAAGCTGCTGAATACTCACTGTAGTTAGCACTGTTAGAAGCTTGTGAAGCAGCAGCAGCATCAGATCACCATTTACTACAAGCAAAACCTCCAACTCTGTTGTCATGAATATATTGCAAGGATTTTAGAAGACTTAAATCTTAGTGACTTTATTTTCTATTTAAGGTTCCTGTAGGATAAGTATTACCTGGAAGTGTTACCTGTTCCTATTAGGATTTCTCTGGAACTGTAAGGGGTAGAGTACTGTTACCTTCCTGCTTCACACTGTCATTTATAATCTAAAAATCTACAGGTTTTATTTCCTATGTTGTCTTCATAGTGTTAAAATCTTGATCTGCCTTTTGCAAGAGATCTATGTGATGTTGCTGGTGGTCCAGAGGGAGCTGACTACGTGCCTTAGCTATCCAAGGCAGTCTGTAAAAACAGGAAATAATTAAATTACTTTCTAATACCTTTCTTGTGTAAGCAGCTGTTATATCCATGGGATTATTTATTGTGAAGGAGACGTGAAGTGTCCTAAAACCGGCTTTCTAATTCAGTGTTGAAAGTAATTTGTGAGGTGGGAATTGCATGGCAGATGATGCAAGACAACACATTATTGAAAGCAAGCTAAGGAAATGTGGATTAGGTAAAGTGCTCACAGGAATGTTTGCAGCTGTTTAGAAAACTGAGAGGATAGTTACTAATCAGTTTCAAACAAGACAGGTGAATTTGAGATTTAAGTGGTCTCTCCTAGGTCCGATATTAATTAAAACTTGCTGTTAATTATATGGATAATGGAATGAGGACTCATTAAATACCTGGATGACACTGAGTGGAGCTGCTTATCTGTTTAAGAATATGCTTTATAATTTTTAGTGATTTTGATCAGATTTGAGCCTAGATGGGGCTGTGGGTCAGCTCTATGGTGGGAGGGCTTGGCTGCACACCTGCCTGTTGGGAGCAATGGGCCCAGCAGCAATAACAGCTCATAGCCATGTCATGAGGTAAGAGTTGTGCCATTGCACTTAGAGTTTTTACATAGATCTGTGACTGTCACGACAGTAAAGGATGTTTTCCTGTAACAAGAATATTTTCTTTGTGTGGAAGAGTTCAGTTAGAAGACTTTGTCCATATTTGGACATAACAACCTCACAGTGTTTTTGTGTGCCAGCCCTGGAAAAGGTGGTGAAGAGCAGCAGCTAGAGGGATCAGAAATGTTGAATAAGCAATCTGTGAGCAAAGGATGAAAGAACTGTGTTTTATTTAGTCTGGACAGAGCTAAGTGTCATGTTCAAACATGAAGCTAACTGTGTAAAGGAGAAGGAGATGATCTCTTCAGAGTCCAGTGCAGAAAGAAGCCTGGTTAAAGGGCTTGAGCTGAGTCAAAGGAGATATGTGCTTGTAAGTGCTGGGACAAGCTTTCCAAACTTAAGGGTCATGCAGAGCAGAAAGGGCTCACTTGGAAAGACTACAGAGCCTTTGTTGTGCACAGTTTGAGCTCTTGGTCCTATCAGTGTTCTTTTCCAGGACCACAGCAGATCTTTTTTCCTACAGCCCTCTCTGTTTTTGAAAATGGCAGTGCAGTGTGTGGGATGGTTAAGGAGAGAAGCAAGAAGCACCATTTTCAGCCAGTGCAGTTCTTGTTTTGGAGGTTTGGCTGTTGTTAAGAACTACAGTAATTTACAGAGAGAATGATAGTACAACAGTAGTGATAGCTGCAAAAATAGGTCTTTCTTCCAAATGGCTTTCTGTTGTTAAAAGTTGTATTTTAAGTAATAAATCTCCCTGATCCTTTTTCCCTTGGTGATGCTTAGTTTCCAGGCAGTATTTATGAAAAGCTACTATGTATTTCTGAGTTTGGGATTTTGTGTCTAAGTTTTCTTTTAGATGTTTTGTTTCATTTTTTTTCCCTCTTCTGTTTCTCGTGCCACAGTTGCTGTTGCTGCCCCACTGCTTTTTCAAATGCACCCAGGGAGTAGAACTGTGAAGTCTAATAGCACCAGTGTGTGCAGACAGGAGGGCGAGTGTCTCCTGTATGTTTGTTACCCCACCCTTGAACTAGTTGCTGATGGGGAGGTCGAGGGGTTGGCACCCTTCTGAGCTGGGGAGCACTCTTGGTTTTTACATAGAATACATAGAATAAACCAGGTTGGAAGAGACCTTCAGGATCATTGCGTCCAACCCATCAACCAATCCAACACCACCTAAACAACTAACCCATGGCACCAAGCACCCCATCAAGTCTTCTCCTGAAAACCTCCAATGATGGCGACTCCACCACCTCCCCAGGCAGCCCATTCCAATGGGCAATCACTCTTTCTGTATAGAACTTTTTCCTAACATCCAACCTGAATCTCCCCTGGCGCAGCCTGAGACTGTGTCCTCTTGTTCTGGTGCTGGCTGCCTGGGAGAAGAGACCAACATCCATCTGTCTACAACCTCCCTTCAGGTAGTTGTAGAGAGTAATAAGGTCACCCCTGAGTCTCCTCTTCTCCAGGCTACCTGTTAGTGAAGCACCTCTTGCTCATTGATTTAGAAACATTAAACTAATTCACCTCAAATTCATGTTGAGTGACAAGGGGAGTGGTATTTTGTGAGGTCAGCTCTGTCTTTTTTGTGTGTTTGTACGTGGTTGCAAACCAAATAAAGCTAGGACTGAAGATTATGACTGTGTAGTGTAAGGGTTAGAGAAAGAAAAGAATTTATAGTTGAACCTTTTGGTATTTCAGAATTCATCTTGGCATTTAACTGAGCAAACATGTGTTTTTAATGAAGAGTTTGAAATATATTAGTTTTGTGGTTCAACTGTGAGGCAAAACCGGTGGTTTTGTTCACACTTAAAAATTGTAGACTGTGTTGCATTTTCATGATGCCATTTGAGCTGCCACAACCAGGGCTTTGGTTGTGTTTCTATGGAAAACTCGTATTAAAGGGATTCAGTCAGGGTACTAAATAATTATCCCATAATGAAATCTCTCCTAAGAAAAATTTCTTTAAAGTCGTGTTCAAAAAATTGATCCAGGTGTTTCTTAATTTTTTGCTTTGTCTCTTCTCTTGCCTTCTCTCATCCAGTGCATTTTGTGGGTGAGGCTCTTAGCATTTCTTATCTGGAAGGTGGAGGCAGCATTAATATTAGGTTTTGTGGCAGAGCAGCAGTAGGCTTTTAAAGAAAGTCCCTCTGGTCAGCCCTACTTGCTGTGTCTCAGCTGAGCACACAGTTTCTGCTGCACATGTGCTGCATCCCTCTGGGTGGAGATTGGAGGCTGCCATCAATGCTCCTACCAAGTGTACTTCAGCTTCTGCTCATGGGCCATGTGGATCACCTCAGGCCACGTGTGTGGTGGCAGTGGTGGTGTGTATCTGCCTATCTTAAGTGAAAAACCCAACCCACGTATCGAGATTCATGTTTTGGCAACCTTGGCTCTGCTCTGCTTTGAGCCACAGACCTCTCCTTGCTCAAAATGGATTGCATAATGTAGGGTATAGCCAGAGACTAACAAGGAGATGGGAAGAGGGAACTGGGATGATTAAAAAAACCCCAACAAACAAAAAACCCCAAAACACATACAAAAATTCCAAAGACAAAACCTTAAAGAAAATTCGGATAGCCAAAGCTTTGATATTTGGCAAGACCAACATACAGGAGCAGCAATACATTGTGTGTTACCCTTCCCCACCCCTCCCATTGTAAGGGAGCATTTTACTTGGATGCCACAGCCCAAGTTGAGCAACAATAGTTCTTAAGTAATAGGATCTATGCCACTCCTCAGTGTATGGGTGGTGGTATCCTTTTCTTGTACTGCAGATGGGTGGGGAAGCAAAATGTTACAGCATGGTGCTGACATTTGGGCCAGAAACTGCCTTATTTCATTTAGAAAGCACAGATCTTGGTCTGACTACTGACATCTCCGAGGAGTGCTGCAACTAATTTGTTGGGTGTAGTGACTCTACTGCTTTTGCCGTGCCCATTGTAACAGGATGCAAAACATACGTGTGCATGATCCTGCAGGAGGGGGGTTGCAAGCAGTTGGTTGAGGGAAAAATTCCTTCTGTTCTCATATTTAATATTACTCTAGGCTCAGGACTAGATTACAAAGGTTGAGTAAAGCAGAATCCCTACCATGGAAGCTGAGCTATCCAGGATTGTCCAGGAAAGGTCTGAAGGAATGTCTTGAGGAATTAATGCAGAAGCTGCACAGAACGTTCCCTCTATACTAGTTTTTAATTTGCCCTCCTATGAATTTATAAGCTAGCTTTGTTCATAGAAGACCAAGGAAGGGCAGAAAGCATCAGTGATTTGGAGAAACGAGCCCTATAAGTCAGCTGATTGAGTGTGCAGCTTCCTGAACCAATTTCTGTATTCCCAAAACAGGATAGAGAAAATACTAAGTAACATTTCGGTTTGTTGGTAAAGTTGGTTCCCATCTGTATTAAGAGAATCACAAAAATTGATATTGAGATTATTTTTACAAGTCTACTTTTAATTGTATTGCATTGTAGATTTATATTATACTGTGTGTGCATACAGTCCATGTGTGGGGCTTTTTCCACATATTAAATGAGAATAATGGAATTTAAGGCTTTATGTTACGAATGTATCATGTGCTTGGGGAAATTATTGCAATAAAATTACGACATACCCTTCACTTACTTGCCAAAATTTAAATTGCAGTTTGACCAAGAAATGCCTGATGTCACTCTTACCACCTAAATAGCACTCCTTTCATTTTTTTTGGAGCTTGTGATGTCATCAGCTGAAGCAAAAACATCTGCCTCATGGCCTAGCATGTAAGTGAAGGAGGAACTGGTATTTGACAGGGGGAGGGAGAAAAAGTAAGTGTGTTGGTGTTTATAATGTGTAAATTTGAATCTCTATATTTTCAGCATTCAGATACCACCTTTTAAATGAAAGCTTTCTGGATTTTAAAGGAATATGAAGTCTTTTAAAGAGGAGGAAGTCAAAAAAGAAGCTGTTAACAGTGGGGTTTCAGCCTGCAGAACTCCCTGTAATAATTTCACTTAAAATCTATCTTGATTTATCCTATAATGCTTGGAAGACTGGTAGGCATCCATGAAACAATTTCATTGTGCCACAATATTTACATGTGCTCCTTCTACTCCTTTTTATTCTGTGCTTCTTTTCTGGGTACAAATTTCAGTAGTCATGATGAATGCATGCTGTACATGCTGATACCCTTCCTAAAATTAAAAACTCTGTGCACCCAGCTTTCAGAGTATTTTACGTACTGCAGCTTTGTGACACTTCTGTTTTTTTCCCTTAAGTAAGCAAAAATATTTCAATCCTCTGCAGAGGCCTTTTCAGAGGTTTTTTCATTTATTTTTTTGTCCTCCTGCTCACTGCTTTTCTTTTATGTGGCTTAAAGGATTAAAATGTAGTTACTGCTTTGAGGGGATGATGTCAACTGTGAGCTCTGGGTATTCCTAATTAGTGCCAACACCTGTACTTCATTAGGAAGCCTTTTTCAAGCTGTCCAGTGAACCACAGTACCTGGTCTCTCTTGCATGTCTGTAATATGACCATAAAGTCCTCTCCTGATGCAACCTTTACAACTTACTCAACTTTTGGACTGATGTGGAAAGTGAAGCTAAGCTGAGGCATTTGGTTGGCTACCAAAGATCATAAGGAGTAGCAAAAAAGGGATGCAGTCACCTTGATTTGAGGATTTCTGGTTCAGAGCTTGTTATTCCTTTGACTTTGTTAAAATATAAAAATAAATAAAAAAATTAAAAAGGAAAGTGTTTTTTCTATTTTTCATTGTCAAGATACTCTGAATTTAGAGACCAGATGTACAGACTCCAGCAGAGCTCTGAACATCTGAGTGTAGTTGCTATTGTGTATAACCCACTGATTTTCTGCAAAGAGAGCTTTGGCCTTGACCACTCTTGCACCATGGCTTTGTCTTCGAGGGGTCAGGGCTTAACAATTCTTCTAGACAAAACCAGCATGAGTCTTGCCTCCCACCTGATTCTGTACTGTTGGCGGGGCTATAGTGCATGTTTTGCCATTGAAAAACGTGACTTCTGACAGATTTGACTACTAAAATTAATGCGTCAGATGGGGTACATCACTATGAAGTTTCGGCTTTACAGACAGAAGTTCAACCACGTTTACTGCTTCTTAAGTAGTTTAGTTAGGTTTGTAAGAGTTTAGTGTCCAGAATCCAAGAAGGCGGCAACACGATGCTGGCTGCAGGTTTTGGGTTACAGAGAGGGACCTGGGGGTACTGATTGACAGCTGCCTAGACATGAGCCAGCAGTGTGCCCAGGTGGCCAAGAGGGCCAATGGCATCCTGGCCTGTATCAGGAATAGTGTGGCCAGCAGGAGCAGGGAGGTCATTGCGTCCCTGTACTCTGCATTGGTTAGGCCGCACCTTGAGTCCTGTGTCCAGTTCTGGGCCCCTCAGTTTAAGAAGGACATTGAGACACTTGAACGTGTCCAGAGAAGGGCAACAAGGCTGGGGAGAGGCCTTGAGCACAAGCCCTGTGAGGAGAGGCTGAGGGAGCTGGGATGGTTTAGCCTGGAGAAGAGGAGACTCAGGGGTGACCTCATTGCCCTCTACAACTACCTGAAAGGTGGTTGTAGCCAGGAAGGGGTTGGTCTCTTCTCCCAGGCAACCAGCACCAGAACAAGGGGACACAGTCTCAAGCTGTGCCAGGGGAGGTTTAGACTCGAAGTGAGGAAAAAGTTCTTCACTGAGCAAGTCGTTCGTCATTGGAATGGGCTGCCCAGGGAGGTGGTGGAGTCACTGTCCCTGGAGGTGTTCAAGAGGAGATTGGATGTGGCACTTGGTGCCATGGTCTAGTCATGAGGTCTGTTGGGACAGGTTGGACTCGATGATCCTTGAGGTCTCTTCCAACTTCAGTGATACTGTGATACTTCCCTGTGAGGGGGGAGCGAGACAGAATAACTTCAGATGTTTCACTTGGAAAGGTTTGGGATAATAAACCTGTAAGAATTTGTATCCTAGTTATCCAGATTTGGAAAAATGGAAGGAAATGGAAGTATAGTGGATTCTTAAGCTTTAGACATGGAATTGAAAGTCTAGTTATTAAAGGATTGAATCTCCACAGAGGGAAAAGTAGATGAATAATTAAATAAGCATAAACTTCTGTGTGTTTTTCTGTATGAATTATCTGTTGACTTAATAACGTGTCTCTTACAAGAATGTCTTACTGTTCAGCTTCAGGAAAGCTATAATTCAGGTTATTCCTGCTTTGCAGAGGTGCTAACTATCAAGCCTGTTGTAAAGTTTTGGGTATTGACATTTTCACAGCTGGCTTGTTTGTTTTCTTCTTTTTTGTTTTTCTTTTTTAAAACTAGTTATTTAATTAATTTCCTTAGCTTAAAGTTGCTGGAGCCACTTTTAAGTCCTGGCAGCACATTCTCTTTAGCAGTCTCTTAGTTTTGTGCAAGATTGACTGCAATGCCTGGAAATGGCATAAAAGATTTGTTTGCAACTATATACGTCAGAGATATTCATGTTAGGCTTAGACACCGCTTACAGGAATTGGGCATAGATATATGTGGTAGTTTGGCCCTGGCTGGGGGCTAAATGCCCACCAAGGCTGCTCTATCACTCCCCTTCTTAGATATACAGGGAGAGGGGAAAATATTAAAACCCCCAATAATAAGGTAGAAGCAATTTAATAATAATGATAAGCACAAGCAAAGGGCTCGTGTGTGGAAAGCAAAAGCAAAGAGAGATATTATTCTCTACTTCCCATCATCAGACGGTGGTTGGTCTTGGGAAGCAGGGCTCAATGGTTTAGTTGATTGGGTGGTGTTGGATGATAGGTTGGACATGATGATCTCAAAGGTCTCTTCCAACCTGGTTTATTCTATTCTATTCAATGTATAGTGGTTTCTCTGGAGGACAGATGCCATGGATGAATATCTCCCCACTTCCTTCTTTCACTTAGTTCTTATATCTGAGCTGACGTCATATGGCATGGAATACCCCTTTGGCCAGTTTGGGTCAGCTGGCTTAGCTGTGTCCCCTCCCAAGATCTTGCCCACCCCTCTTGGGGCAAGGAAATGTTGGAAAAGCACAGCCTGGATGCTTGTTCAGCAGTAGCCAAAACACTGCTGTGTTATCACTGCAAAACACAGCATTGAAAAGATGCTTTGAGGAGAGTTAACTCCTACTCAGCCAAACCTGATACAATATAAATAGGTGCGTCTTTGCTACTTTGTGGCATATAGCAAACATGAGAAGAAAAAAAAGACAGTAACAGATTTCAAAGCAATTGTTCTTGTAAAACAGCTCCTTAATAGCCATGTGAAACTCAAGGAAGCTTCACAGTGAATTTAGCAATGCTTAACGGTGATTTTAAGACTAAAGTATTTAATGGGTAGAAGGCATACCTGTGCCTCAGAGGCAGTGATGGGAGAAAGAGGCTGCTCTTTCCTTTGCACAGATTTGTGAGGTGCAGCAGTAGTTTTTGCGTGCATGTGTTTGTTTGCACATGCCTCTGCTATTTGTGCATTTCAGGTTGCTCCAAGATGCTTCTCTTCTCCTTCTTTTGGCTTCTCCAAAAGAAAATCTTGAATGGATTATGCCCTAAGGTGCAACTAGGCTATATTTACACAGCATGTTTGTTTAATTTGTTCTCTTTTTTTTATCTTCTTTTTTTTTTTTGGTTTGTTGGTTGGGTTTTGGTTTATGTTCTGGGTTTAGTTTTGTTTAATTAAAATCAACGACTCTTAACACAGTGGGAATGATGTAATCTTTTACTTAATCATTTTTGACCAATATAGCTCTGTACAGTGAAGAGCGATTAACAAGCTCTTCTGGGCAACAGTATGTCAACTGTCAGAATCTTTGGTGGGTGTGCTCATCATAATCTCTGACAAACATTTCAGTATTTGCTGTCATCCTATACACCACCTGCCTGATCTCTTCTCTACAGAGATCAGGTTGCAAACTGATAGAGTAAAAGAAATGAAATCAAATCCATTGCACAGATGTCAATTGTTAGGAATCTGATTTCAGGTTAGCTCTCTTACTGAATTAGGCCAAATATTGTCTCTGATAGTGGTCAGTAGTGAACATTTAGGGAAAGAAAGATTATAAAGCTTGTGTAAGCTTTATTTCGTCTAACATTTTGATGTTGGGATTTTCAGCAGATTGACATGACATGCCGTGTTTAATAGCCCTTGTTCTCCATTTGCCTAGCTCTGTTCAATCTGTTTACTTTCCAACTCCTGCATCACCCCAGAGCATTGAGTTTTTCTAATTTTGTAAAAAAAAAAGGGTATTTTTTTTCCCCCTGCTCTCTTGTGACTTTCCTTTGCTGTGTGTTCTGTAATGGTTCATTTTTGGGCCTGTCACTACAAGAAAGACACTGAGGAGCATGTCCAGAGGACAGTGAATCTGGTGAAGGGTCTAGAGCACAAGTCTTATGAAGAGTGGCTGAGGGAACTGGGGTTGTTTAGCCTGGATAGAAGGCAGCTCATGGGAGACCTTATCTTTCTCTATCACTACCTGAAAGGAGATAGTGAGGTGAGGATCAGTCTGTTCTCCTGAGTAAGGAGTGGTAGTAGAAGAGGAAATGGCCTCAAGTTGTACCAGAGGAGGTTTAAATTGGATATTTGTGTTCTACAGGAGCTGTGGCATGACTGTGCATGTATTAATGGGGAGCCTGATTTGGTGTTGGGGAAGGCAGCAGTGTTCGTCTTCCCTGGCAGGGATATCCAAGGGAGCAAACAGACCATGCCTGAACTACTCACAAGTCACAGCTTCAGTATGAACAACTGGTCATTTTTACTGTTGTGATGCTGAGGAGGTGGATGGTGGAAGAGGAGTCTCAGGTGACTTTATTCTGCTGTGGCCTGAGCACAAGTTCAGTTGTGCTTTCTATCAATTGCGGAGCCCCTGATAATTGCTGCATCCAGCCCCATGCCTTGCAGCTGTGCAGGGTAAGAGCCTGCAGAAAAGGAGGCTAACCTCGCTAACCAACTAGAGTTCCATATAAAGCATACCAACTGTGCACATTTTGCATAGCATTATGAAGTCTTAAATAAGAGTGACTCTGCTGTAAAGGTGGTTTTGTTTGTTTTGTTCAATTTTACAGCCAACATTTTTAGTTGTAAACTCTCCTTTTATCTCCTTGTTTCATAGCAGAGATTTTATTACTGCCCTTGACAGCATGAGTTTCAGGTGCAGCAGCTATGAAGAAAGATGTGGTGAAATGCCTTCCTACTTCCATGGCTTTTAGGCATTTATGTTCAGTGCAGGAGTGGAGAGGGATGAAGGGACCTGCTTTGGAGTCAGATTCATTATCTCACACTACTGCAGTTTTGGGAGGTCAACTGTGATAGTTCCTTATCCTCATAGGATAGAAAGGATAGCATTTTCCTGTACTTTCTGAATATGCCTATTCATGTACCAGTGCTGTTTGTGATCCACTCTGTAGGTTGGCACCTTTTTTCCTGTGCCCAAAAAAACCTGCTTCCATCCACTTACTCAGCTTTAGTGCAGCTTGAGTAGGACATGCTTTCCACTGGGAAGAATGGTGGTCTAGTCTTACTCATTTTAATCTCGTTTGTTTAGTCAACAGGGAGGAAGAGGAAGGCTGAATTGATGTTTTGGTGCCGTGGGTTAGTTGCTTGGGCGGTGTTGGATTGGTTGATGGGTTGGACGCGATGATCTTGAAGGTCTCTTCCAACCTGGTTTATTCTATGTATTCTATGAATTCAGAGGATTGTTAATGGTTAGTCCTGATCAGTGTGTCACCTCACTCAAAAGTTATAGAAGCACTTTGGCTTCAGCTTGCCTGTTGATGAGAAAGGGAACCTTGTGTGGTCTTTAGGATGTATCTCCTTAATTTCTCAAACTGGGTGTGGCATGTTAGAAACCTTCACCAATTACAATTAACCTTTGATTCCCCTTTTCAAGGCAGCATCAGTCTCAGTGGGCAGGTTTACTATTTAAATTGTCACTGCTGCACCTTGCATTATGACAGAAAAAAAACAAACAACAGCAGTGTTTTGGTTTGCCTCTGTATGTAAAAACAGGCAGACGTAGTTGGTATCTATTTCATTATTTCTCCCACCTTAATTTGGTGATAGAGAAATCTAATATAGTATTCATGTTTTTGTAAATGTATTTTAAACCTGACTAAAAAACTTCTCAATCCCTTTGATGCATTGTAGGTTACAGATTGTAGTGCGTACTATTAAATTGACTGGCCATTAAAATTAATTTAAATTCATTAGTTATTAAAACAAATTTTGTTGTCCTTTTTAAAAAGGCTTTTAAACTAAACTAAAAAAAGTTTTAACAAATCTTCTAGTTAATTAGGAGAGTAGTACAACCACTTGCCTTGTGTGAGATATAAAAACTCTGGTAGAATGTCAGCGTTAAGCCAATGATTTGGAATATCCAAAATACTGAGTGCTGACTGTGACAGTACATTTCCTTTTAATCCAATGATCCCCTTCATGCCCTTTTTAACTTGAGAACTTCAGCATCCAGATTATTTTCAACTTGTAAATGAAAACCAGGTCTTCTCAACTGAGGGAAAAAAAATCAACGTAATGTTTCCTATAGGAAAATATTTCTGTTCTTGTTTTCTCTTATCCTTTGAGTAGAATATAAAGATACAACTTGATGTTTTCTGCCTTTTGCAGTCCTTCAGGTTTCATTAGTGATGCAAAACTTTGCAGCAGAACGGTTAACCTCTTCAAAGCATTATCTGGAAGAAATAAATGAGTCAAACCAGGTAATATATTTAACACAGACTGCTGCCACTGTTGATTTTGTTATTATTTGAGATTTAGAAAAACAAGTACAGTGAAACCCACTTTATTAGCAAGTATCAAAATATTAACTGAGTATTTTAAACAAGTGTCTTGCAGAATATGAGAACTTTCACCTATGCTATCCATAGAAAAGCAATTTTTCTTAATTCCAAGTAGTGCATACATTTCTGGATCCTGCCTGTGTTCCTAGCTGTGATACTAGTTCCTTGCCTGTGTTTTTTCATAAAGGCAAGCATGAGAATACCTGGAGATGAGAGAAGCAGACACAAGTGGGCAACTGCTGGTAGACAGGACAGTGACAGCTTCGCTCGAGCTAGTGTAGTACTAATTATTGCCTAATTTTCAATTAAGTAGTGACACTTCTGTGTTTGGTATTTTTACCTCCACCCTACCTCCTGCTGCAGTGCAGTTTCATAACTGTACAACAGCAGGACAATACTTAGCGACTTTGTGCATCACAGGCATTTTTCTTCAGTTGAAGTCCACTTGTACATCAGCAGGAAGGGCAGCGAGTGGCAAGGTCGAGGGATGCGCTTGGGAGACTTGGATGCAGCTGCCTGCTTTGCCGGAGGCTCCCCACGTGATGTATGGCTGCTCTGCGCTGCAGCTCTGAAATGTCAGGGCTTTCAGTGCTTGCTTAACATGAGCTTATCGCGAGGGTAGATACAGTAAAGACTGCAAAACACTTAGAGCCAAGGTAACGTGAATCATACCAGTGCTTAAAATAGAAAGCCCAGCTAAACGCTCTCTGAGGTTTTTCTGCTCAGTCATATTGATGAAATATGTGCAGGCTGCTCCTGTTTCTTGCCGGCACTTGGCGCGCCTGTGACTGCAGTCTCCTTGCAGATACAGTGCACATGGCCATCTTCGAGTGTCAGACCCCCTGAGGGAGCTCCTGGGCAGCCAGCACCTTGTTTACCAGCTTAGCACCGGATGGGATGACTTGGTCCATTTTTAGTAGCAGTACATTCACATCATTCTTTCATCAAAGCGGACATTGTCCTTAGCTTCGTCTTCGTTGAGTAAGTACACGTTGGCTTGTGGGGGTTTTCTTTATTCTTTTGCCCCTCGATTGTTAGATGCCTCAGTGTTTATGAGAGGTATGAATTTTTTTCTGAGAGGCCTATAAAACTAATAACATACAATCTGTAACTGCATCTTCCTGCTGAGGGCTCTTTGCAGTGGACATGCTCCCTGAGCATGTGTAGCCGGGGTAGGTGTTTTTTCTACAGCGCTTGGTGTTTTTCTACAACACGCAGTGCATGCATGTAGAGTGCCACATGCAAGCTAGCTCCTGTCTCCTGGAGGTAGCCTTCAGGGATTAATTAGGTGCTGTGGAGTTTCCAGCAGTCTGACAAGAGGCGGTTTGTTTGTGTGATGCTGGCCTGAGGAAGTAAGAGCCGTCATGGCTTCCCTCTGGCAATATGGTGCTCCTCCCTGCCTGCACTGTTGGCCACCTCAGCCTCCTGCATTGACAGGCTGTGTGGCAGCCGAGGCGGTGACATTACAGAGGCTGCCTGTTCTTAAAGCCCCTGACTTTCCTGCTGGCATCTTGTTCCTTGTTTCATTGCACCAGAGACTTTGTTGCAACCAACAGGGAGGGCAAGGCCAAATGGATATGTAGAAAGGGAGCGCTGGTAGGGTGTCCCACCACCTCTGCCACGAGCTGCTGCGGGCAGTCCTTATCCTCTGCTGAGGGCTGTGCCCTCATTTTAGCGTTTCCCCTGACTGGGAGCAATGTCACAAGGTGAAACAGGAGCTGGGAGATGGGTGAAGAATGTTCGTGGGCTGCAGCTAGGCAAGACATGCCTCAGGCATGCAAGCATGGCAATGCCGGGCAGCACCAGGCTGGTTGTAGTTTCAGAGGAGGAAGTGCCTTTTATTTTCTTCTTCTTTTTTTACTTTGCTTTAAAAGCAGACTTTCACTAAAACTCAGTATGGTCTTTTGAAGAAAATATTTCTTTATTTATTCGCTTGTCCAAATCTCTACTGTTGTTTTTAGGAACATGAGAGTTGTGTTACTGAACAATTGGTGTGAAAACAGTGTTGTGTTCAGGGGTGGAAGGTGATTATGAGGACTGAAACAGAGAGAAGAGCAGAAGCATGTATGCATTGGTGTATTTGCTTGAATTAATGACTGTCTGATGTTGTTTTAATTTTTTCAACTGATTCTGCCCAGATCAGTATTGTCTCCAAGATGCTAATGCTAAAGCTAGTGTTTAATGGGTAAAAATATTTCCGTGTCATCCTGGCCCACCTGACTGCTCCTTGTGCAGGCCAGCATGGGCAGCTTGCTTGGAAAACAGGGCTGCTTGGTCAGTGCTAGTTGTCGAGGAAGCACAGGGATGAGGCTGTGGTTTAGTTTCTTTCTAGCTTCTTGGAGGGTTTCTTTTGAGGTAATGATGGTGCTGCATGTTGCTCTTCTAAGAAAGATTTCTGATTTTTAACAAGCTTCTTGGCCTGAGGCAATTTAGCTGAAGGCCTCTGGTGGAAATCTGTCCACCCTGCTGTCACAGTGAGTTGACGCACACGTGTGACATCGGCAATCAAAAGCTGCACTTCTGTTTTCAAGGTAGGGAAGGCAGTTATTTGAGGTGTGCTGTATTTTATTGTGTTGTCAGAGCATGTTATAAATGTGAAGTAGCATCACTTACCCTCTTTTTAATACTCATAAAGCAAAATGATGGGCATTAAGTGCTTTGCACTAGACCGAATGATTAATCATCATCATAGAAGGGTGTGTGAAATGATATCAGGGTTCCCTTTTGGCCCATAATCCACAAATGAATGTGGGGGAGATTATATTTGGAGTTTCTTCATCCTAGTTTTATGATCTATCAGATTACTTTAGTTCAAAATTTAATTATTTCAGGAAGAGGATATTTTGTACTTTTTATTTTCTCCTCATTTCTAAACCCTTGATACCTTTGTGGCAGCTGACAAATTGCCTTACATAAAAAGATAACATATATGGAGAACACAGTTTGAGACTCTCTAGCTGCCATTGCATTTCATACAGAATTCCAGACTTCGTAACATGCAATTATTTTTCTGCTAAAATTATTTAATTACCTAATGACAAAGGAATCAGCTGTCATTGATAGCACTGCTTCTAAAAACTGGCACATCTCCTCCTTCCTATGTTGAATTTCCCCCTCCGTTCAGGAAAGATGTTGAGTTGCTGGAACATCTCCAGAGAAGGGCAACAAAGCTGGGGAGGGGTTTGGAGCACAAGCCCTATGAGGAGAAGCTGAGGGAGCTGGGGTTGCTTAGCCTGGAGAAGAGGAGGCTCAGGGCAGACCTTATTGCTGTCTACAACTACCTGAAGGGAGGTTGCAGCCAGGTGGGGGTTGGTCTCTTCTCTTGGGAGGCTGGCACCAGAACAAGAGGACACAGTCTCAAGCTGCACGAGGGGAGATTTAGGTTGGGTGTTAGGAAGTAGTTCTTCATAGACAGAGTGATTTGCCATTGGAATGAGCTGCCCAGGGAGGTGGTAGAGTCACCATCACTGGAGGTGTTTAGGAAGAAACTGGATGGGGAGCTTGGTGCCATGGTTTAGTTGATTAGATGATGTTGGGTGATAGGTTGGACTCGATGATCTCAAAGGTCTTTTCCACCCTGGTCTGGTCTGGTCTATTCTATTCTATTGTATTCTATTCTAATTAGAGATAATTATGACAACCATCACTTAATATGAAATATCAGCAAGAAGTTTTATTTTGTGGTGAGTCCAGCACAATCTTCAGAGAATAATTCAAGATTATGTTTGGGGGGGAAGGATGAAAGTAAGGATAGGATAGATGTGGTCACTCTGTTATGGGGTTCTTAAGTAAAGCAGAGGTATATTGCTATTTTAAAGAATTTTCTCGTTAGAGTGAAATAAAGAAGCCATGTTACTCTTTTTGCTGAACTTCCTTTTCTGTGAATTGTTTAACCTTTCAAACCTTTTCAGTGAAGCAAATATTGCTAATCCAAGTTCTGAGTGGGTGTTTTTTCCAGTTTATATAGCCTTTTTGTGAGATTGGGTAGGATATTAAAAGATAATAATAAAAAACCCAAACACAAGTGATCGGTCTTCCTCTAGTTATTTGAAAGGTTGTATTAACTCCACTCATATTTTGTAATTTCCCTGGCAGTTGACTATGAAATTTGACCTATTTAAATGGTTTTACTGTACTACATTTCCTGGAGACCTTTCAAGATAATTTGCTTCCTAATCTAAATTTAACAGTTACATAAACCACATTTTGAAGACTTGGAAAGTTCTACCTACTGCCTCTGCTTGCCTTTTTTTTCTTTTTTTTTGGGTAGACGAGCCATATTGTAAAAATATAAGTACAGAATTTTAATCTGAGATTTGCATGTATCTTGTCATTCGCTTTTCATGCAGAGATGCTGTTTATAAGATCAAGAAAGTGGAATAGTTTTTTTTTTCTCTTTGTCCTACTTGAAAGTTTCCTTAGTACTGTGGTCAGTTGCATTTTTGTCAGTCTGTTTTAAATCTGAAGAAATAAAGCCTCACAGGTCTATTCTGTCTAAATGTATATTGCAGTTCCTTGAACTCCTTTGTTGCCTTTTCCTTCTATGTAGGCCTTAACAGGTACTGAAAAGTGTAAGTGTATGTTTTTTACCTTTCTCTGTGTAAACTGAAGCCAGGAAGGAAGAAGTGCTATTTCCTGGAGATACTGTTTTGTTCAGAAATCTTGGCTGGACTTAAGGATTCATTCTGTATACCTGTCACTGATGTCTTGCCTAATATGCTGTGTGAATTCAGACTGAGCCACCTCATCCTTCTTTCTGCTAACTCTGTTACTGGTGAACTACTCTGAGAAATGTGTCAGAACAGGAGGATAAACTTAACCATTTATTTGGTAAACGTAGTTGTTTACTCTGATGCAAACTGAAAAGGGAAAAATGTTTGTTGCTGTAGTTTCTGCATATTTGAAATGGATTTTTGCTCTGAATGAGGCTCTGAGATTTTGGGAACTGTCTGCTGTTTACATGTGCTGTTTGACTGTGTTTTTATTTTTGGGGTTTTTTTGAGTAATGCATGGTAACAGGCTTTGCAGAAATGAGTAGTGCCTTAGTGCAGCATGGATTCTCCTCGGGGAGGCGAGAGACTATTGGTAGAGGCAAGTGTCTGTTTCTTTTTCACTTCATCAGTGCAGGTATTTGTGAATAAGGAAAAAAAGAGCAAACATGATTTAAAAATCATTAGTTACAAAATATCTCCTCCAGAATTTTAGCAATATCCTTTTAGTTGGATTCTTGCATGTGCTGTTTAATTTCAGCCAGGTGAGTGCAGGGTGGCTGTTTCTTGGCTTTCTGTGAAAGTGCTGTGATATACTGGATCCAGTTTTGCTTTTGCTGTCAGGGCAAAATTCCCAATATGGGCAGAAGCCTGGGGAATTCTGGCAAGGTGGTATTGCTGCCCATGGCTGAGGAGAGTATGTTTTCTGGGGTTATTTTTGGTTGAATAGCTGGAGGGTTCAGAGCATTTTGATCTGTTTAGGTGACAGTAGGGATTGAGACTGATTTCTTTTTAAGTTCAAAGTCTTGTCTTAAACTGTTGTGAGCAAATTAGGGATATGGATGCAGCCACAGTTTTGACAAGTCAGAAATGTGACAGGTGTGGAATATGATTCAAGTTTAGAACTGCTCTGGTAAATAGTTATTTAAAATTACACTAGAAAATGTTCTAGTGCAGTAATTTCCTGGAGAGCTGAGTATCTGTTTGTTTGCAACATGGTGATTTCTTAATGTCTTCACTGTATTTTAATTTCCATTAAAAAGGATCCCTGAAGGTGAGTGGTTTTGGCCTTTGTGTATATTGTCTCGCAGGTGATTGAGCAGTTCTTCTGTGGATTTAAAAAAATGGGGGGAAAATTGAAGCTTTATATCAAGAAAAGTTATGTTCTTATTTTTAATGATCATTTTCAGGTAACCTGTGCCTCAACCACAGGGCTTGATCACACTTTGAATCCACAGCCAAAGTACTCTGTCTTAGTCCAGAGCGGGAAAGAGACTCAGTTCTTTTGAGTATTCCTGTGTTATGAAATTAGAAGCACAAACGAGGCCAAAATATCAAGTGAGGCTATTTATTAACAGAATAAAGTGGATGGATCAGAAGGGGGGAGAGAGAGAGAATAGAGAGTGAGAGAGAGAAGAGGAAAGGATTATATTACCACACCCTTCACCCCCCAAGACAGTTTGGGTCTGTGGAGGAAGGCTGCTGCAGCTTTGGAAGGCTGCTGCAGCTTTAGCATGGAGGAGATGTTGTCCTTGTTGGCTGTGCCAACAAGAGACTCTGAGACTCTCTGAGGAGTCTCTTCAGCTCCATGAGTTGTAGCAGGTGGAACTTAGGACATGGAGAGAGGGTTCCTCTTCTTCTGCTTTTTCCAGGCTACATGGTGATGTCTCTGTCATTTTTTTCTCTCCTGGTATTCTCTCTGTTTTTTTCAGAGCAGCATTGCCCTGGTCTTTTCCTTCTCTCATGTTTTCCTTCTCCTGTGCCAGTAGTTGCTGAGATCTTTTATACAGTTTTTAGAATTAGAATTAGAATAAACCAGGTTGGAAGAGACCTTCAAGATCATCGTGTCCAACCTATCATCCAACACTACCCAATCAACTAAACCATGCAGCCAAGCATCCTGTCAAGCCTCGCCCTGAACACCCCCAGCGACGGTGACCCCACCACCTCCTCGGGCAGCCCATTCCAATGGGCAATCACTCTCTCTGTGTAAAACTTCCTCCTAACCTCCAGCCTAAACCTCCTCTGGTGCAGCCTGAGACTGTGTCCTCTTGTTCTGGTACTGGTTGCCTGGGAGAAGAGACCAACCTCTGCCTGTCTACAACCCCCCTTCAGGTAGTTGTAGAGAGCAATAAGGTCACCCCTGAGTCTCCTCCTCTCCAGGCTAAGCAACCCCAGCTCCCTCAGTCTCTCCTCATAGGGCTTGTATTCCAGAGAGTATCCATAGCAGTGGCCTCTGCCCATTGTTTCCAGGGCAGCTGCAGTCTGGTGAGCAATCTTTATATGTGCACCTTCCAGAGAGTCGTTAGCCAGCAGCAACTGCCCAGTACACATCAGCTGTTGTCTGGGCAAGCAGCAAAGGTGATTTTATCTTTGTTGAGTCACATCAAGAGAGACAAGATTTAGTCTCGCACATACTTCTACTTAGTTTTTCAGGTAGTGAGAGTCATTATTCGGTGACTGTGAAATAAGGATTTTCTCTGAGCTTTTAGGGGAGCTGGAGGCACTTACCCCTTTGCAACAACATTTCAGGATGTTGCTTTGCATGCCTTGTTTTTCTTAGCTTGTGCATTGGAACAGCTAGATGGTTTAAATGTTGAAATTAAGTTCTCAAAATCCAAACAACAAGGTCAACTCACACGTTTGCAAAATGCTCGGGTGAAGAGAACAAAAGTGAGAGGAGGCTGATTAGCTGTCTGCTGTCCAATATTTCTGTCAGGATCTTACGATATTAGTGACAGCTCATGTTTGGGCTTTTTATTTATATATATATAAAAAATTATTTTTTTAAAGTACCATCTATTTCACTGAATCACAGAATGTTAGAGCTTGGAAGGGACCTCCAGAGATCAAGTTCAACCCTCCTGCCAAAGGAGGACATATTGATATGGGAATATGTCCAAGTGGGATTTGAAAGTCTCCAGAGACAGAGACTCCACAACCTTCCTGGGCAGCCTGTTCCAGTGCTCCATCACCCTCCATGTAAAGAATTTTCTCCTCACGTTGAGGTGTAATCTTCTACAGTCAAGCCTGCATCCATTGTTCCTTGTCTTATTACTCTACACCACCGAAAAGGGACTGACGCCCTCTACTTGACACCCACCTCTCAGATATTTATAGACATGGATGAGATTGCCTCTCAGTCTTCTCTTCTCAAGACTAAACAGCCCTAGGTCTCTCAGTCTCTCTTCACAGGGAAGATGGTTAAGTTCCCAAATCATCCTCGTGGCTCTCCGTTGGACTCTCTCCAGCAGATCCCTGTTTCTCTTGAACTGGGGAGCCCAAAACTGGACACATCGTTCCAGGTGTGGCCTCACCAGGGCAGAGTAGAGGGTGAGAACCACCTCCCTAGACCAGCTGGACACACTACTCTAGTCATGAGGTCTGTGGTGACAGGTTGGACTCGATGATCTTTGAGGTCTCTTCCAACCTTAGTGATACTGATACTTTTCTTGAGGCTGTTACCTAATTTATTTATTTTTTTTTTAAACTATTACATGGAATAAAATGTTTCTTAACTCTTACAAAATTTACTGAAGTTTTCCTTTTGTGTGTAAAAAGAATACTGTTAACTCCATTTTCTTGTGATATTGCTGCATGCCATTTGTCATAACAGGTACTCTTGAGGCAAGGTCTTCATGCACATATTGGGGAAAAAAAAAGTTGTACTCCTTTATTCTAGGCTTTATTGTCACCATAGTTTTCAGGGGTGAAGTTAGAAAAAGAGTAAAGCTAGGATATGTAGAAATTGTACCTATTTCTATGGGATTTTTGATGCTGTTGGTTTGAGTTGTTGGTTTTTTGCTATGCATGAATTGCTTTTTATTTCTACATTTTATGTTCTCAGGCATATGTGTCTGCCTAGTTTGGTAATTTGTGGGTTTTGTTGTTGTTTATTTGTTTGGGTTTTTTTTTCTTTCACTTATTCACCACGCTTTGCAAGTGATAAAATAGAAATGTGAGGGAAGAAGCAGGAATTGCGGCGCAGGGTTGTTTGCGGCCTCGCTCTGAATCATATCACACAGCTAATAGTATTGTCTGAAGCTGAGGGATAAAACTGAAGAATGATGGACCACTTTGGGGAGAATTGGGCTGAAGTAGGGAAAGGTTTACACCGGTTTCCATGTGGTGGGGTCTGGCTTTTCTGTCCTGAGTGGCTGCTGATTCTTCTGCATTCTGCAAAGGTGAAGCAGCAAGATGGGAACTTTACAAACACAAAGTGGGTGCTACTTTGAGATCCCTCTGTAATGGCTAAAGAGTTAGTGAGCCTTGTTAGTGAGCCTTTTTGATGGCCCCTTACACTTTTGGATGGAAGTGAGTTGTATGGCAGTCCCAATGTACGCAAGAGTACAGCAAAGGAGTCTCAGAAGCAGAACCGGAGCTCCCTGCAGAGGTGGTCCTGTTAAATGATGCTGAAGCTGTTACTCCTGCCTTGTGTTGGGGCATACGGTGAATTTGCAGCATGCTGGTCAGTTTAACTTATCTTAGTGAATGCACCACATCTGTGATTTGTTGTAGCTCTGTGGGCTCTTACTCATTGTTGTAGTTAACATTACAGCAAAAAATCGGATGGGAATCCAGTGATGGGGACTTCTGCCTTGAGTGACTGCCTTTAATGTTTCTGTCTCCTGAGGCAGAGAAATGTCTTGCCTGCACTGCTACAAATCCAGTTCTCAAATAAAACTTCTTTCTATTTTTCATATGGAGTTGTTGGCAGAGGTGTGCTTTCTATTCTGAAGGTTTTGTTACACTTGCCATTTTTGCATGAGCTGTTTTTGAAGTAACCGTTTCCTCTCTGCTTTCCCAGTTGCCCAGGCAGAAGTCCAGGCTTCCTGGGTGTTCCGTTCTGCAGTCGTCTCTCTCAACCTTGTGTTTGACCCCATTTTAATTGAATGTTCATGTTATGCTCTGCAGATAGATGTTTTTAGTAGGGAGTGAAAAGGTTTTATTGCTGCATGTTTATATAGACTATAAGAGATGAGAATTGGCTGCCATAAGCTTTCAGCACCTTTTAACAACTACTCAAATATTCATCTGAACATAAAATTGAAGCAAGCAGCAAGCCCTCCATACTGCTTGGCACATTTAGATGTGTCTTTTCATCCTCTCCCAAGGTCTTGTAATATGCCTGATGGTCTGTAAGCCAAGACTATTTGGAACTGAAGAGTGCCTGCAGAGAAGGTGTTGCCATGGACAGTACCTGCTCCTTTTTAGGGAAGGTTGTATGCTCTGGAGGGCTGTGTTTGGCTGCTGGAGTACAGGCTCTCCATTTTACTTGCTCTTGATTAAAGTCCCTGTTTTTAAACTTACAAAAGTTGTCAAGATAAAAGTAGTCTTCTAGTTCCAGTTCCTCCTTTCTCTAGTTTCCTCACTACCCAACAATTAACTTCAAGTCCCATACCCCCCAAAACATGTACAAAACCATGACCTTCTGGCCCAAGTGTCTTCTACTTGTCAAACAGCTTTTGCTCATGAGACTTGTGGAATTTTATTCATCTGACTGGTGCCTGCCCAGGAAACTTAACATTGCTAGCTGGAGGTGAACTTCTGTGGTGTTTCAATAATTTTCTTGTTGATATAGATACTCTGTTTGACACTGATCTTTACATACAGCATGTCTGCCTTGCCTCCCCAAGGTTGCTCGAGCTGTAATAAGGTGAATTAATGTGAAATTATCTATTTAATGAGAGTTTATAGCTTGACAATCATATAAGTGATACCTTTTGACATCCCATCTTGTTGACCACTATTCTCCCCAAGTTAAATACCTGACTCAGAAGTTCTGTATCTATTTGCTTGGAAAATGCACACATTGCTTCCTTTTTCTACTTTGAGGAGTTTGAACAATGTCTTTTTTTGTATAGCAGATAGGCCAGAAGGTCGTTTTGAACTTTGAGTGGTCACTGCATTTAAATTCAATAAACTCTGTTTCTTAAATATAAAGGCTGCTGAAGATTTCCATTAAATGAAACAATTCTGCTAGAAAGAATTCAATGCAAAGGCTCTTTAAAGCCTTTGGACAGGCTGCTCTTGTCTAGAAATCTTGTTTATCCCATGGTGTTTGGATAAGCTCAAGACCTATTGTACAATACCTGATGTGGATGGTTTATCTGATGGGGTGTTTAGTTGTGTTGCTGTTCTTTTAGCACCATGTGGGTTTTGTTTAGGAAATGAAGCTGTCTGCATTTCAGGGGTGCTCAGGCTGGCAGTTCTGATACTGCAGGCATTTCAGGTTCAGCTGTCACCTACTTGTGTCTTATCCTCTGCTAAAAAAACCAACCAAACCAACAAACAAGCCAAAAGCAAAGCCCATAACAAACCCCAAAGTTTTGTTTGTTCTTGCAGAATAATTTTTTACTACTTTTCTCTAACGATAAGCTCATTCAATCCATTAAAGTGAGAGGGGTGATTTTCATTTACTACTAGTAGTTGTAAGCTTTTATTGATTCTTAAGTAACAGATGTAACATTGAATATTAGAGAATGTCAGGGCTTGTAAGCCCTGTCAAGAGGAGATTGGACGTGGCACTTGGTGCCATGGTCTAGTCGCGAGGTCTGCTGAGACAGGTTGGACAGGGATCAGTGCTGGGCCCCATCCTCTTTAACATCTTCATTGATGATATGGATGAGGGGGTTGAGTCAGTCATCAGCAAGTTTGCAGATGACACCAAGTTGGGAACAGATGTTAGTCAGTTAGAGGGTAGAAAGGCTCTGCAGAGGGACCTCGACCGACTGGACAGATGGGCAGAGTCCAATGGGATGGCATTTAACAAGTCCAAGTGCCGGGTGCTGCACTTTGGCCACGGCAACCCCATGCAGAGCTACAGGCTGGGGTCAGAGTGGCTGGAGAGCTGCCAAACAGAGAGGGACCTGGGGGTGCTGATTGACAGCCGCCTAAACATGAGCCAGCAGTGTGCCCAGGTGGCCAAGAGGGCCAATGGCATCCTGGCCTGTATTAGGAATAGTGTGGCCAGCAGGAGCAGGGAGGTCATTGTGTCCCTGTACTCTGCATTGGTTAGGCCACACCTTGAGTACTGTGTCCAGTTCTGGGCCCCTCAGTTTAAGAAGGACATTGAAACACTTGAACGTGTCCAGAGAAGGGCAACAAGGCTGGGGAGAGGCCTTGAGCACAAGCCCTATGAGGAGAGGCTGAGGGAGCTGGGATTGTTTAGCCTGGAGAAGAGAAGGATCAGGGGTGACCTCATCGCCCTCTACAACTACCTGAAGGGTGGTTGTGGGCAGGAAGGGGTTGGTCTCTTCTCCCAGGCAACCAGCACCAGAACAAGGGGACACAGTCTCAAGCTGTGCCAGGGGAGGTTTAGAGTCGAAGTGAGGAGAAAGTTCTTCACTGAGCGAGTCATTCGTCATTGGAATGTGCTGCCCAGGGAGGTGGTGGAGTCACCGTCCCTGGAGGTGTTCAAGGGGAGATTGGACGTGGCACTTGGTGCCATGGTCTAGTCATGAGGTCTGTTGGGACAGGTTGGACTTGATGATCCTTGGGGTCTCTTCCAACCTCAGTTAGTTATACTGTGATACTGTGTATGGATTTCTGTTGCCACTTGTTTAGCATATATAGATGACCACTATTTCGGTCTTTATTTGAAGTAGTTGTGCAGAATTTTCTTCTTCCCCATTTTCTGTAGGTGTTTCATGTTCAAAAATCAGCTTCAAGAAGCTCAGTACCCTTTTGTAGCAGAACTGGTGCAGCACCATGGGAGTATTTCTTAGAAATAGCCTTGATCACTTCTCAAACTTGTGAAAATCTCATTTCTTGTGAACGATGATGATAAGATTATTGAAATTAAAGAGCATCAGTCACCATTTTGTGATGTTATACCTATTTAAATTCGACCTTTTGGGTTGCATGGATGCCTTTGGGGTGTCTTGCCGTTGTAAAAAGCTGAGGTTTGGGGTTTGTTTGTTTTAAATTTCGTGAAGGTGAGTTGCATTTCTAAATCCTTGCCTTGTTGCTCATCCACCTTATTTCCTGGCCTCCACCCGTCTCTCAGCTAGTGATTGCCACCATGGCAACTCCTTCCTCTAGCTGAACAGATGGGACATTGAATCTCCTCTGAGAGCAGAGTGCCGCTCACACCCTGCTGGGAATCAGCTGGCAGGTTGCACTCCTTTCTGCAAAATTTAAAGCGAGCTCTGCCCAGCAGAGGCATGCTGGGTTTGCGGGTGCTCAGCTTCACAAATAATACTGTGCTCCAATAGTTGCTTGCAGAAATACAATGTAGTATCTGAACTGGGATTACTTCTGTGCCTGAAAGCTCTTCAGAGGAGCTTTGCCTTTGGTGTGAAGCTCTTGGCAGCAGCCAGCAGCCAGTGCTTTTTCTGGTAGAATGGTTGCTGTAAACTTCTTTTTTTTTCTCTTTAGGATGCGTCAGGATGAAACGCCACAGGCATCTAAGCACCAGTGACAGTTCAGACAATGAGAGTAAGTAACACTTACCAGTTTTCTTTTGGTCTATCACCCCCTTGTGGTTTCCTTCTGTGGCTTGAGGGCAAACTGTTTCACCTCTTATAATTAAAAAGAAATGTTTCTTGTTTGATTTCTTTCTTGCATTCTCTGGTCTTTGGTGTTCTGAATCCTGTTATGGGAGGAAAATGAAGCAAAGAACCCTGTGACCCTGTAAATGTGGAGGGAGTTTTGAGTCTGCTTATAATTTGAAAATAAACTTGTGTGTCTCTGCCTTTCAGAAATGGGGGTGGGGGGTGGGGGTGTGTGTATGTGAGAAATGTGTAATTGAAGAGAAATTTTACTGTTGGGGTCCTGTTTTGTAATTGTTATTTTAAAAATGAGTTCTGTTGTTTCTTGTTGTTCAGAGCCTCAACTTAAAATTGCAGAGCATGGCAAGCTTCTTGAGCCCCTATACATCAAGTTGAAGTAATAACCAATATATCGATTGTTAGATTGTCTTAGGTGGCCAGCAGGAGCCGGGAGGTGATTCTCCCCCTGTACGCTGCACTGGTTAGGCCACACCTTGAGTACTGTGTCCAGGTCTGGGCCTCTCAGTTTAGGAAGATATTGACTTGCTGGAATGTGTCCAGAGAAGGGCAACAAAGTTGGTGAGGGGTTTGGAACACAAGCCTTATGAGGAGAGGCTGAGGGAGCTGGGATTGCTTAGCCTGGAGGAGACTCAGGGGTGACCTTATTGCTCTCTACAACTACGTTAAGGGAGGTTGTAGACAGGTGGAGGTTGGTCTCTTCTCCCAGGCAACCAGCACCAGAACAAGAGGACACAGTCTCAAGCTGCACCATGGGAGGTTTAGGCCGGATGTTACGAAGAAGTTCTACACAGAGAGAGTGATTGGCCACTGGAATGGGCTGCCTGGGGAGGTGGTGGAGTCACCATCACTGGAGGTGTTCAGGAGGAGACTTGATAGGGTGCTTGGTTGCATGGTTTAGTTGATTAGGTGGTGTTGGATGATAGGTTGGACACAATGATCTTGAAGGTCTCTTCCAACCTAGTCTGTTCTATTCTAGTCTATTCTATTCTAGATCTAGTCTAGTCTGATCTAGTCTAGATCTATTCTATTCAATTCTAGATCTAGTCTAGTCTATTCTGTTCTAGGTCTAGTCTAGTCTATTCTATTCTAGGTCTAGTCTAGTCTATTCTAGATCTAGCCTAGTCTATTCTATTCTAGATCTATTCCACTTTGGTCAGTTAGACAATTTAGCAAAGTTGTATTTTAAATACTCTTTGGCACACATCTGCCTGAGGTTACATCTTCCCATTTTGTCTGAGAAACACAAAACCCTGTATGGCAAGGCCTGAACTTAAATAACCTTTTGCCCAGAAGCGTCTAGCTGTTAGACTGTGATGTTTTGCATCTCATCAGCAGCACCCTTTATTATCATTAGCTTTTTGTTTGATGGGCTGTTGTGGTGGTGTTTTGTTGTTTGTGTTTGGGTTTTTTGTTTATTTGTTTGGTTTAGGGTTTTGGGGGGGGGGGGGGGGAAGGGGGGAGTTTAACACTTGTCAAACTCTGTCCGTGATTTTGTGCTCCTTCTGCATTTTTATGGAAAGGAAAAGATGAAGAGTGGTCTGCCTGATTGTTTCTGTTTACACATGCTTCTGTTGGGCAGAACCGAATGTCCCCATCAACTCCATGTGCTGTGGTTTTACAAAGAATGGGTGAAGCAGGGAGAGCTTTAATCAAGCCTACAGACCACCTAGGAGTTTTTTGCCCACGTCTTGTCAGAAAGTTATGATCATTGAAGAGGTTGGAATGCCTTGTGTTTCAATGGAAAAGGAAGTTAATTAAGTGAGCTATAATGGTTCCTGTTTTGTTTTTGTTTTTTTTTATTTAACAGGTCCCTCCACTTCCTTTTCTTCTTGTTCTAAATACAGGAGCAAGTCAAAAACACCAGCAAATGAACAAAAGAAGCCTGCTGAGGTAAGAATCAGGGTTAAAGATTGATTGCTGGTAGCTTTTTGTTATGCAGTTTTCATATTTCTAAGTCTTGAAATTGTGATCTTTGAACTAGTGCCAGTGAGTCCTTTTGTCACCTGTCAAGGTCTCCATGAAACTCTTTTCTCCACTGTGTATTACAGGAGCTCCAGTGTTTGATGTCCCAAAATCATTTATGGCATTTGCACATGGTAACATGTAGTTCTTTTTTTACCCTGAAATTTAGTCTCATTTTGAAATGGAAAGTGCTGGAGTAGTTGTATGATATGAGAGCATATCACAGGAATGAGTGATTCACAGGCATGTGTACGGGAAGGATACTTTTTCTCTGCTTTAGGATAAAACAAGGGCGGACTTAAGTGGGTAGGATATGTATGAAAAGAGCTTATTTATCCTCTGCCACTTTCTTATTCTTGGCTTTTTGCTGTCAATAAATCTTTTTTACCCTGCCATTCCCAGCTGCTAGGACTTCTACTGGGAGGTCATTCTGCCCCTGTACACAGAACTGGTTAGGCCACACCTTTGAGTACTGTGTCTGGTACTGGGCCCCTCAGTTCAGGAAAGATGTTGACTTGCTGGAACGTGTCCAGAGAAGGGCAACAAAGCTGGGGAGGGGTTTGGAGCGTGAGCCCTATGAGGAGAGGCTGAGGGAGCTGGGATTGCTTATCCTGGAGAAGAGGAGGCTCAAGGGAGACCTTATTGCCATCTGCAACTACGTGAAGGGAGGTTGCAGCCAGGTGGGGGTTGGTCTCTTCTCCCAGGCAACCAGCACCAGAACAAGAGGACACAGTCTCAAGCTGCACCAGGGGAGGTTTAGGCTGGATGTTAGGAAGATGTTCTTCATAGAAAGAGTGATTGGCAATTGGAATGTGCTGTCCAGGGAGGTGGTGGAGTCACCATCACTGAAGGTGTTTAAGAAGAGACTTGATGGGGCATTTGATGCTTGCTTTCTTAAGGGCTGAAGTCAGATAATAACTGCAAATGGGAGAAATGTTTCTTCTGGCTAATTACCCTTACTATCACAGTCCCTCTGAAGGAGGCCTTCAGCATGCTACTATGTCTGTTGATGCCTGTTGTTACTGAAAAAAAGAGAAAACTTGTTTTGCTTCTTGAGAATGTGAAACTGAGACTTATGTTCCAGAAGTAATTTTGTATACTATACCAGCAATGTTTTAATTGCTTGAATGCTACTGTGAGAAATTGCATCAGCTATAGATTGTGCTCATACAGCAAAAGCTATTCAGCAAATGTATTTCATGCTTCTTTTCTAAATACTGCTAAGTAAGTAAGTTTGGCTTGATAAGAACAAGGTAAATGTTACAGAACATGTTCTTCCTGTGGAAGCTTAGTTTTCTTCAATTAACCTGTGATGAAAATTCACAGATTCATTTCTAAAACAGAATCTTGCATGAGTATTTCAGTAAAAGCAAAGTTGGGCAGAAATAGCTACATAGTGTTATATTTACAGCCACAAAGGTTAAGAACAGTCTACTATACATTTTACATTTAATATGTTGATCTGAGGATTATGGTTCTATAAGAATTTTCAACTTGAAATAGCTTGTGTCTACTGAAGTCCTGTAATTGTTGCTCATGTTTGCCAAGGATGTAGCTATTACCAGCCAAACTGAGCAAATGGGAACACACATGCTGCCAGACTTGTTGCTGTTTCAAGTACACCTCAGTGCTAGTTTCTTACCAGTCCCTACTTTCTCCCAGCCATACAATTTTCTTGTACTTCTTCCACTTAGGGATTGTCCTATTACTCTTTTCTTTGTCTTTGCTCTACACTATCTTTGTGTGCACATACATTATAAACAACAATTATGAAGATGAAGTCCATGTCTTGTAGTGCACAAGTGCTCTGCTTATGTAACTTCTAGGAAAAATGAGCTGTGTTTGCAGTTCCTCCTCTTGAGATGATCTTTGCTGCTTTATACCTGTTTCAAGACAAAATCTTGAACCCTTTAATGCTTGAAAATATGAAACTTTGAAGAACAAAATCTGGAATATACACTTGGAATTTAAGAAGCATATTTCATAACATTATCTTTCCAGTAATACTGGCATCTTATTGTCATATTAAGATACCCCTCCTAGAAAAACAAAACAAACCAAAAAAATCTCCCAAAACTTAGAATATCATAGTGTCAGTCAGGGTTGGAAGGGACCACAAGGATCATCTAGTTCCAACCCCCCTGCCATGGGCAGGGACACCTCACACTGGATCAGGCTGGCCAGAGCCTCATCCAGCCTGCTCTTAAACACCTCCAAGGACGGCGCCCCAACCACCTCCCTGGACAGCCCATTCCAGGGCTTCACCACTCTCATGGGGAAGAACTTTCTCCTTACCTCCAGCCTGAATCTCCCCACCTCCAGCTTCATTCCATTCCCCCTAGTCCTATCACTTATCACTACCTGATATCCTGAGAAATCCCTCCCCAGCCTTCTTGTAGGCCCCCTTCAGATACTGTCATCTTCTGGAGATGTGTTCTGAGTACAATAACTAAAAACTTCTGGGGGGAAAAAAAAATCCTCTGGGAAAGGGAATGGAAGGCGACAGTAATACTCTCTGTTGCGACAGTAATACTCTCTATTGCTTGTACATAAGACTCTTGGCTATCCTTCCAGTTTTTCCTTTCCTTCTGCTAGAAGCAAGCACTCCTTCCAAGCCCTTGAAAGCATATGCTGAAGAGTGTGTTACAGGAAATGCTGTTGTCAGCAGAGCATTGAAATTGATTATTTATGCACCAAGTGGTGACAAGGGTGTAAAGCAAAGACTGAGGAGAGACCCTACCCCAGGACCCCCAAAAATCATGTTGTAATTCCAGAAGTTTTTTATAGTAATAGTTGTCTAATACCCATTAGATGGAGATTTAAAGTCTCCAGGCTGTCAGCATCCCTTTAGCAAGGGCTCTTTAACAATTTGGCATTGCTCTCCTTTCATTCACCTCTGCTTGCCAGGCAGCAGACTGTCTTGAGTTAGTGATGCAGAAAATCTAAAAGGTCAAAGCTATAAATAGCTGTTTGGGAATATATTTGCTTGTGGTCTTCATACATTAATTTTTCTTTCATGCTAGTAAGCTGGGCTTTCTCAATTAAATTGTATGTGAATACACAGCCTTTTTCCATTTCCAACCCAAGTACCAGGGTTCTCTCTCCAAATAAAAGTTTGCTTTTGGCACTGTATCCAACAAGCAAGTTAGTGCATCTGTCAGTTGCTTCACAGAACTTGTCTGTGTGCACCATGGTCCTCTGTGACAAGTGGCTGCATTTGAGAACTGCTGTGTCTTGAATTGCCTCCCAGATGCTTAAGAGTTGAGTTGGGTGAGGGGATAGCTTCAGTGGAGTGAGGTCATCTGTTGCTACCGTGGGGCAAAGGGGTTGCAGTCTTAAAGTGCACGTCAAAGCCCATTCCCAGAACTTGACTTACCCCAGGGGTTTACATCAATGCAGAAGGGATGTGACTAGGTCAGACCTGGAGTCTACATACCCTGTTCTCCAAGTAGATAAAGAGAACAAGGGAAGCCTGTAATGATGCTTTTTCAGGCTACAGTATTTCTCTACATCATTTAAAAAGCAAGACTGACTCTCTGTAATCCAGAAGGGGAGCACCACTTATCCCAAACTACTGAAATGGTGACTTGAAAATTCTGCTCTGTGATCAGCTTTAGCATTTCTTTTGAATAAATAAACTTTGTTAAGGTTGCAGACACACCAGTAGTATAATCCATAACAGTTTTTCAGACCTGTATGATTATGTTGGCCACATGCCATTCATAGTGTTGCCCCTCATGGACTTAAAGGTAGACAGGAGGAGCTTGCAGGCCTAAGCAGAGGCTGTGTGGGAGTAGCAGGGTAGGAGGCAGTTGAATGTCTGGCTCAGCATGAAGCCTGTACTTTGCAGTTTCCTGTCTTGGTGGAAGCTGCAGCAGAAAATGATGGTATAGTAGTTGGAATCATTTTTGCAGGGAAAACCTTTTAGCTGGACTGTCCTGAGTGACTGTTTCTTTCTCCTTAGACTAGTGGGGTCATAGAAGAGCCTAAGACATCTTTACAACACTGAAGCATATATATGAAATTTTCCCCCCCCATTTTTTTTCTCCCTCATAAAGCAATTAAGTTAGCATTGTGGGGTTTTTAACCCCTTCTTGTATAACATGGGTAGTATCACTCTTTGCAAATAGGGTTTTGAATTTCACAGCTATAGAAGGTTTTAATCCTTCATTGCTGATAATGATGGCTGTGTTACCATGTGAAGTGCAGCTTATCTTCTGGAAGTAAATGATCTGTGTCATTACTTGGGCATGTAAAACTTTTTTTAGTGGCATTTAACTGCCGGATAAATTGTCTTGATCCTGAGGAACACCTTGTAGGACTAGATTTCTTGGCAAAAAATGGGGTTCTTTTTGCTCTTTTGAAGTGATGGGTGGTGTTCTGTGAATGCATGGGCAACACGGTTAAATCCTGTTGCTTTGCACGTGCCACTCACAGTAGCACAGGAGCGTGTTGCTTTGTTGTGCGTGCTTACCTCAGAAAAATCTGAATTAACTTGGGCATCTTTATAAGCTTCTTAAGACCTTGGGTGAATGTGCCTTATGCATTTCAATGAGCTGCTTTTTATCCTACTTGGGTTAGTCGATTAAAAACAGAAAGGCAATACTTCTATGGAAGTCAGAGATACGACCTCTCTGGTTATTGCTGTGGTCATTTTTGCTTTGAGATAACTGTCTTAGACTATTTGAACTGTGAAGTTAGAGGTGAGCTGAATTCCCCATCCCTGGAGATGTTCAGAAGACATATAGATGTGGTGCTGAGGGACATGGTGTAGCACCAGACTTGGTAGAATTAGATAATGATTGGACTTGATAATCTTAAAGGTCATTTTCAACTGAGACGTTTCTATGATTCTTGCATGTGAAAAGCTCACTCATGAACAGACTGAGCTATTTCATCTTTGGAAGTGAATGAGCAGATGTAACAGTAAAGTATGAATGGTCTGGAAACTGTCTTGGTGATGGAAAAAGTGGGGAAGTAAGGTGGGGGAATTGGTGGGCAGGATATGAATGAACCCAAAAGTTAGGAAATCTGTAGCAATTAAAAGGATATCCTTTCTGTGCATCATGTAATTAGACTGAAGCTCATCTGCTACAGGAAGTTGTTGAGACTGGGAATTAAATTAGATTAAAAAAGGAATTGGACAGATGCTAATGAGTACAGATTTTTCTAAATATCTGTATAAATTAATAGAATTTTAAAAATTTATTGTTAGGATTAATCCTAAAATCCAAAGCTTATGTCTGATTAGCAACCAGAAGGAGTCTTGACGTGTTCTTGCACATTCTTCTGGCTCGCAAGATACTGTCAGAGACATAACATTAGATAGGGCTGATTCGGTATCTGACTTCCTGGATTTTCTTCTACGTGCTTGTAAAGGAGGATGGGAAAATTTATGGCTACTTAAAAGGAAAGCACAGTAATTCATTTGCTTGAGTCCTGGATAATCCATAAAATAGTTTCAGGGAGTAGGGGTTCGAACACTGGGATTTACTGCAGTAAGCATACTCTGAAACATATACATAAAATACATAGAATAAACCAGGTTGGAAGAGACCTTCAAGATCATCACGTCCAACCCATCAACCAATCCAACACCACCTAAACAACTAACCCATGGCACCAAGCACTCCATCAAGTCTTCTCCTGAAAACCTCCAGTGATGGCGACTCCACCACCTCCCCAGGCAGCCCATTCCAATGGGCAATCACTCTTTCTGTATAGAACTTTTTCCTAACATCCAGCCTGAACCTCCCCTGGCGCAGCCTGAGACTGTGTCCTCTTGTTCTGGTACTGGCTGCCTGGGAGAAGAGACCAACATCCATCTGTCTACAACCTCCCTTCAGGTAGTTGTAGAGAGCAATAAGGTCACCCCTGAGTCTCCTCTTCTCCAGGCTAAGCAACCCCAGCTCCCTCAGCCTCTCCTCGTAGGGCTTGTGTTCCAAATCCCTCACCAACTTTGTTGCTCTTCTCTGGACTCGTTCCAGCAAGTCAACCTCCTTCCTAAACTGAGGGGCCCAGAACTGGACACAGTACTCGAGGTGTGGCCTAACCAGTGCAGTGTACTGGGGCAGAATGACCTCCCTGCTCCTGCTGGCCACACTGTTCCTGATGCAGGCCAGGATGCCATTGGCCCTCTTAGCTGCCTGGGCACACTGCACAAAGTTGAAATGATAATCAGATAATATGTGGCTATATTACAGTTGTAGTAGGTCATACTATAATTTAGTACAATGAACTGTTTGTTTTATTATTTACAGTCTGAATTTAGGTGTAAACTGCTGTTTTCTAACTGTGTATTTTTCTTGAGGGTGCTCTACTTGAGAGCTACAATAGCAGAATAAGCTTTAATGCTTATGAAAATAAAAATGTTACTAGATCCTTTCAGAGGTGAATTTAAAAAGACTATTTGCCTTCAAATGTGATGGAAAAACTCTTGTGTTACTTGTTTTACCAAAAGTGCCAACTGTAGTTTGAGTGTTTGTTAACCTGGAATTTCAAAGTTGGCTTCTGAGATAAAAAAAAATCTGCAGGAAATATTTGCTATTTAAGCTTTCTCTGCTTAGAGGGAATATTTGCCATCTTTCCATGCTGTTTGCCATGAAAGATTTCCGAAATAGTGGTACACTCCAGCCTTTTAAAAATAGTGGCTCTCCCTCTCTGGGTAGTGGCTCCCCTGGCTCCCTAAGCAATGGGCTGGAGCAGCACAGACTGAATGAAAATCAGTGCTGCTGACTTGCTCACTTGGGTGCTGGGCGAAAGGGAAGCCTTAGGACTGAAGGAATTAGATGAAGTCTGGCAGAATTCCCACCTTGATTGTAACAACAGAGCAGTTCACAGTATCACAGTATAACTAAGGTTGGAAGAGACCCCAAAGATCATCAAGTCCAACCTGTCCCAACAGACCTCATGACTAGACCAAGTGCCATGTCCAGTCTCCTCTTGAACACCTCCAGGGACGGTGACTCCACCACCTCCCTGGGCAGCCCATCCCAATGACGAATGACTCGCTCAGTGAAGAACTTTTTCCTCACTTTGAGTCTAAACCTCCCCTGGCACAGCTTGAGACTGTGTCCCCTTGTTCTGGTGCTGGTTGCCTGGGAGAAGAGACCAACCCCTTCCTGTCTACAACCACCTTTCAGGTAGTTGTAGAGGGCAATGAGGTCACCCCTGATCCTTCTCTTCTCCAGGCTAAACAATCCCAGCTCCCTCAGCCTCTCCTCATAGGGCTTGTGCTCAAGGCCTCTCCCCAGCCTTGTTGCCCTTCTCTGGACACGTTCAAGTGTTTCAATGTCCTTCTTAAACTGAGGGGCCCAGAACTGGACACTGGACACTTAAATCTTTGAGGTGTGGTTCCCAGTTGTGGCACAGGCACCTGTGGCAAGCAGTGTAGCTTTGCGGAGGGTTTCGGTGTAAGCGGGTGGCCAAAGTACCCAAAAGCTCAATGTTACAAGAAGATATAACGCTTTTAATTCCAGTCTTTACAAATAGCACAATCCATTTGCTGTCCTTCACACATGCATTTGGGCAAGACAAGGTGAATGAGCAATGGCATCAGTCAGTTTCAGTAGAAGCATGGAGAAGGGTATTGGAAAAGAGATTTGATTTTTAGTCTCTTTTTTCCTCTTGTCTTTTTTTTTTTTAAGTTTGGTTTGTTTAAATATGGTTTTAGCTTTGCAATGGTCACAAAGGTCAAAAAGTGCCTGACAGCCTGCACAGACATAGGAATTGTTCAGTGAGACTGGGGTTTGTTAGAAGGCTGTTGAATTGTCAGGATGTACTCTCTCTCTCTTTGATGCTAGTATTTTCTGTCATTCTCTGTAGCATTACTTCTATCTTCTCTGATATCTTCAGTACATAAAGCTACTTCACATGAAGTAGTGTTCTTTGTTTCACAGCCTTGATTTATTCACAAAGTAAGCATAGGAAGGTCCTGTGAGGAACATTATATATTGAAAATTATATATTTTCATAGTGCTTCCAGGATTTGAGGTTACAGTTGTAGACAGCTTTTGGTAAAGCCTTTATAAATGAATTCTAAGTAGTTGATTTGCCTTGGACATACTCTTCTAACATAATTTCCAAATAAGACTCAGAAGTCTGAAAAACAAATAAACCATATGAACCATATCTTTCCTTCACAGCCCCAGGATACCATTTTTGCTGGTTGTGTAAGTGCTGGGAGGGAGCAAAGTATCTTTATTTCTGGAGAATTTTTGTAGAACTCAGCTTTTAAAGGCTTTAGAGACAGCAGTGTCTTTTTTTGCAGTGGTGACTAAGAAGTTCTCATTGCCTCAGGAAATCCAGGTGGATTTTACTGCAGAGCAAAAAGCTTTATGTTGACCAAAGAACAAATTTTCCTGTTCTAGATTTAAGTCTTGACTCTAAAGCATGAAATAATTATTAGAGTTTCTCAACAAAATGCTCAATATGATGATGATGACATAAGCAAACATTTTTTTCATTGACATCATTCAAAGTGCTGCACTGCTTCAGCTGAAAATAAGAATTCTAGGCAGCAAAATGAAATGGCAAGTTCAGATCAAACAATCTTGCATGGTAAGCAGGTCTAAAACTCATCTTGTATTTCATGGTTTCAACTGCTTAAAATATTTTGTGAAAAATCCCACCATCACATGGTACATCCTACAAATGCTTACAACTGTGGGGAGTTTCCCATTTCTGTCTGCAGGGGCCTGGATCTGCTAGCTGCAGCTCTTGCAAGGCCCTGCTGTCGTGGTAAAGACATGCAGCCCTAGCTGAGTCTGCTCATGAGTAGTGTGTCCAGATGGGAATGCTTTATTAGCCTAGAGGTGGCATGCTCATTTTTTCAAGTGTTCTCAATATATATGATATTGCAGGTAATAATGAAGGGTTGTGGTTTATGTGTGGTAGTAAGTAGAACTGTTTCTGAGTGACTGAAAGATGACCGCTGCATTTCATAGGCTAACCGTGGAAGGGAAGGTACTGAGAAGAAACTGTGCTGTGGAGTGGACTGGCTGTTGCTTTGTGGATACAGTTAGTAAAGGAGCCACATTGGTTTTCAAATATGCATCCAAAAATAAACAACCACAAGGAAAAGCTGGCTATGAGAATCCTGAAGGTGTACGTCTGCTCTTTGTTGAGTTGGCTTAGTTCATAGCCTTGATGATGGCTCCTGAAGTAAAATTTGTCAGAAAACTCTTAAGTCCCTTGGGTGTTTTGGTTTACTTCCACTATAAAGGAAAGAAAGCTTTCTAGTACCTGAGAGGAGCCTAGAAGAAAGCCAGGAAGAGACTTTTTACAAGGGCTAGTAGTGACAGCATGAGAGGGCATGGATTGAAGCTTGAGGAGGAGCAGATTTAGGCTAGATACTAGAAAGAAATTCTTTGCAGTAAGGGTGGTGAGACACTGGAACAGGTTGCCTGGGCAGGTCATGGATGCTCCCTCCCTGGAGGTACTCAAGGCCTTGAATAACCTGTCTAGTGGAAGGTGTCTCTGCCTATGGCAGAGGGCTTGGAACCAGATGTTCTTTAAGTTCACTTCCAACCCAAACCATTCTATGAATCTGTGAAACGTAGAGTGTTCTCATATGGTGTCCACTGGAGTATTTTGCTGCTGGAAGACCCTGTTTGGCCTTAGGTGAAGAAAGGAAGAACGGGGAGAGCAAGACATTGTAACGATTCCAAACACCTGCAGGAAATCCTCAGTTGTGCTGTCACCACAAGTATGAACAGGCAGTGCTTAGGAAGACTTTGTGTGTTTTGGGGTTCCTCAAGGTTTCAACAGCTATGTTAATATTGGTTAAATCTTTGACTTTCAGTAGTAGACCTATCAGAAATGTTGAAATTCTGGAGCAGGTATCTTAGTGTTGTGGCACAGTGATGCTATGGTCAGTACTGTGCAACGCTCAGAAAAGTAACAAAAAGTCCATGCTGCAGGGGATTTGTGCTTTAAAAGTAGAGATGATACAGTTCACATGCATAATGGCTGATCAGAAGATCAATTTGCTGCTAAGCAATGTAGTTAGAATATTGATGCCTTCAGTAGCATTTTTCATCTAGCATTTACAAAATAGTGGGCTTGACGTGAAGCACTCTACTCTTATATTCTGTCGTTGGGTTAAAAGGTAGATTGTAATACACTTCAAATAAGGTTTGAGGGATATGTTTTCTGCTAATTAAAACAGTCATTGCACTTCTTGTTTATTGGATTATTTTTTCCTTCTGGAGTTCTTTGGACTTGTGCCATGTTAGTGTTTCTCACAATCCTGGTTGTAGACCCGTAACGCAGAAAGTGAAAATGCCTTTGAAGTGGCATAAATCATTTGACATTTTGGGTTTGGTGTGTACACATGCTGCTTGGATAAAATGGATGCTTGCAGTCTTAATGCTTTCACTCTCGTCATTCAGGTTTTAACACAGGCCTGTTAGGTACCAGAGGAGTTTTACACAGAAGACAGCAGAGAACAGTCTGGTCTGAACCAAAGCAGATAACATGTCAGTAGCAAATAAAACAGCTTTGAGTCTGTGATCCTGAGTTCTCTTGGTCAGTTCGCTCTCCCAGCAGCCCATGTGATATGTGGTTGTAGGCCATAATGAGGTAACACTGATGTTCCAGGTCACCAGTAGTCTGTTTCAATACCTCTTTTTAGCATAGAGCCTTTTAAAATTATGTTTACTCGATGATTTCCAAGAACAGCTGAGAATTTTTGCAGTAGGCATAACCGGTCTGGCGCTGTCAAATTGAAAAGGGTACATGAAGATACTTGGCTCTGAGATACTTTATTACTCTTCTGGCTATAAAACTGAATTAGTAAGAAGAGAGTTCAACATGCCACAGCTTATTGCAGGGATATTTTCTCTTCATATTACTGCTCTTTGAGGATTTGATTTCTCGTTATGATAATACAGCTAATTAGCTGTGGTGTCTCCCTAACACCAAGCCACAGTCACTGTTTTGCTTTTATGAATGTTAAACTGGTGCAGTGTAGCAGAGGAGGGAAAAAAGACTAAACCACAAAGGATGCATATGCCCTTTATTTAAATTGTATACACCTGTATTTGACAGACATTGACACGGAGCTTTGAGGTGACAGATAATCATGTTTACATGCTTGTAAAAACTTAATCCTCTTGAGCCAAGAGTTGAATGTTGTGGCTGAGGTTTGTCACTGATGTGTTTGCTTTGATTCACAGTGGAGCATTTCATTGTGCAGGTTTGCTGAAGGATGCTGAGGCTGGATTGTTGTTGCTGTGCCTGCATCGCTGGAGTTCAGGCACAGAGCAACACAGGTCTCATTTCAGCAAAGGCTGCAGTTCATCTTTCATCCCAGAGATCCCAGCCAGTAAAGCTTCAAGTGGTTTTAATAAATGAATAAGAACCTATAGATCAGTTTTGCCATGGCAACTGTTCATAGTCCGTGATGAATACGACAGTTTCAAGTAACTAAACTGAGTAAAAGAAAAGGATAGGCTGCCTTGTATCTAAGTTGGGGTAAAGCCTACAGACTGGCAAGTAAAACAAGCTGTTTGAGAGCAATATGGTGAGGAGGCTAAGTCAGATGCAGGTCTCCTTTTCTGTCTTCCTGGTTGCTTGTCACAGTCTTTTTCCTTCTGATCAGCTTTCGGGCACCATCATGATTTTGAGTTAGCATAAACTTTGTTATACAGCAGCTGATACTCTGAGAGTTAATAACCTCGGTATTTTCAAACTGACTTTTTGTGTGCTGGTACTCTTTAAAAAACCTTGTCAGAGTGTATGCATTTTTTCAGTGGAGATTAAGTAAAATATCTATTGCTTCCTTTAACAGAAGTCTCTTTCTCAAGCCACTCTTTTCCCTGGTGTTTCTTGCAGGTGTTCCGTAAGGATCTCATTAGTGCCATGAAACTACCAGATTCTCACCATGTCAACCCTGATGAGTATTATATCTTCGCTGACACGTGGAAACAAGAATGGGAGAAAGGGGTTCAAGTTCCAGCCAGTCCAGAAACTATTCCACAGCCTTCTCTCAGGTAATGGTGATCAAAACACAGATCATATGCATAAAATGTCAACTTTGAGAAGATGGTCTCTCAAAAATAGGTTGTCTAAATGCAGTCATCTTTTCTTCATTATTTTATTAAAGTCTCAAATGCAGCAGCCTTCAGGTATGTTCTTAAAGCAAGTAAGTACTAATTTGGTTCTGTGGCACTTTGGTTCTGTCTGTACACTGTTAAAGTATCTACATTGTGAGTATAAAAAAAGATACCTTCTTTCCTGAGTCACACAGTGCAATGGATTAAAATCTCTGTTCTCATTCGAGTGTAGTGGGTTTAATAAATTAAACCCGAATCTTATATGTCTTAATTGAAAGCCTTCTCTACTAAGCATGATGATATAGAGCAGTAGGCACACAGCAGTTACTGATGCCAGAAAGTTACTCACTTGTTCACATAATTTGATTTTGGTTACTGTTACCAGAGCTTTAACCCTTTTTGCTTCTCTCACCACAGATCACTACTTAATATTGTAGATGTTCAGTGATAACAATTTCAGGAGAGAGATACGTAACCTTTTGTTCTCTCACACTGTGCTTAGACTAGAGAAACTTAACAGTAGTCCTGCAACCCTTCCTTGTGGACGTGGAGTGTTTCTTCTTAGAAATATTATTGCCAGCATGGTCTTTGAGAACAGATAAATGAATTGTCCAGTGAAAGTGCTGATGCCAGCATAATTTAATTTCCACTGGGGCTGTTGTCAGTGCCAAGTTATTAAAAATAAATATATAGCATCTCACACCAGCAATATTACATTAGAGGGAAAATTGCTATAGATTTGGCTGGACCAGAGGAAAAAGAAGTTCGCAAGGCAAGAAGAGGAAAAAGAGCAAAGTGAACTGGGAGGAAAAATGGCAGAAGGAGGTTACTTGTGAGAACATTAACAACCCACATTGCTGACTAAGAATTGTGGGATGCTGCTTGACTGCTGCCTGCTCCGTCTTTACTTCTCTTGCGTTATTTCCCACATCAGCTCTTCTCTCCTTGTCTCGTAAAGGGTTAGCTTCAGAAATCACGCAGAGCTGCTCATGCATGGCTCCATTCCATTCAGTATCTCCCTGGCTTCCTTTCACATGCAGGGCCTCTTCCATTGAATTCAGAGAAAGACTGACTTTATCTAGCCAAGGTCAGTCTTTCCATTCCTGTAAGCTAGTTTACTAATCAAACACTGAGTTTTATCTCTACAAAATAATTGAAAGATTGAAAACAGCAATATTTTTCTTTCTTGCTTCCTGGATGATTTTTAGCTGTTTTTTTCCCCCTTGTTATACAATAAAAATAATGCATTTGTAATGTGGACTAAGTGCCATTTACAAAATAAGGGTAGACTGTTTATCCCAAATGAAGAGCAATGTTTGTCCACCACCACACACACACACTGCAGCGGAATAAATTAAAGCTGGTATTTTCAAGAAATCAGTTGGCAGGGCTTCCTCCTATCATTTAAGAAGAACATAAAAGATTGTAGGGAGGTTTGTGCATATTTCCTGTGGGTTTCAGAAATGCTTGCATCATTGCACTGGTAGCATTTGTTAAATTGAAAATCATATGCACAGGCTTACATTTCAGAAGGAATTCTGTATATGTCACAAAGCTGAGCACGTTTTGTGTGAAGAAATGGAACTCACAGAACACTTTCTCTCCTGCCTGGCTACACTTACCCACTGGTTTAGAATCTGTAAAACCACTATAGACTTCTTTGCTCTTCTAAAAAGTATTCCTTGTCTTTCAAGGATGGGTCATAAAAAGCTGTAACTACCATTTCTGTTTGTTTTTTTCACTTTCACTCTAGGGTTGTAGCAGAAAAGGTGAAAGAAGTACTGTATACACGACCCAGGAAATACATCCACTGCTCCAGCCAAGAGCCCACAGAACCAGGTTACATCAACATTTTAGAACTGGCAGAATCTATGTGTCGCTATGACTTGGATGACATGGACATCTTTTGGCTTCAGGAGCTAAATGAAGAGCTTACAGAAATGGGTAATTTCACAGCACATCCTCATTTTAAAAGCAGCAGTTAATTTTTGCTGTTTAAGCTGTAGTTTGCTGTGCAAGGTCTCTTAAAGATCGCTGAATGAGCATTGAATGGAAATGCTAAGCAAAACAGGAGGTAAAAACGATTAAAATAACGACTCGCTTGATCTGATAATGTTTTACATAACACTGTTTTGCCTAAAATCTCCTTCACATCCAAAATCATGTGCAACTTCTGCAAACTGAGGCAGGGGTGAAGCCCACACCAGGTGGAATTAATTTTAGGACTTCAAAGCTTAAAAAAAAATGAGGTAGGAAAAGCAGATGTTTCCAGTTCTTAAACCTGAACATATTATTAGTGCAGATTCAGAGTTCTGAGGAGCTTGCATGCTAGGTTCTTAACAGACTAATTAAGTTTCACACATTAGCCCATTTAAAATCAGCTAAGTGAACTCTCTTCCATGCAACTTGTGGGTGTACAGGGCTGTGAGGGGGAGTGAGCTATGCAAATAATATATATATAATAATAATAATATTATATACTATATATTATATATATTATATATAATATATATAATATAATAATAATATATGGAATTGTCACTGGAATAATAGAGTTGTGGAGAAATAGCCTTTGTGGCTGGAATTCTTCTATAATTGCAGGTTTTTTAGGAAGGACAGGTGGACAAAAGAGGAAGATACTCAGCATCTCTTGGATTTCCCATTCATAAACAAGGAAGAACCTGTAGGGTTGTGATAAACACATCACATAATCGGCTGTAATAGCTGAAATAGTGGTGACTGAGATCCCAAAGGGAGTGAGGAAGAGAAGTAGTCTTCTGGTTCTGGACTTCAGGAGAGCATGTTTTCACTTACTTGAGTAACTGGTAGGTGGCATCTGGAAGGCAGCTCAAAAGAGGCTTTTAAGGACCATTTCCAAGTGCAAGAAAAAGATGCATCCAGACATTCAGGAAAACAGGTAGATGTGTCAGGAGACCATCCTGATGGCGCTCCACTGTCAAATTATGTACAAAGCACAAACAAGGCCAAGCTTCCCAGGCATATGGGGATGCTGTTAACAAAATCGAGGCTTTTCTAGGGGGCCGATCCCCATCCATGGACATATTCAAGATCTGGCTAGAAGCAACAACCTTGTCTAGATTAACTGTTGGCTCTGCTTGGAGCCAGGGATTAGGCTGGAGTCCCTGGCGGTCCCTTCCCACATGAATGCTTCTGTAACTCTTTTAATTCAAGAAGTCAGAAAATATCCAGGCATTGGAACAATTTAATAGCAGAAGGCATTTTATAGCAGCACTAATTTATCTTTTCCATCTCCCTATTTATTGATTGCAATGAGGAATCCAAATTATAGTCATAATTATGTGTGTAAATCCAGCAGTTAAAATACTAGCCTCTGATATTAATGTTACTTAATCCCATGTTAATGTTAATTAATCCCAGCTGCTGAAGGTCTGAGTAAAACAGTGAACTATGGGCAACAGCATCATTTTGACTTAGAATTTGGAGAGGATGCAGTCTGGAGATTTCTTGTGCTTGTGAACGTTGTAGGATTTCTTAGGAGGTGTATGTCCTGAAGCTGCCAGCTGAGGGCCAGTCTCACAGCAAATCTTTTATAAGTGGTTCTGCCTACACAAAGTTTGATTAGTGGTAGGTGTGTGGAGCTTGTGTGGTGTTCAAATGAACAGAGTATGGATTGCCAGTAGTAGTCTTTTTTTGCAGTACACATGATGGGAGAGAAGATGCTGTGTCTGCTGCTTTAGTTGTCCTTCGCTCTTCTTGCATCTCAATCCTGGTTAGAGGCACCTGACTGTCCTCTAATTCCCCTTCTCCCCTTCTCTATTCTTTGCTGCAGGATGCGGGCCCCTGGATGAAAACACAATGGAAAAGACAATTGAAGTGCTGGAACGGCACTGTCATGAGAACATGAATCATGCTATTGAAACTGAGGAAGGGTTGGGTATTGAATATGATGAAGATGTCATCTGTGATGTGTGCCGATCCCCTGACAGTGAAGATGGGAATGACATGGTGTTTTGTGACAAGTGTAATATCTGTGTCCATCAGGTTAGAGCCTGCAGCAATGTTGACATTGTCCTATGGTCAAAGTTTACCTTGGCAAGCGTGGAATTTGAATTGGTATTAAATATTAATTGAAGGGCTTTTTGATTCTGTAGTTAAGATGGGTGGTGCAATACTAAGTGTATTTTTGTATCCTGACAGTTACAGTAGATTGTGGTTTAGCATGCTGAATTCATGGACATCTGCAGTCTCATAGGACCCTGACTTGCAAGTACTTCCCCTGTGACCATAAGCAATTTTTCCCCTATTACTCAACCTGCTTTTGAAAATAAAGAGGGCAGGAACTGCTGGCTTGCCTGTTTCTGAAGACTCTAAAGATCATTTGTTTCAGAGCTGGGGCTTTCCCCATTGACTCACTAGTTAATTGGCCAGACATGGACTGTCCAAATTTAGCCATGTGAAACCATGTGTGGGCACTCAGCAGACTGATCTTTCTCAGAAGGCATAAGCACCCACAATGACTCTGCTCTCAATCTGAACATTGCTCACATTTATGGTGTTTCAGATGTAGCCAAGACTTTGCATTAGTGAGCTCAGCATAGTCAGGCAGAGGTATCCTTATGATCAAAGGGATATGAACCCTGTGGTTTCTGCACAGGGTCCTGTCCTGGAAGAGGTGTTTTCTGTAAATTGAAAAGAGACTAAGAAGGGTTTTTTAGAAGCGTATTTTTGCACTGACTGTAAGTAATACTTGGAATATATATTGGCTGAAAAAGGGCCTGTCATCTCCCTGCTTGCAGTGGGCTGGCTTCCAGCCTGCCTGCTTTCTTCATCTGATTCATTGCATGAAGCAGCCACGTGAGCCTGAATGCCAGTAATGTGGCCAGTGACAGGAATACGGCTGACAGCTGGGCTGTCTGCTTCAGCTCCTGCTTGTGCCTGTTCAGAAGTAATGACGAGTTTGCAGTCCCGAGCTTGTGGTTACCTGCTGATGGCCTGGATGCCTCCTTCCTCCTGACCCTTCCCCATGCTGGATCTGCCTGAAATTAACTGAGCTAGAGCTAATCCTAACAACAGACAGCCTGGTTTTAATCTGTGTTGGCTGTGGTTCACTATGTAGCCTCAGGTCTTTTTGTCGTCACACAGTTTAGAGGTAAGGAGCGTGAGAGGTACCCTTGTTCAAAGTGCCCTCTTGTGCCAGCTCAAGCACATTGTGAAATTACTGGTTTAGTAGTCTAGGCTTCATGGATTAAATTAGAAAATAGTTTCAGTCCATTTCCAACCACCTAAACGTGATTTTAGGTGTGAGGTCTTTTTTGTGTTAGTAATAGGAAGAATGCTGGTGGCAGGAAAAAAATCACTTGTAAAGTTTAGATTACAGCTCCCACAGTTGGGCTTTTAAAGCAGCTGTCACCACAAACACTGTTTGGATTACTCAGCCAGGTGTGTCCATAATACAGCATTTACCTCAGGAAAGTCCCTGTCTCTATAGAGCTGACATATTTATGTAATGCTTTGTGATATTGCTTCATATCAAATATGGAGATCTTATAATCAGGAGGCTGGGAAGGCAAATGTGGGAATTGCCCTGATTAGGCCATACCTGGAATGCTGTGTCCCCTCTGGGCTCCCCAGTTCAAGAGAGATAGGGAAGTACTGGCGAGAGTCCAACAGAGGGCCACGAGGATAATTAGGGGACTGGAGCCTCTCTCTCTTATGAGGAGAGACTGAAAGACCTGGGTCTGTTTGGTTTGGAAGAGAAGACCGAGAGGGGATGCTCTCATTGCATATAAATACCTAAATATCTTTTTTGGTGGTGGCCAGTAATAGGACAAGGGGCAATGGGTACAAACTAGAACACGGAGAGTTCCATCTGAATATAAGGAAGACCGTGGAGTGATGGAGCACTGAACAGGCTGCCCAAGGAAGTTATGGTGTCTCCTTCACCGAAGGCTTTCAAAATCTGCCTAGATGCATTCCTGTACAACCTGCTCTCGGTGTACCTGTTTTAGCAGGGGGGTTGGACGAGATAATCTCCGAAGGTCCCTTCAAACCACTACTGTTCTGTGATTCTGTAATTTTGTATTGGATTTGAAAGACTCTCTATGGCTAATGATCCTGTTCTCTTGTGCCTTCCCATCTCTAGGAATGGTGAGATTTCTACTAAAAAGCCACCCTTCTGATAAAGCTTTTGTTTAGAGCAGTTGAGTGGAATTAGACCTTAGCAGCCACCAGTGGTTTCAGATATGCAGGCTGGGGTCAGAGTGGCTGGAGAGCTGCCAAACAGAGAGGGACCTGGGGGTGCTGATTGACACCCGCCTAAACATGAGCCAGCAGTGTGCCCAGGTGGCCAAGAGGGCCAATGGCATCCTGGCCTGTATCAGGAATAGTGTGGCCAGCAGGAGCAGGGAGGTCATTGTGCCCCTGTACTCTGCATTGGTTAGGCCACACCTTGAGTCCTGTGTCCAGTTCTGGGCCCCTCAGTTTAAGAAGGACATCGAGACACTTGAAGGTGTCCGGAGAAGGGCAACAAGGCTGGTGAGAGGCCTTGAGCACAAGCCCTGTGAGGAGAGGCTGAGGGAGCTGGGATTGTTTAGCCTGGAGAAGAGGAGGCTCAGGGGAGACATTGCCCTCTACAACTACCTGAAAGGTGGTTGCAGACAGGAAGGCGTTGGTCTCTTCTCCCAGGCAACCAGCACCAGAACAAGGGGACACAGTCTCAAGCTGCACCAGGGGAGGTTTAGACTCGAGGTGAGGAAAAAGTTCTTCACTGAGCGAGTCATTCGTCATTGGAATGGGCTGCCCAGGGAGGTGGTGGAGTCGCCGTCCCTGGAGGTGTTCAAGGGGAGACTGGATGTGCCATGGTCTAGTTGTGAGGTCTGTTGGGACAGGTTGGACTTGATGATCCTTGGGGTCTCTTCCAACCTTAGTTATACTGTGATACTGTGATATACCCAGTTTTACTATGCATGGGTATATGTAGAGCAGGATGTATCTAGATACATATGTAGTTAGCCGTTAACTGCTATAATTCCAATAAGAAAATAGACTAATATTTTTTTTTCAGTGGTTTGGTTTTTTTTGGGGTGGGCTTTTTTTGGTGGTGGTTGTTCAAACCTAGTGCAACTTGAGAAAGATCTCAAAATACGTCATTTTCTGAAGGGTTAAGTGCAATACTCAGGTATAAAATCCAACACCTCATAGTTTCAGTATGTGTCATAACTTTTGATCCAATACCATGTAAATATTTGAAGTAACAAGTAATTCACAAGACTGTAACCACAAAGGTAATTTAATGTTTCAGGAAGCAGTCTTCAATCAGACAGCTCATATCCCTTCATATCTGAGTAGAATTATGGTAGTATGTGAAGTTATTAGTGGTAGGAAATAGTGATTTTTAAAAAGGATTAGTTGCAAAAGCAAATTTCAAGAAATGTCTTTGTTTTTTTTGCTTTGGAAATGTAGAATGCACTTAAAAGGAAAGACAGGTTCTTAACACCAGTGGGGTTGATCAGTCACAATCAAATAATCACAGAATTGAAGAACTGTCAGAGTTGGAAGGGACTGCAAAGATCATGCAGTTCCAATATCCCTGCCATGGGCAGGGACACCTCACACAAGATCAGGTTGCTTAGAGCCACATCCAGCCTGGCCTTAAAAAGCTCCAGTGATGAGGCTTCCTCCACCTCCCTGGGCAACCTGTTCCGTGTCTCACCACCCTCATGATGAAGAACTTCTTCCAAACATCCAATCTGAATCTCTCCACTTCCAGTTTCTGCCTAGTCCTATCACTGTGTGACATCCTAAAAAGTCCTTCACCAGCTTTCTTGTAGGCCCCTTTAAGATACTGAAAGGCCACAATAAGTTCTCCTCAGAGCCTTCTCTAGCAGTTTGTACCACAAGACTGAATAACCCCAACTCCCTCAGTCTGTCCTAACAGGAGAGGTGCTTCAGCCCTCCGTTATCCTCGTGGCCCTTCTTTGGGCATGTTCCAGCATGCCCATATACCAGTGCACCTTTTAAACAGAGTGCAGCAGAAGAGGCTTTGCTGTAGAGGCTGTCTATTTCTTTGATCACTCGATTCATTTTAAGATAGTGAAATTAGAGAAAGGTTAAATAAAAGCCAAACTGTGCCTTTAGTATTTGGAAGCTTTGGTCCTTGTGATTATTACTGCTTGTGCATGAAGTCCCCTGATCCTGGAGAAGGATCAGGGGTGACCTCATTGCCCTCTACAACTACCTGAAAGGTGGTTGTAGACAGGAAGGGGTTGGTCTCTTCTCCCAGGCAACCAGCACCAGAACAAGGGGACACAGTCTCAAGCTGTGCCAGGGGAGGTTTAGACTCAAAGTGAGGAGAAAGTTCTTCACTGAGCAAGTCATTCGTCATTGGAATGGGCTGCCCAGGGAGGTGGTGGAGTCACCATCCCTGGAGGTGTTCAAGGGGAGATTGGACGTGGCACTTGGTGCCATGGTCTAGTCGTGAGGTCTGTTGGGACAGATTGGACTAGATGATCCTTGGGGTCTCTTCCAACCTTAGTTATACTGTGAAGTCATCTCAGTGCAATGATCTTACTACCTGTTTTCCTCCAAGGCATGCTATGGAATCTTAAAAGTACCTGAAGGGAGCTGGCTGTGTCGCACCTGTGTCCTGGGAATACATCCTCAGTGCCTCCTGTGTCCCAAAAGAGGAGGTGCCATGAAAGCTACCAGGACAGGGACCAAGTGGGCACACGTGAGCTGTGCTCTCTGGATTCCAGAGGTAAAACTCAATTTCTGACTTTTTCTTCTGTACCGCAGACTCCTTTCCATCCTCCTCCTTCATTCTTTCCTCTGCCTTTTTGTGTTGTCATGATTTAATTGTCTGTCTGGCTTAATATCAGACTTCATCCTGATGAGTCTGCCCAGTCTGTGAGGACTGGAAGAGTCCTCAGTTCGTGTTCAATTACTTAATCATTTTGTCTCCATTTTCTCAGCAGTCACTTCTTGGTGTCGTTCTGGTACCTGAGTGACCTGCTAGAAAGGGTTACTGATGTAAGCTAGTGTGCACTGTGCAACTGCAGCTTTGTTGTCTTTCTTACCTTCCAGTGTTCTGTTAGGTGTATAAACTGCAGGCCTATGTCTGCTCTTGTGTTATTTGTGTAGGATGGACTCAATCTGTAGTTAAAGGGGCTTTTTGAAACTATTTTTTTTTCTGAATGGTGGGGAGGTGAGGTTTTTATCTTCTGTGTTATATTTCATTAGTAAATAAAATATGCTTTAATATATTTGTGCTTTCATGCATGGAGAGTTTAATAATGAAGACTTGCACCTCTTCCTCTATCTTGAATCTGGTTTAACATCACATAATTCTGTAAATTGGAATGTTCAGTCATGTATAGGTGGGGGTTGTATTCCATTTTTCCACCTGGAATATTTCTATTTTCTTTCTGGTAGAATCCACAGTGATTTAATGTGAGGCAGTAGCCAGGTCTGTCAGCGCTACGACGTCAGGGAGAAGGATGCCCCTTATCTTTTGAACCTTAGGCCTCACATTTTCAAAACACTGAGGATGATGTTAAGATTTTGGCTTGTGGTTGGGTCTTTGGTTTTGGTGTTGGGTGTTGTTTTATTGGGGGTTGGGGTTTTTTTATTGTTTGGTTTGGTTCTTTGGTTGTTTTTTGGGGAGGGTTAGTGGTGTTTGTTGTTTCGTTGGTTTGGGTTTTTTGTATACATGTGGGCTTTTTTATCATAGCAACAAGAAGTAAAGTGTAATTCCTAGTTCTGTCTCAGGCATATATCTGCTTTTCAAGGGGACTGTCCCTGCAGATGCACTTTTACTTCCAGGCCTGCAGGGAATTCCTGGCATCTCTTCCACTTTTAAGGAGAGAGGAGTTGAGGAAAAAAAACCCACAAAATATTTACTTTAAAATTAAAGGGGGGAAAAATTTTTCAATCTCCTAACTACTTTGCCTATACTTAGGAAGTGTCTTGGCTGGAAGCTCTCCTGGCTCTGAGCAGACTTGTTTTCCTAGGAGATCCATTCTGTATGTGATTGCCTTGATGCTCTTGCCAGCAGAAGAGGAACTGACATGTTTTGGAAGCATGTGATGGCAGAGCTGGGAACACACACTGTCTTCCTGCCTGCTCACCTCCTTCCAGCTGAGAGAGAGAAGCTCCCAAGGGAGCACTCAGGTGGTAGAGCTTGAGCCACCATTTGGTGGCTCCAGGCCCCTCCAAGCCTTGGGTACCTCCACACCAGTGCCAAGTGTGTTGGGCATAGTGAGTAGGGGCAGGAAGTACCTCTTGGTTCCATTCTCTTTCTCAGTCTTCTGCATTGTTGCATGTGAGACAGTTCAGTCAACAGAGAACCCTTTGGGAATCTCTGCTAAATTGGCAGGTCATTTCCTGTCTGGACAGTCACCATGATATGCTGCAAAGGCCAAAGATGACCTGGGGATGAATACTTCGTTGGGGAATGCATAATCTGATACTTGTTTTTATTCTTCCCAAGATAGTATCACTCAGGAATCCTTAAACATATGGATTGTAAAGTCACTGCCATTTTGTCTTGTGGCCCTAAAAAAAATGGAGAAAGGCAGAATGCAGAGAGGAGTGGGCCATAAACTTGTCTGTTTCTTGTAGTAAAGTGTTCAAAGAGCAGCTTCACAAGTCCCCAGGTATAGGCTAGCATTGTTTCAGGCAATTGCACCAGCTATTTTCCTTCATTAACTCATTCAGCTCTGTCTTAAAACATTGGGTGTTTTTTTTTTACATCCATTCCTTGTGAGCTCATGAGGCTTTCTTGACCCACAGTGGGTCAAGAAAGACTGGGGCATTTGAAGGTTTTTACTTTCCAAAATGTACTCATTGTTCATTTATGTCCTTTTATTCTTCTGCCTTCATTGTCTTTTCATGTAAATATGTAGTCTATTTCATGTTTTCTTAAAAAGCATTCTTTTAAACGTGTGTGTGTGTGTAAAGAAACACAGAGAAGAAAATTTGCACTGCTTTCTGAAATTCAAGGTCCTTCTCTGCCTTAGATAACCCATTACAGTTGTGTCATCCCTCAGTGTGGTGTTAGCTGAAGCAGAAAGTTATTTTGCCTTGCTGCAACCGGAAGGGGCTCAAACTGACTGTCCTTAGCTGCTGCTGTGAGTGGCCACGCTCCAGCCACAATGCTGTCTTTCCCAGCCACTGATGCAAATCGGTGTGTGTTCAGTGCAGCTGCTGGTGGCAGATTAGCAGGGGAGCTGAGGAACAGAGTACTGCAGGGTGACATAGAGAAAGCAGGTCATATGCAGAACAGTTACAGAGAAGATACTTCAGCAGCCCTTTGTCCTCAGTCTCTCCAAGTCGTAAAAGTTCTTCAGCAGTCATAATGTAACCTGATACAAGGTGAAGAGGAGAAAACTGCTACATTTTAACAGCAGATGGGTTATTCCTGCCTTGGCATGGGAGGTTTTAGGGAATGAAAACACTGGACTCTTGCTTTCTTGTTCCCTCAGTGGCAGCAAAGTTCAGTCAGGCCTTGCCTTGACTTCTCTCTTTGAGTATCAGAAACATGCAGACGGCGTGAGTCCAGTATAAATAAATCGCACCTGACTCTGTAAGCGCCTCTTTGTGTGTTTGCAAAGTGGAGTAATGTAAACAGGCAGTATTGCAAGCTGAATAGGCAGTATTTCCAACATAAATATTTCCTGACCTTACAAATTCTTTCTGGGAATGGAGCAGGGAGAGCATTAAAAGGGCCAGAGAGGAGCAGGGAGAGGGACTTTGTCAATTCCCAGCTCCTGCTAGGAAGCGTAGTGGAAAGTTGGTATTATTCAGTCTCCATAGAAGTTCACTGAAAATTTTAGTTTCTTTTTGAAAGGAGCCTAGACAACCTTATAAACCCTTAAATCCCAAAGGAAATCTTGCTTCATAGTATAGTGGTAACTGGGACAAGAATTCTGGTCAATCTTAGTACAGTATTGTTTCAGAAATGCATGTGCAACTTTGCAACCACCTCTGGTTTTGAGCACAGTCAAAGCAGACTGATAAAAGACTCATTTTGGAAGCAAAAAAAAAGCTATATTTGATGGTGTTTGAGTGCTGGACATTACTTTGTGGAACTATTGAAGCTGTTCAGAGAAAATTTTGTCAGTTTGCCTCTAGTTTATAGGAAGGCCCAACAGATTAATTGTTTGTCATCTCTGCCTGATGGGGGCATCACATACTGCCTGAAAGATCTCACTATCTTACTAGTGAAGACTTTCTGGAAATGCCATGCACCAGATTGACCTCAGTATCTTCCAGAAGATGTGGCTTACTGTTGGGGGGATCAGAGAGTAAAATGCTATGAAAAATAGAAATGTTATTGAGTTAATTGAGATCATTCCTTTGTGAACTGCTGACTGTCAACTTCTTAAAAATCTGGATGGGATGAACCATCAGTTTCAAAGCTGTCTTCCACTTCCTTAAAGGATCCTTAGAGTGATACAGTCATAAGGAGTGAGCAGCAAAAATTCCTAACTTGAGTGTAGCAACTATGACTCTTGGACTCAGTGAACTGTCTTTGTATGTCTGCTGAAGCAAAGCCTTTCCTCCTCAAGGGATTAAGTGGGTTTTAAAATTAATGTGTGCATCAGGTGATGTTAATGTAGCTCCAAAGGGAAGCTAGGAAATTCACCTTAGTTTACTGGTTCTTACAGAGTCACCAGTTCAATTATCCCATGTTAAACAAATTCATGTAAGCTGGATTTCCCTAGGAGAGTCTTACTATGGATTTAAAGAAAGAAAAATTACTGTAGTGTGATGTTCTGAAAGGTTCTAGGGAAGGGGGAAAAAAAATAGCTGTAACTGCTTTCTGAAGGAATCAGCTTTATGCTGGCCTCATAGTGCCACAGAACAACCTAGGAACCTCCTTTCTTTGAATTCTTACATCTGACCCCTTTAGGAAGAGGCTTCTATTACACCACTGGAAATACAGGTCTGCTCTGTTCAGGTGAATTGTTCCTGTGTATCTGCTTCAGGCAGACAGCCCTCCAAAGCACACAACTGCTAAATTCAAAAAGTGCTGTGTAAGCATCAAAAGCCAGGATTTTGGAGACTGGCATCCCAGGGTCAGCATAGTTACCTCACTGAAGTCTTCTGCCATATGCCATTCTCATACTGGCCCAGTTCTCTGTGTGGTCATTCAGAGCTGGCCAACTTTTTGTTTCTTTCCTTGGATAATTTCCGTCTGTCAAGACTGCCTGTGGGATGCCCTACAGAGATAATTTATATCTGTTTTGGTGTCCAAATTATGGACAGGGTTTTGGGTTTTTTGTCCATATGGACAACAGGCAACTGAGAAATTTGTCACCATGGATATTTGAATGTTAGCGTAACAAAGGAGCAAGGATTATGTGCTTTTGTCAATGTTTTCTTTCTTTTAACTGTAATCTGGTCTGCCACAGACCAAGGGATCATCTAGAGTAAGTATGTGAAAACTGGAACAGGAGAATAGACTGCTCTTTGTAGTAAGAGGAACTGGTTGTATTCTTTCTCAAATTATACTTGATACAATCTGTAGTGAAGTGTTATTAGAATCACGTTTTGCATTGGGAGTGCTTAGAGGAGAGGCAGAGCTGGGAAGCAACGCTTTCCCCAGCTGCTGACTGATAGATGTGATTCTGCTCCATACTGAGCTGGCAGAAATAACTATTGTAGCAGATCTATGGACCTTAAAGAAGGAACTTTTCAGGTAAGTATGAGTAAGTGCTCCCATTTCCTTCTGAGTAGGTTTTGGGGTGTTTGGGTTTTTTTGTACTTAGATCTGTTAAAGCAACACAGATAACTAATGATAGAATGAGAGGGGATGGCCTCAAGCTGCACCAGGGGAGGTTTAAACTGGATATTAGGAAAAAATTTTCACAGAAAGGGTTGTGAGGCACTGGAATGGGCTGCTCCAAGAGGTGGTTGAATCACCATCCCTGGACATCCTTAAAATCCATATAGGTCTGGTGCTTGGAGACATGGTGTAGTGACAGCCTTGGTGGAGTGGGTAAAATGACTGGACTTCATGATCTTGGAGGTCTTTTCCAGCCTGGATCAGAGGTCTTGATGGTTGGGCTCAATGATCTGAGAGATCTTTTCCAACCACACAGTTCTACAAGTATGAAAAAATAAGCCAGAATGGAAAGGAAGTAACTATCAGTCAAGTGGTTCACAACAAGGCATGCAGCAGATGCCTTAAAAGTTTTGAAGAATCAGCTACCAGGTTAAACTAGTATTAGGGGTCTACCCTGTTGTTTTCATGTGGGGTCTTTTAAGGTCTCTATACTGAGAAGTAGGAGCACATTGTGATCTCCTGGTGAGATAAATGTGTGGTCATATTTCTCCTTCTGGTGTGAATGGAGGGTTTGTTTTTATTGCCTTGAGAACTGGTTTCCATGCTGGGTTTTTCTTTGTTTACAGGTTAGTATTGCTTGCCCGGAAAGGATGGAGCCAATCACAAAGGTGTCTCACATTCCACCAAGTCGATGGGCTCTAGTGTGTAGTTTATGCAAACTGAAAACTGGTGCTTGCATTCAGGTATGTACTTGTCCTGTGGTGGCTGTGGCATGAGTCTATGTGAAAAAGACAGTTCTGAGTTTGCATTTTGTTCTTCTGTGTTCAGAGATGCCTCCTTCTTCAAGGATGTTTGCTATGAAATCAGTTCACACGCACAGAGGCTTGGGAGTTAGTCTGAGCAACTGCTTTTCTTTTTTAGGCAGGCTGAGCTGTATAAGGACTGCTGTGGCTCAGAGATGGATAGAAAGGTCCTTCCTGTTGAACACTGTCCACAAACAGGAAAATATTAAATCAAAATGCCGGTTTCAAAGAGCTCAACAAATACTTTTAAGAGTGCTTTGGAAATACATGTTTGTAGGGATGGGCTTTCATGCAATTCAGTTAATTCTGCCCTTTTTTCTGGTTTGTTTCTGCTGTTACTGATCGAGGTTTTATTTTATCTGTAGTGTTCCGTGAAAAGCTGCATCACTGCCTTTCATGTCACCTGTGCCTTTGAGCATAGCTTAGAGATGAAGACTATCCTGGATGATGGGGATGAGGTCAAGTTCAAGTCATATTGTCTAAAGCACAGCAAGAACAAACAGAATTCCCTGCCTGGTGTTGATGAGCATCCCAAAAGCGTGTCAGACCAGAAGCAAACAGAGAGTGAGAAAACCAGTTTACGAGCCCAAAAGCTCCGAGAGCTAGAAGAAGAGTTTTACTCCTTAGTTAAAGTGGAGGATGTTGCAGCAGAACTGGGCCTTCCTAAACTTGCTGTAGATTTCATCTACAATTACTGGAAGTTAAAACGAAAAAGTAACTTTAACAAACCATTATTTCCTCCCAAGGAGGATGAAGAAAATGGCTTGGTGCAGCCAAAAGAAGATAGCATTCATACTCGCATGAGGATGTTCATGCATTTGAGGCAAGACCTAGAGAGGGTAAGAATTTCTCTGGTAAAGTTTTGAAAAATTGCTTGCAGGTGAGCAAGGTCTTTGTGGGTAAAAGTGGGAATGGGAGAAGCACAGGGAGATGGTTTAAAAAATCATGATTTAAAAAACCCCAGATAGTGTGAGGCCTTCAATCTTTTGATATGCTGTCCTGTCTGCTGGAGAGACTTTCAGAAAGTGTCCCTTCCCAGTCCAGTGAGAGATTCAGTGTGAAAACAGTGCTTCATGGCTTTCTTAGAGGCTATTCCTTTATACATTTGAAGATGCATGTTTCTATACACTATGGACATATTTCCTAATTGCCCCCTTGATTCCAACTTCAGCTGAGTAGCTGTTGAAAAAATTTGAGTAAGTTTGTTTGCCCTGGTTGTTGCTGATACAGATTCAATAACAAACAATATTAGTTGAGTTAAACAAAAGTGAGGGCAAACAGCGAAGGAATGAGCAGAGCTGCTCACCCTTGTGGTTTGAAGGTGAAGTCTTAGATGGTTAACTTCCATGGTGATTTTTTAGCTACACACAAGGAAGAGGACTGGCCTGTACCCATACCACCTTGCATGACATCTGATTCAGGAGTGTTCACCACTCTTCCTCACCAGTGTGCTGGTGTCAGCTAGTTCCAGGTTGTGGGCAGGCTGAATCACTCATCTCTCTCTTGACCTAGATGCTTTCATGGCAACTAGCTGCCTTAGGTGCTACAGTTGGTTAGCGATCTGAAAGCAACCCACTAAGGCTATCACTGCTTGAGGCTTTACTGAGAAAAAGGAAATTATCTTTTTATCGGTAGCTAGCCGGCCTCTTATCAGATTGCCAGCTAGCTGATAGTCTGAAACGATGGAATCCATCAGCAAAACTCAGAACAGGAATTCATTCAGGAAGGCACACAAGAGAGTGCCTTTTTCTAGCAGCTGATGGAGGAGGAAGCCAGGCTTGTTAATTTCTCAGAGGCTTCCCATTAGGTTGGCCTTCTGGCTGGTGATCACCTGCAGTGTTCAAGTACTTACAGATAGGTAGTAAATTTTTAAAAGGAAACAAAATTAATTTAGTGTGCTAGATGTGATCTATAGATGTTGGGGAGGAAAAGCAGAAAAGAGGAAAGAGTGTTGCAAGAGAAGGGAAAACAATACCGGAGAGAGAAGAACCTGAAGAATGCGGAGAGAGGAGTGTTGGAACTAAGATTTGCACTCATCAGTGTAACTGTCATCTTGAATCTAATTGTGATCAACCTCAGATATCCTTTTCCAGGACTGTTTTGGATGTGGATCCTTACACTGAAAAGAACATTTGAAAACCCCTTCATGTGTTTCAAAAGGACAGTTGGGATTTTGAGTTTGGTTGGTTTTGGTTTTTGTTCTTTCGAGAGACCATTTCAGGCTTTCCCTTTTTGTGCAATAAGTGGTTGGTTTGCATCAGATTTTGTTGACATTGATGTACTACTTGTGAGTGGAGATAATTCGTTTGAAATGGTTGTCTCAAAGTTTCTGAACTTCTTGCGTTGCAAGACTTTCTACTCAGCTTTATCTGGGGATGAATATAAGTTTGGGAATCTTTGAATTTCCTTTCTGAGGAGAGACTCCAATTCTGACCAGATGGGACTGAGTGCTGGGGAAGTATGTTTGAACAATGTCTCCAACAGCCCTTACACTGTTTCTGTGTTCTGAAAGCTCTTTTGAGGGTTTATCAAGACCTTTCGGTGCATCTTCCTGTTTTCATTACATTAGGTGGCAATGTTGCCACCTATAATAAATAACTATAATAAATAGTGAAAGTAGAATTATGTGGAACTGAATCACAGAATCATAGGACAGTTTGGGCTGGAAGGGACCTTTAAAGATCATCTAGTCTTAACAACCTTGATCATGAACTGGGACATCTTTAAACAGATCAGCCCTGTCCAACCTCACCTTGAACAGTTGCAGAGAAGGGGCATGCACAGTTTCTCCAGGCAACCTGTTCCAGTGTATCGCTACCCTCATTGTACAAAGTGCCTTCCTTATGCCAAGTGTAAATCTTTCCTCCTTTAAAACCATTGTCCTTTGTCCTCTCAGTACAGGCTCTGGTTTCTCTCTTTCTTATAGCCCCCCATCACATAATGAAAGGCTGTGACAGAGTCTCACAAAACTTTCCCTTCTCCAGACTTAACAACCCCAACTCTCTCAGCCTTTTTTCATAGGAGAGTTGTTCTATCTCTCTGATCATTTTGGAGGCCCTCCTTTGGACTTACTGCAACAAGTCAGTGTCTTGTGTGCTGAGGACTCCAGAGCTGGACAGAGTACTCAAAGTGGGGTCTTAGGAGAATGGAGTAGAGGAGGTGAATCACCTCTCTCAACCTGCTGGTTTTGCTTCTTTTGATGCAGCCCAGAATACCTGTGACCTTCTGGGTTACCAGCACACACTGCTGACTCATACAATTTTTCACACACCAGTATTTTCAAGTCCTTCTCCACAAGGCTGCTCTGAATCTATGCATCCCCCAGTCTGTATGATCTTGGAGATTGTCCCAACCCAGGTGCAGGACTTTGCACTGTTGAACTTCACATGGCAGTGCAATAGAATTGGAAAAGAAACTGGCAAAGAGTCAGCCAAAATGTGTACTCTGCACAGAAGCCAGAGTGTGCTCTTAGAGATGATCTGCATGTTACCTTTATCTGAACAGGCCAGGTCTCTTTGGTAGCTTTGTAAAAAGTATTACTTCATAATATTGCAATAATTTTAGAGGGGACAAATGTAGTTTAGCTGTTAAAAGTTATTCTGTGAAACACATTGCAGGGAAGTTCTGGGAGAATCCAGAAGTAACATCCCCAGCAACTCCACAGAGTGGAAGCAGGTCTGCAGAGAAACAAGTCTTAGAAATTACTTTTCTTTTGACTGGAATTTCGTGTTCACTTGCTGTACTTACAGATGAAAAGATATTGCAGAATACATTTAAGGAATTCATTAAATTGGCAATTAAAAAAAAAATACATTTTTTTTTCTTTCAGTCATAGTTACAGACATTCAGTGATATACACAGGAATTTTGTCAAGGGATTTTATACTTAATGTTGTTTAAATTCTGTTGCTGATGCGCTGTTTTAACCTGCGTCAAGATTTGTTTTCTTATTGCCTATTAAGGCTCCTCTTATTCTTCTGTAGGTAAGAAATCTCTGCTACATGGTAAGCAGGAGAGAGAAACTGAAGTTATCTCACAGTAAAGTACATGAACAGGTCTTCAATTTGCAAGTCCAGCTCATTAATCAGGAAATTGCTGCAGGTAATTATATAAATGTAAAATATTTATGAATTCCATCTGCATTTCAACTAAAACCTGTGTTATCTTTTTATGTTTCTGCTTGGGGTTTTTTTTTAACACTGTAAGTTTACCAGTTAAACTCTCTTAAAGCATACAGTCAGCTGAAGCAGCAACACACATGTAACTCTTCCCTCTCTTGAAACATCCAAGCAAGTATTTTTTTATGTTACGGATGTTTCTGGCCTATGCCTATTTCTTGTTAATTGCTATGGAATCCGAATAGCACAAACAAGCTTGGGTTTGCATCCTTAGGCAGCTGTTTTATGGTGCTGTTTCCCCACAGCAAGCACTGCACTGCTTGCTTGCTGTCAGTAGTTGGTTCCTTTGGGCAAAAAAGAAGAGTGACCGATAGGAATCGCTGTTGTCACGTTGCCTTGTGTGCTGGGTGAGCAGCACAGCGAGGTATTTCTTAGCTTGTCACCTGCAGTTACTCTCCTTTCTTCAAAAACAGTATCCTGACTTTTAATAGCGAAGAGTAACTGATTAGGAATGCTGACATACCAAAACTCACTCTGCCCTTCATTTTTGTAGTGAGCATTTTGAAACAAGGACCACAGCACTTGGGAAGAGGAAGAGTGGCAGTTACTTAGCTTTACTCTTTTTTTAATAGGGAAGACAGCTATTTCTTCCACATGAAGTGAAGATCTCTTTTTCTTTCAAGATACATAGCATGCTTTTAGAATAGAATAGAATAAACCAGGTTGGAAGAGACCTTCGAGATCGTCATGTCCAACCTATCATCCAACACTACCCAATCAACTAAACCATACAACCAAGCATCCTGTCAAGCCTCACCCTGAACACCCCCAGTGACGGCGACCCCACCACCTCCTCGGGCAGCCCATTCCAATGGGCAGTCACTCTCTCTGTGTAAAACTTCCTCCTAACCTCCAGCCTAAACCACCCCTGGTGCACCCTGAGACTGTGTCCTCTTGTTCTGGTACTGGTTGCCTGGGAGAAGAGACCAGCCTCTGCCTCACTACAACCCCCCTTCAGGTAGTTGTAGAGAGCAATAAGGTCACCCCTGAGTCTCCTCCTCTCCAGGCTAAGCAACCCCAGCTCCCTCAATCTCTCCTCATAGGGCTTGTGCTCCAAGCCCTTCACCAACCTTGTTGCCCTTTTCTGGACACGCTCCAGCAAGTCAACCTCCTTCCTAAACTGAGGGGCCCAGAACTGGACACAGTACTTGAGGTGCGGCCTAACCAGTGCAGTGTACAGGGGCAGAATGACCTCCCTGCTCCTGCTGGCCACACTGTTCCTGATGCAGGCCAGGATGCCATTGGCCCTCCTGGCTGCCTGGGCACACTGCAGGCTCATGTTCGGCCTACCATCGACCAGCACCCCCAGGTCCCTCTCTGCCTGGCTGCTCTCCAGCCACTCTGACCCCAGCCTGTTAGAGTTAAGTCTTTGTGTCTGTTTTTTTTCTCTACCCCCTGAAACATGGATAGGTTTCATTAGTACTGACAAAGTTGTTGGGGTTTTCTTTAAACTCTTTTAGACCAGACTAATGTTTTGTGGAAGCAGGAGTACTCTAAAGCACTTTGGCTTTGTGTTAAATGCATTTTATTAGAAATGTCTAGTCAATTTATTTTATGTCTTTAAAATACAACTGCTCTTTTAATGCTTATTAGGATAGCTTGATCGCCGCTTTGAGATGGTACTATATGCAGATAATAGCATAAAGACTAATATATGGGGGTAAAAAGACTTCTGAAGTGTAGGGAATTTTATAATGCAAAGTACAGAGCTGAATTAAGTCCAAATGAAAATTCAGTTTGAAGCATTGTTTTTTCTCTATCCAAAACTGAATGTGAATCTTTTTTTACAGCTGCTTTGGAACTACTTCAGTCGTATTTCAAAAGCGCTTGGGTTCACTGGCTTAATGCCCTGTGAGAAGGGCACATTGTTATTTTTAATGGCAATGCTAAAATGCCTTACCTAAATTCCAAAACGGTGGGTAATTTGGAGCAGGTGTCATTATCCCCACTTCTCTTTAATGTCCTAAAATGGTTTCACATTGATTGTTTGCAAATGCTCCGTACTGTTTGCACAACCTTTTAATGGACTGCAAGACTTGTTACCGATAACAAAATTATTAGCTTCTTTTAAAATCCTTTTTGCCTTTTGCCTCCTCGTATCTTTCTCCTGTAGGCCATGCCCTGACAAGTGCACTAGAGAACACGCTGTTCTACCCACCTCCTAGGATCACCCTGAAGTTGAAAATGCCCAAATCAGCACTAGGAGATTGCAAAAATAACTCACTGAAGCCTGGCAACAGGCCGCTTTCTCCTGACAACAACAGCACTGTTTACAGCAAACGAAGCCTGCCGATGTCCAAGGAGTCCTTTGAAATCAAAGCGAAATCTTACTCCAGGTATCAGCACGACAGCAGAAGTAACGGGCTATTGGCAGGGATCGGCAAGCCGCGGAGTGAGGTAAAGGATTCTGGTCCCACACAGATTCCGGAGTTTTACCGGGGCCAGCCGTCTGGGAAGCCCTTAGCACTCCAGGCTGCTTTGCACGGACAGTCTTCCATTGGGAACGGGCGGGTGCAGCAGGAGAACTTGAGGCTGGCGGCCAGATCCAATGGTCTGATGGGCAGGGCTGGAGACGTGAGCCAGAGAGACAGCTCCAGCCAGACGCCCTACGAACAAGAGTCCGTGCTCACAACTCACTTGGCCAGCCAGAGCAGTTTCAGAAAATCTACCATAGAACATTTCAGCCGATCCTTTAAAGAGGCTACCAACAGTCTGGTGAGGACCACAGAAGATCTCCGATGCTGTGAAAAGCCAACAAGAAGACTTGCAGCAAAAGATCGCTTGTGGAGCAAGCAGATGCTTGAAGGTGCTCCTTACCAGGACAATGACGGGTACTGTCCTGACTTAGAGCTGAGTGACTCTGAAGTGGAAAGTGATGAAAACAAAGAGCAATTGAGGTTAAGACGCAGTAGCTCAGAGAGAGAAAGCCCAAGTAAGGACTTTGGAAGAGATTGTCACAATAGAAACAAAAAGAATATGATTTCTCACAGTTCGGTACAAAGGTGATTAGAAGCCCCCACGGGGTTAACTCAGCCTTTATGTGTTCCAGTGTACCAGTGCAAAGCTCAGCATCAAAAGGTTCCAGAAAATAGTCCAGGACCTACGTTAGGAAGAGTTGCAGTAGGGGATGGGGGGCAGGGAGAGAAGTAAGTGTAGTTCTGTTCAACTGTGAATTGACTGGCAGTTTTCGCAGGGTTAATTCAATGATTGCAAAGTCATGTGGAAATCTGTGTGTTCATTTTAGAGGGTAACACCTGGGAGAGCAAGAGGCAGTTAATATTTGTGTAAATTCAAGAAACTGTTCCCCCTTTGCCAGCTTACATGCGAGGCATCATGTTCATGTTATGCCAGTCTTGTGGTGGACAGGTATTAAAGAAGCCCTTGCATAGCTCTACTGTGTTGCAGGAGAACTGCAAATGGAGACACTGAAACTGCATTTCTGCAGCACCTGCAGTATGGCTTTGATCCAGCAACACACTTCCAGATGTGTGAGGAAGTTAAGCACATGGAAAAATCCTGATGGTTTCCCCGAGGAACGTTTGTGCTCAGCTCTCCGAGCACATCCTGGCGTGCTCTGCTGGATCTGGCCCAAAGTGACTACTAAGTGACGATCCTCTTCTGCAGGAGGCTTTGAACTGCAGTGACATTTGCAGGCTCCTGGCAGAAGGTGGAAGCAGGAGTCACTGGTACTGCCAAACTCGGCTGACCTCTAGGCACGCCCCCTTTGCCTGCTCTTGCTGAAGGTTGTGCTTCTTTTCACAACAACTTGCTTATTTTGTAAATACACAACTTCTAGTACTTCTTCTTTTTTTTTTTTTTTTTAATCTCTGTACATAGTTGCTTGTTGTGGGATGCACTTGTAAATATTTTACCCAGCTAACAAGTACAGATGGCTAATTTTGTGGATAGTGTTTACAAAAGTAGACGTACTACAAAGGAAAATGCTAATGACACTTAAATTTAGGCAATCACCGGTGATGCCAGGTTACTCTTGAAACATATTCCGTGCCCAGAGGTCTTCTTACCTGGTATTTTTAAAATAAGCTGAATTAGAGATAATTTTATCTGAAATTTTTATGCAGGCACAAATTTTCAACCCTAGCTGTCAGAATGCAGGTGTAGAAGCCTTCCTTCTGGCACTTAGGTCTGTAAAATTTTAGCCAGTGACGGTTTCGAGTATGTTGAGGGGTTTTTTTTTTGGGTTGGGTTTGTTTTGGTTTTTTTCAATTGCTGAAAAAAAATCCATTGTTTTACTAAGCTGCTTTTCAACCTCTGGATCAGTTGCTGTTTCCCAAACTAACACTTGTTTTTTTGGTAGGTCCTGTAAAATTAGCAGTTATTAAGTAGTGATTACATTTCAGCCGGTACCGAAGGGAATCTTTTTCTGTTCGTTTCAGTGACAGGGTTTTTTATGTTTGAATGCAAACAAGCTTGTTTTCCAGGTGGTGTTCTGTTGATCAACGAAGTCCCTGCAGGGGTTTCTCTAAAATGCTGTACCTTTCTTACAAATTCAGCATCCTCTGTCCCTGCATCCCTGGCTGAAATGGGCCGTAGCTTGTGCCGCACGTCACGCAGCTCTTTCTGTTTGAGGGTTCGTTTTGTCTTGAAACAACCCGAGTTCCCCACTCGGTCTGAAGCTGACTGTGCAGAATCCAACCAACCACCTGGTTGTTCTTCATCTATTCCTTAGTTTATTGCTTTTAGCTTGGGAAATAGCAACAACATTTTTTAGACCCATTTTAAACTTTGGAATCTCCCTAGCTGCAATAGGACTGGCAGGTCAAGGGCTGGAGGACTTTACAGTAGTGAATTTTCTTTCTTTCTTCTTTTTTTTAATATATATACTTGGCAATTCTGCTCTCTTTGCTCATGCATCTTAATTTTTTTTTCTCCCCCTGCACTTCTTGATTTTATGTATATTTGTGTAATTGATCTTTCTAGAGCTGTATCTTCAAAATTACTTCTTTTGGTGTAAATATGCAGTAGTGTTTTACGTTTCCACATGGTTTTATTTTAATGGGACCTGCTTTGTGTTCTAAGCCATGGGTCATTCAGAATAACTAAACAAATGGCTGTTCATTTTTGCTCCAGTTCTGATTCTCTCTTAGTTCTCCTTCGATAATTTATTACTAATCCTCTCTTGCTGGTCATGAAATTCTATGAAGCTTGTGTTGGGAGCACTTACCTGGGAGGTCAGCAAAGTGTTCATGTTGTTTTGTGGCTGGAAGCCTATGACAGAAGGGAGGAAAAATGGTGCTTCAGCAAAACTCAGTGTTTTTGCTCTTCTGGGGTTATTAATTCACTTGTTTCCAGTCTGGGCAATGGTTTTGCTAATTTTTACATTATTTTAATAGAGATATGAAGGAGCCCTTGGTTATGTAGTTCACAAATATTGTCCCCAAAGTGCATTTGCTAGTTTTTATTGTGTGTTCGGTGGCTAACTGTTTGAAGTATTACCTCTTAACCTTATTTGTCAATTTTTTGTTTTGGTTTTGCATTTTGTTTTATATATATAAATATATATATATATATTCAATTTTCCAAGATGGACTCGGTCTTTTGCAGATGTCCCCTTTTTACAAGTACTTTTTCATTAAATTATGAAACTGCTAACAGTATTTTCATTTGTTGTGATTTATTCAGGACTTTACCCTCCGTCTCTGGCAGGTGGTTCAACTCATCAGTCTAACAGCAGTACCGTACCCATCTGGTACAGATTACTTGTGCAGAGTTGGCAATGCTTTTACAGGCTGCAGTGTCAAGGAAAACCTTTCCCCTGTAGCCCCTCAAAAGAGCTGCTGAACCCTAATTTGCTGTCCAAGCCTGGCTTTTTGTTTCTGCCCAGCTGAGCAAATGTAACAACCGTTTGCTGTGCTGGTCTCGCTTTTTACTGCATTTGCTTCTCCTGTAGGATGACTGTCTATCCCTGGTTGAACAAATCAAGTCGTAGAGGTAGGTCCATAGCCTGTGTCGTCTGCTTCTTGTACACTCACACACATGCACATATGAATGTTTAACAGCCAGTACTTGCTCTGTGTGTGTGCAGGACAAATCAGTACAAGCAAGTTGCCAGCTTGGTGTTTTATGTCGGTTTTGCATGACCTGTTGCTGTAGTTCTCCCTGTTATCACAGGCTGGTGCTGTGACACACCTTGCTGGCAGAGAGGAGCTGCTCCCTGTGCCAAAGCAGGGCAGAAGGCAAAATAGAGGATGAAGGTCATCTTAGAACACCAGGTTGAAAGAGAACTCAAGGATCATCTGGTCCAACCTTTCTTGGCAAAAGTACAGTCTAGATAAGATGGCCCAGGACCTTTTCCAGCTGAATCTCAGATCTCACCACTTCCCTGGGGAGATTATCCCAACGGCTGATTGTTCTTGTGAAAAATGTTCCTTTTGTGTCCAACTGGAATCTCCCCAAAGTAACTTGTATCCCTTACCCCTCATCTTTTCCATGTGACTCCTTGTAAAAAGGGAGTTTCCACTTTCTTTGTAGCCCCCTGTTAAATATTGGAACATGGTGCTATGGTCTCCCCTAAGCTTTCTTTTCTCAAGGCTGAGCAAACCCAGTTCTCTCAGCATTTCCTCAGATGGCAGCCTTTGCAGTCTTTTAATCACCTTTGTGGCCCTTCTCTGGACTCTCTTCAGCCTGTCAACATCACTTTTCTTTTTTTCTATATGGCAGGGACCAAAACTGAACACAGTATGCCAGGTCTGGTCTGACAAGTACTAAGTAGAGCAAAATAATAACTACATTATCTCTGCTGGCAATGCCCTTGTTGATACATCCCAGCACCCTGTTGACATTCTTTGCTGCAGCAGTACACTGTTCATTCATATTGAGTTTGTTTCCCATCAGGCTCTCCAGGTCCCATTCCACAATGCTTTACAGCCAGGTACATCCTAGCTTGTGCTGCATTCCTGGATTACGCTCTCCCAGCTGTGAGACCTTACATTTGTCCATGTTGAACTTCATCGGGTTCTTAACCCACTTTTCCAGCCTATCCAGGTCTTCCTGCAGGATTTCTCTCACCTTATGAAGTGTCTGCTTCCCCACCCAGTCTGCTGTCACCAGAAACAGGTGATGTTGTCATCCAAATTGCTTGTGAAGATCCTCAGCAGCATCGGGCCTGGTATCGGTCCCTCCTGTTCCCCGCTTGTGTCCAGTTGCTGGTTTGAAAACTAGCTGTTTAGCACCACGCTCTGGGTGCCGCCTGTCAGCCAGTTCCGCACCCACCGCACAGGGGACTTGTGTGTGCCACAGCTCATTCATTTCTCCTGGAGGAGGCTGTGATGAGCTGTATTGAAAAACTGAGAGAAAGAACGCAGGTATAGCTGCACAACCAATCCAACAGCATCACTCCTACTTTGGTCAGCCTGGTAGCTGGCAGCACTGAAGAGGGACAGGGCACTTGCAGGTTGCAGGCAGGAGTGACCATCGTGCCCACAGTGGTTCAGAGAAGAGACAGTGTGAGCCATGAACTGAGTAGCTATGTCAGTGTGCTTGTGGCCTAGTGTTGGGGGCAAGAGCAGTGAGCAGGTGGCTACAGGCAGGCCAGGAGCAGAGGTGGAGGTGTGTTGGGTGAAGTCTCTGGATGAAAAGAAAACCAAAGGGAGAAGGCAGTAAAGGTGCATATAGAAGAGAGGAAGAAGCAGCAGCAGGTGATTGGATTGTCAGGTATTTTTTCAGCACCGGGATTCCTCCTTTCCTAAAGGCTCTCTTGCAAGAGATTTCCTTGTGACTTTCTGACTGGCAGCCTCCCATCCCCTTTGCAAGTCCAATCTGCTTTTGGCTGGGATGTGGGGAAGATGACACCAAGGAAGGAGATTTGTATCCCCATTATGCTGGAAGCAGCTGTTGTCGGTTTGTAGAGTTTTGACCAGTAAGTACATGTGGTTACTTATTGACAGGACCTGAGGCCAGGGTCTCACAAGCACTAATAGGAATTGTGTGGTGATTCTCAGCATCATCATTTCTGCATTTGTCTTTCTCCAAAGAGAAGTGTTTCTCAGCTATGAGCTGTGTATGTTATTTGTAGATGTTGTTTGTTTGGGGCTTTTTCTGTTGTTGTTTTCACCATGAATCCCAAACCATAAAAGGAGGAATTGCAAACATTGAACTCCTAAAAACAAGCTGGAAGCATTCACTTGGGTTTGATGTGGTACCTCACTGATGACTAGGCCCAGGTTCACCAGCTGTGTGCAGGTACATGATGTGCATCTGATACCTGGGAGGGATCAAGCATTCCCAAGTGTTCAAAGCCTGCCTCTGAAAGCTACAGAGATAATCCCATGAAACTAGGCATCTTGATCGTTGTGAGTTTTGATGATTCCAGTACTTGTAGAGGTTTAGCACTGCAGGGAATTGACACATCTAGTGGGAAAACATGCTTTTGGTGTGAATTAATGAGCAAAAGGAAGCTGCTTGCACAACCTGGGAGCTTGGCATGCAAGGGAAGGGCAGAGATGGAAAACAATGGAATGCCTCAATGCAACTTCTTTAGGAAGAAGTGAGGACTCTCAGACTTCTAGGTTAATGACAGATATGCCATGCTACTGCTGAGTCTTTATGCCAATTTCATGGCTGAACAGACTTTTTCCTCTTCTGGGGTGTAATTCTGCAGCGTCCCCCTCTTGCAGAGACCATAACTGCTCCTAGGCTTCTCTCCTAACCAAGTCAGTGCATCTGTCAACCGTTGGATCCCTGATGGGATGTGACGGAAGTGGATTGAAGTGGCTGCATGCACAGATTTCTGAAAGGAAATGTTACGTAGCAGTTGGAAAAGTTGTTTGAAAATAGCAGCTGTGTGTGCCTATTTCTGTTCCTCCAGTTAACCCTTCTGCAGATCGCTTGCATAAGTTTATGTGACTATATTGTGTAAGGAGAAGCAGCATCAGATATTTGCCCATTAGTTTTCCTGCCTCTGAGTACAGCTTCCTGTTATCTTTCTCCACTAGGCTTTTTTTTGGCTGAGACAATCTCCTGGATCCATCTTCCCCTGCCCTTTCTCTGGAACTCCTATTTTGTTTCAGGCTGGGCAGACCTTGCCTGCCTTCCCACTGCTTTCTCAGCAGCCCCGAGGCTGGGTATCTCCCTCACCTAGGCTGCCTTATCTGGGGCATTGTTTTAAATACCTGCATAGGCTCTGACATCTGTATTTCTTTTTACTTAAGCCTTCTCAACATTTTTTATGGTTTCTGTTGTCATTCCCCAGGTGCTGCCCCAGCCTTCCTCACCTTGGGGAAGAGCACGGGGCAAGGCAGACACACAGTGTACTTTGACAGAGTTCCTCAGCAGGTCTGTGTTCTGCTGGCCAAATTGGTGGAACAGTTTCCCTGGGAAGAGCTTAAAACTTAGCACAATACAAATGTATGAATGAAGAGGCCTTCAAGAAATTTCCTGGTCATCTGAAAGCTTTTGAGCTTATGACCGACACCATCTTATTTTCTGTGATCTCAGCAACCACAAGGAGCCCTCTGGAGTAGTACCTATGAAACAAAAATGCGTTACATACCATTTGGAAAAATAGCTCTGGTTATACATTTGGAAGTGCAGGCCCTAGTGAGGGAATGAGACATCGGGGGGTGGTGGTGGTGGTGGTGTGGGGGTGTGAAGAAATCATTAACCCCGCACCCATTTACCCCGAAACCAGGCGTCTGGTTTCATGCCTTTGAGGTTCCACCTCTCTTATCTCGGAAGGGTGGTGCTGAGTAGTTTGGGAACCCTTGCCCTGGCATTTTAAGCTCCATTTGCACCTTGTTTGAATGAGGCCTCAGCAAAGTACTTCCCCTCTTCAAAACTGATGGCTCAGCCATTGTACTGTTATCTTCTCTAAAACTGAGCAGGGGCTCCCCTCCCCTCTGATTATTCTTTCTACAACAAGCTAGCCGTTTCTCCTGGCTTAAGGAAGCACAGATGTCAAGAGCTGGATGAAGCAGGTGATGTGGATAGCCGTAAGCAAGTTGTCATTTACATTTATTACAAAGGGCTAATAAACAGTCTTCTCTCAAATTGGCTGATTGAACGTGGTGAATTAAGTTCAGAGTAGTTGCCCCCGACCTGTAGTTAGTTAGACGTTTGCTTCTGATTTGGGCCTGAAGAAGGGCTTGTGTGCCTGAAAGCTGCGAACAGTGAAAGCTCTTTTGGTAAATGAAAGATGCTACCTGGATCGCTTGCACGCAACTGCCGTGGCACATAACAGTGCTCGCTCTTTTATCCTGAATCAAGGAAAACGCAGATTCCGATCACATGGGGTCTAAAGAGCTGAAGAGTAAGGCATTAATTTAAAACGTCTTGGCCATGCTCTGCTGAAGAACCTTGTGCTGGAGCACCCTGTTCCCTGTCTGAGTGCAGAGCAGAGGGCTGGAAAGACACAGGCTGGACTTTGCGTGGGGCAGCTTAAGGTGGCGGGAACCAGAATTTGTGGGTATTCCAGTGACAAAGAAGCTGGAGGGCCACATGTGATGATGTGAGGGGTGTTTGTGAAACACCTGAGAAGCTGTCTGCACCGGGAAGGGCCATATAACATGTCGTCTTATAGTGCTGTGTTCTTAGGGATTAGATGCTTTTGCATGAGGCTGTGGCCAGTATATGAGAAATGATGCTGAAATTAGTCTGCATAATAAACTGTACTGAGGGCACCATTGGTGGTTCTGTGAGAGAACCCAGACTTTAAAGGCTAAGACTTCAATATGACTTCACAGTAGTTTGGTGCAATCCTTCTTAGAAAAGATGCCCTATTTGAGAGGCTTAGTCCATTTTGCATTGACTTCCATGACAGTATGACCACAGTGGGTATTAGACTTGATGTAACATAAATTAATCAACGGGCATAAGCCTGTTTAATGCCCTTGTGCATTGTCTCGTTGTATCTCCCAATGAGACATCTGCAAAGCAAGAAAACCGTGTACTTTGGCCAATGTTCAGACTCTACAAGTATTTAAATACATTACTAAGATCATCCACACTAGTAAACAGTTGAGACTTCTCAGCAGTTTGATGTCTCCTGGACCTACTTGTTGCTTACCAACAAATAAAATCTCGATCCAGACATACAAGTCAATTCCAAGACCTGTAACTGTCTGAAAACAAGTGCACGGCAGGACAAACTCTTGCTTTCCAACCAGTTGATTTCAGTGACTGATTTTATATTTCTGCCTCTGCTCATGCTTGGCAGGGTGGTTGTTTCTGCTTTGCTTTGTTCCCCCTGCCCCTAAAATGCAGTGTTATCTGCTAGTGGTAAATTCCCACGTGCTCGCTGTTTGCCCTGATAGATGTAAAAGCAGGGCAAGCTTACAGCGAGGTAGGGGCTCCTTGGGCTCCAGCGCTCGGTGTGCAGTGCCTGCTCTCCACTGCACCTTGCCCTGCTGCAGAGGAAGCCAGACAGACTCCCTTCCTGCAGTGCCTGGAGGCAGCTGTAAGAAATAGACTTCTGATATAAGACGTTTGCACTTTGTATCAGGCCTACAGCCTTCCCGCCTTCAAGCAAAGGAGGAGAACTAACATAGAAGTAAAGCATGAAGACTAAAGGTGAAATAAAAGACACATACGGTTCTAAAGATGAAGAGTTGATAGGATCAGCCTCATAAAAGGAGGGAAGAACAACTGAAACTTTCCAGTAGCCAGCATAAGCAAAAAAAAAAAAAAGCCCTGCTTCTTTTTATAACCCCTTAAATCATCATCAGCCAGCCAGCCCTTCTTGCCTGCAGTCCTTACAGGTGAGGGGATTTTTTCCAGCTCTGGTGCACTGGGGCATTCTCCAGAACTGCTGAGTGCTTTGTGGTCGGCGAGAAGGGTAATGGCTTGTGGCAGGTTCGATGAGGGCTGTGACTTAACCTTACAGGACCTCTTGTACTGCAGATCTACTCTTTCTGCTCTTTGTGGTTGTGTTAAGATCCCACTTCTCCTGCTCCCTGCAAAGCAGAAGTAAGTGTGCAATGTGCCTGCCCACATGCTGTGTTACCGGTCTTCTTTGAAAGCCACAAAGGTGCTGTGTGTGGTCTGTCACTGATTCAGAGGCCACAAAGGAAATGTTTTGCCTGCGGTGCAATTAACAGGAAGTTCCTGACAGGGAAGCCACCTTTGGCAGCTGTCTTTTCTGCGCTTTCCTTTCCTATGGTGAGCCTATGCTAGCAGAAGACCTCAGCTGATGCACACTACGGAGCCACCCCCCTGTGAATTCCTCCTTGCTCTGCCTTTCAGCAAGTCTGGATTAGCCATTGCAGAAAAGACAAAGTTGGGATACTGTGCCAAGCAACTAAAGATGCAAGTTCCAAATATTTGAAGAGCAGAGTTTGTGTTGTAACCTGATGCTCACAGAAAGCTGTTAATTTTCTCCCAAGGCGTGTGCCAACAGACAGCTTGTTTTGATGCCTCCAAACCATGCTGGCAAATGTCTGCGTCAGCAAGGAGCCAAGGGACTGGCCAGGTGGGTTGAGGGTGTATCTCCTGCTGCTGAATTCAGTAAGCCGCTGTGGATCCTGAATGCCGTTGTGCTGTGCAAGGACAACGAGAGTGGGAGAAGTGGCTGAGCTTTGAAAAAAGCAATTATTTTACTTACCTGCACTTGATGAATGTTCTGCATACACTAATTTTTTTTTTAACCTCTGGATCTACTTTCCTTTTGTAAAGTGTATGAGAAAAAGAGATTTCTGGAACTATTTACCTGAATGTTTGCTTCCTGTGTTGGCAGTCACTAATAATTTGTTTGCCTCAGATCTGAGATGAAATCCTGCTGTTTGTTGTACAACACTGCAGTGGGGCCAGAAAGAGAAAATTCAGTGCTAAGCACTGAGGTAATGCTGTGCAAGCCTGTGAAATAAAACCCTCGGGTAATATGACAGTAAGCTAATAAATACATTAGTAGGCTGTTGAGGGAAGCCTCCGTGAAACACACTGGGAAGGGCATCCAGCCCATTAACTTTCCAAGTATATAACCAAAAATGTTTTAAAATGTGGCCATATTAAGTCCAGGGTGGGAGCATCTACTGTATGTGTAGAGAGAAGCCAGTGAAAATGCTTGAGAGGTGGTAATTGCCAATAGGAAGATGTATGATTTGTGAGGAACGCCTAAAAGCTGCAACAGGAGCTGTGAGCAAACTGCCCATAAAAGAGCCCAGTGTGTGCTGTGCGGTCACTGGTGTGCAGCACTAGGCCATGACCCTTGAATAAAGGGACTGTTTACAAGTGGCAGCTGGAAACAAGAGTTTGGCTAGAGGAAAGGTGAGCAGTCAAGTTAATCCTGGTTCTAAGGCTCTGGTGGTGAGCCAGATTGTGCCTACCTGGTATATCCCCATTGCCAGGAGAAGATACATGAGACTGAAGTAGTGTTAATATCACAGACCCCTACGGGAATGACCCAACACATGTCAAAATGCAATCTATCACGGGCTGCTGAAGAGGAGAGCTGGCATTTATGAAGTGCCTTTCGCCTCACAGCTTCAGACCTGGAAGCCATACCGTGGGCACAGGCAGCCACAGTAAAAAACTGCACGTGGAACTTCTGATGCTAGTTATTTGCCTTGTGCCTGTGGAAGATTTTGGGGCTTTGAGGTCACAGGAGCAAAAGGAGGGCACAGTATGCTCAAGGCCCAGCGTTTCTGGATAACCTTGGGAACTGTTGCACAATCTGTGGAGAAAGATCCCTAGCGCTGGAAGTCAGGGCCAAGGTTCAGTGGATGCCTAAACCGCAGTAAAGGAGAAAGCAGAAACCAAACTCTTTGGACATCTCCAAGAAACGGAGAAACTACTGCCGAGAGAAATCTCTTCTTCCCCCTTCCCTGCAGCTCTTGGAGGGGGGAGCCGAACTGTCCTGGCTGGAGCTGTTGTCCGCGGTCTGCGCCAGCTTCACAGCACTCCGCGGAGAGGATCCCAAAGGGCGCGGCCTCTGCAGGGATGGGGCGAGGCGGCCGCGCCCCTCCTCCAACGCGAGACAGGCCTGCCCGGTGGGGTGGGGAGCCCGCTCCTGGACAGGACACCCTGGACCCGGCTGCCCCTCAAGCGGGCGGAGCGTAGCCGCCTCCCGCTATAAACGTGGCGGCGACAGCGGCGGGTCAGCACCTTTGGCTGCGCTGCTGAAACAGGTGGGGCCGGCGGGAAGTGTATCGTTACGGTTTTCTCTCGTGTGTGTGGTACGCCTACATTTACTTGCTTTCCTTTCTTTAGTTACTTCACGCACAAACGCACACATTTTTCTTTCCCTTCTCCCCGAATTTGCCGCCCGGCATGACAGCAGCTCGGGCTGCGCACAGAGCTGCACGCAGGGTGTCCGTCGGCTTGCGCTCCGGGCCGAGCCGAGCCACGCTACACTCCCTACGGGCTTGGGCGGGAGGTGGTTGGACATGTGAGGGTCCTTCACCGGCACTGAGCTGGCAGTCGGAGCAAGGAGCATAAACGCAGCCCGTGTGCTGTGCATTCTGTGCTCTGTACAGGTAAGTCCCCTCAAGACTGAACATGCGGCTCCGAGCAGGCACAAACGCTATTCTTAAGCACTCGGGGTTGATTTTATACGTGCTGGCCCTGGACCGACATGCGTAAACCAGAATAATTTTCCCCACAGATATGTCATCCATTAAGATTGAGTGCATCACCAAGGAGAACAACGAGATTGGGGAGTCGCCTGTCTGGGACGAGAAGGAAAGCTCACTGCTCTATGTAGACATCACGGGTAAAAAAGTGTGTCGCTGGAGCTCTGTCACCAAGCAAGTGCAGGCCATCTCCGTGGGTAAGGAGGGGCTCGAAAACCACCTTGTTGAACCTAAAAGTTGTGCATTCTGACTTGGTACAGTATCCCTGCTGAACACAGGCAGGGCTCCTGTAGGTGATGCTGGATGGTGCTCGTCTTCTAGTGGAAACAGACCTTTCCCTAAAACCTGACCTTATTAGGCCAAAAAGGACACTGAGGCTTGTGCTGCACACAGAAACTAAGTAACAGTGATTGGGCAGGCTGGGGAGTTTTCTAGGGGTTTTGTGCTATTGGATTACATTCGATCTACTATTCTTCCCTGTACATTGTTCATAACTTGCTCTTTTCTGCTCCTTCTGTCTCAGAGGGTAAGGGTCACCAAAACTCTCATTCTCTGGTGATATCTGTGGGAGTTTTCTTACTGATTTGAATGACTCGTCTCCATAACATCTTCTTTATTAGGAAAAAAAGAAATCCCATCATGATTTAAGAAGTTATTTTTGAAGGTAACAGTATTATTGGCTGGAGTATCGATAGCTCTGAATATGTATTCCAGAAAGGAAGAGCTATGCTAACTCTCATAAATAAGGAGTTTCATATTTACTTCTGGATATGATACCATAAATATTTGTTTGTCTGAAGACAGCTCCTTAAATGGTTTAAGTACTAGGATTTACCCTTTTCTGCCGTTCAGTAACACTTGGTGAAGAGGTCACTTGCTTTCACCCATCCATAAGTTGTTCACATTATTCACAATAAGTTCATCTGGATTTATTTGCTCTTCAAATTACTGTAGCTACCAGTTTTAAGATGAGAGATGGCCTGATACTAATTTTGCATCCCAAACATATTTCCTTAGCTGAGGGAGCACGCTTCTCCCTGACGCCCCTTCCCGATTCAGACCTGCTCTCAAAGGTGTAATTTTTTACATGTGGTCTCTCTGGAGATGTAGAAGGGATAGTTGCTCAAGTAGCTACTCCTTTTTCTCTTTGTTTCTTCCTCCCCCCCCCACACCCCCACTTTCTGTTTCCTATGTTACAATAGTTACAATTCATAACTGTGCCTTTGGGAAGACCATGATTAAAAGGCCAAAAAAAAATCCTGAGCAACCAAAGAGTGAGTACCATATGATTAAAAGAGCAGGTCGATGTCCAAAGTGAAAACTGAGAGAGAAGTTACTCATTACTGAAGCTTACAGAAAATTACAACATCCCCATGCTTGGCCACAACTTCAAATGCACTTTTCAACTCCACAGGGAAAACACCATTGCACACAAAAACATGCCCAGGGGGGAGACCTTATGGTTAATTTTCTGTTTGGTATTAAATGGTGTAAATACATCAGTTCCTGTGGATGCTGCTTAGCAAAAAGCCCTCCTGGATGGCTGCAGACTGAGCTGGGTGCAAGGGCCAATATTCCCTTACACTGTGTCTGTGTTCAGCGAACAGCACGGTGGCTTTGTCCTTCTCACTAATTTGGTACACCCTTTCCCCCAGAATGCATTGTTGGGAAGATGTAGACAATTATTCCTGTGTGTTAAATACTATCCCAGACTTTATTGCCCTATTTAAAGTTGTTATTTCTTGCATTGCACCTGTTTGTAGGCTTTTACTGAACTGTTATCTTCACACTAATTTCTTTGATTTCCCCTCTTCCCCCCATTAATTCCTGTATAATAGCCTGCAGTTGAGGGTTTACTGCTTATTAAGTCAAATTAGTATAAACTAGTCATGGAGGACTTACTAATTTTTTGGTTTGCTTTAACTTTTGGAAAGCTCTTGCTACTCCTTGATGTGTTTTTGGCGCTGCAAGAAGCATGTCAGAGCTACATGGCAGAGTGTGGTGTAGGGAGGTGGCTCTCCTGCCCAGTGTGACATATCCTAGGGCAGAGATACTCTCTGCCACCATGAGTTATGACTTCAAAGCCATGTAGGGCTGATTTACCCAGGAGCTCTGTGCTAAACAAACAGTTGCTCCACAGCAATTGATTTTTCCCTTGGCATGGGGGTAGAACCCACACAACAACCTGCTGTAAAAAGCACCTATCAGAACCAGGCGCTACTAATAATTATCACTCCTAGATGCAGTGGTAACGTTCAGGTTCCCTGAGATTATGTAGTTGGGACTTGATGATCTTAGGCATCTTTTCCAGCCTTCACGATTCTCTGATTCTGTACGTCCCAAACTCATGATTCTCTTTGTAGCAGCTTTCTGTATGCATTAAGTATGCTCTCTCTGCATGAGAGAATCTATTTCTGTGTATTTAAATATCAGTTTTATTGGTGGGAAATTAGGTTATTTCTTTTGCCTGTGATTTCACTGAATTTGATGTGACTGCTTGCATGTATGAAATGGGCAGAAAAGAAATCGCTGTGTGGCACATCCCTCTTTTTCATTTCACCCTTTTTCTAGGTAATCTTGTGGGCTCTGTGGCTCTCCGGAAGTCTGGGGATTATGTCATCACCCTAGGAACCACGTTTGCTGCTTTGAAATGGAAAGAGCAGGTGGTAACCACCATTACTCAAGTGGACAATGGCAAACCAAACACCCGATTCAATGATGGGAAAGTGGATCCTGCAGGGAGGTATTTCGCAGGTATGCTGCAGGTAGTTCCTTCCTTCTGCTCCTCTGTGAGGCTTTGTGGGAAGTTACATGCTGACCACACCTTTCTCAGTATTTGAATGACCAAATAAGGCATTTAGCAGAAATCACACTGCACACCACTTCTGCCACAGTTCAACAAAAACCCCGAAGGACTGTGTTTTGTCTTCTGCTGTGAAAGCACTTTTGAAATCTACTTTTCTCTTTTCCTTTTAACTCTGTTTCTTCCTTGAATTTCTGAAGCCTCTACACTGATCCTACCTGCACACACGGACAGTGTGGTTATCGTCACAGCAAGTAGCTAGCACCAAACCTAGGGGAGAGCCTATTCACTCTGAACCTGCTTTCTCCCCTTTGTCTCTGCACAGGTACCATGCCTGACGAAGTTCATCCCCATATGATGGAAAGAAAACAGGGTGCTCTGTACACACTCTTCTCTGATCACTCAGTGGTGAAGCACTTCGATCAGGTGGACGTTTCTAATGGGCTGGACTGGTCACTGGATCATAAAACCTTCTTTTACATTGACAGTTTGTCGTACTCGGTGGATGCCTTTGATTATGACCTCCAAACTGGAAAAATTAGTATGAATTGTTGTATTCTAAAGCCTTTGTGATGTTTGTTTCCATTCTGGTTATTATGCACAGATGATAAGAACTTTGGGAGCACTTCTTCAGAGGTTTAGAAAAAATCAGAAGCCATGTTAACATCCATGAGCACCTGTGTAGGTGCCTAGCTCAAACTAGTCAGAGGCTGTTATTAATATTACAAAGTATTTAAATTGAGAGGCAGAGTTTGAAGAGTACTCCAGACTACAGTTGCTAAACACAGAGTGTATCTGATCTTCCTGTGTAAAAAGGGCAAAACGTTTCTTGTATGGCTAGATTTCTGTGGCTGCGTGCTGCTTATCACTGATAGCGTAGGCAAAGGAAGAGGAAGCTTGGAGGCTTGTGCAAAACCTCGGCTAGCTTATCTAGATTTTTCACCACTTTGGTTTGTAAAACAGAAGCCCCTAAATGAAGATTGTGCAGATAGAATTAAGAAACAACCGAAAAAACAGTAACTCAAAAGGACTTCCTTTATTTATTTTAACAAAACAAAACAACCCTTTAAGGGCTTCTACCATCCTGGCTAAAAAACAAAACAAATTCCAATGGCTTGGACTGGCAATGTGCTTTGGAACACACAGACTGCACTATTTTGCTTTAACATAACCAAGTAGATTTGATACTTACTTTTCAAACAGTGAATTTTAGGTGCAGCATCTTGTCTCAAAGTCTCTCTGCCACAGCTTACAACTGAATTTTTCTTCAGGAAATAGGGTGGTTCTCTCCTCTCTCTCCTGCACTTGCTCACTCTCTTTCTGTGGGCAATCTGACAGTCCCCAGGAGCAGAAAGGAAGCTCGTTACAAATACTGCTACATATGAGGAGCATTGAAGTTGTCAGAGCATGAAATAAACAATATTAGAAAGTTGGGTTTAATTTCCTCTAATAACATTTGATAACAGTTCAGAGAGAGTTGTTTGTTTTAAGGCTGACAGTATTTCTTTGAAGTTGATGCTTTTTCTAACTCTGTGTTTATAGAAACCCTCAGTTTATATATCTGAAGGTCAGTTGTGTGTTGGAACAATGATTATTGGCATGTTCCAGCAATCTGTTTAAAAACTCTTCAGTTCTCTGTCTGGAAGTTTGAAATAATAACCCATGCTTGAAATAATCCAAACTGCTTTTAGAACACATAATTAATTTCCTGAGTATATATGACATTAATTTATTCAGCTATTCATCTAATACTGAAAGTATGGAGCATGAGTGGTGCACTATAAAAGAACACCAGAAAAAAGGATTATACTTTCAATGGATAGAAACTGATCCACAGGCTTTCACACTGAGAAACAGCTGTCTCAGGAGAGAAAACAGGGCAGCAGACGTGATTTCTTTCTTTCACATGAAAAAGACCTAGGACTTCAGCACAGCTTTTGAAGATAATTGTACAAATGACTCTGCTGGGCTGTCACTAAGAAGAATTTTCACAACTGTCTCACTCAGTTTTGCTGTGATTTTCCTACCCTGCAGGCAATCGCAGAAGTGTGTACAAACTGGAAAAAGAGGAGAACATTCCTGATGGGATGTGCATTGATACCGAAGGCAAGCTCTGGGTAGCTTGTTACAATGGTGGGAGAGTGCTTCGCCTTGACCCTGAGACAGGTGAGTCTTTGCAAAGGCTATGCTGGCGTTCTGTGTTGTGGGAGGTGGCTTTTCTCCCCCCACAGAAACGGTATACGTGCTCTCTATAACATACCGCTCATTTTGGTTTGTTACCTCTCCCTGCTTTTAAAAGCTGGCTTTGTAAATAAGTTTCCTTTGTTCCCAGTCTCTCTTATGTTGGAAAAGGTAAAGCTGCTGAGGAGATTACCATTGTACTTGCGAATTCTTTGAGTTAGCATCCCCTTGCCTCCTCCAAGCTTAAGAGCAGCGTTTACAGAATTGATAAACGATGTAGAGGAAAATTAATAAGCCATGAAACAGTAAAGATGACTTAAGCCATAGTGTATTGTGCTGGGCAGGGTACTGAGGTTAATACAAGTCCTACATGACACTGATGCCAGCAACGGTTTAGTTGTTATTGAGAAGTATTTAAACAATACATTTTGTAATAATAATTGCTTTTTTTAAGTACTTAATGAATTCCACAGCATTTTATCACCCCCACAGTAATGTCTTGGGTGTGCCCATTGTCTGAGCCTGTCATTTTATTGCTAATCTCATCTGGACTTTGGTGGTTTGTGAGGCATGATTTACTCTGGGTAAAAAACCAAAACACAACAGAACAAAACATTTAAAGCACTTGTGGAGTACTGAACCACAAGGAGCCAGAGGATGGCAATAGGAGAGTGATTTTGGCAGACCCCAGACAGCACAGGTTTGCATAATGCAGCATGAGAGCAACTGCACTGGGTTGCATCTGGGGTATCTTGAAGCCAGGTCTAGCCCTGACAGAAGTCTTGGGGTTTTGTGAAGCTTCATATTCAGGGATGCCTGCATCCTTTGACATGTCCTTCCTTTGGAATGTACAGCAGATCCTGGCACACATGGGCACCAAATGGGTCAGGCTGCAGCCTCTGGTCTGAGTCCTTCAGAAATTCTTACTGAAGGCTCAGGCTGTGATTTTCCCTCTTCAATTTGTTCCTGTACAAGGTTTTGCCAAGCTGTGGGACTTCCTCCTGTCTGCCCCTCAACCCTAGGAGGAGGAAGGTGCATCTGGGAGATCCCAGGAGCTCTGGAATCTGTTTCTGGTCCCACATGCTTGCCCTTTGGTGGGAAGAGCACTCCTTGGTGATATCCACTAGCTTTTTGAATACCTTCCTGGACCAGCAGACTCTGCCATTTTCCCTCTCTGATTCACTGTTTTTTCCTCCCTGGCCTTCATCTGCTTTCTTTGTTTCACTTGTTTCCCCTTTCTTCCTCCCTTTTGGAAGTGTTTTCTTGAGAGAAAGGTTAAGGGAATTAGTGTCCATAGGCAGATGCATAGGGAGAACTAGGAATATTGATAGCAGAGTACATATGCCTAATGCACTCCCAGTCTCTTAACTCTGCTCAGATCAGGGTCTTTCAGACCTGGATGTGATTTTGATGAATCAAAAGGTGCCAGTGGATTTCTCTTCTGTGAACCTTTTTTGTCCCTTACTCACATAAAACTGCAGGGACCAGTAGCAAGAAGTATTGCAGTTTAAGCATCCATGTCAAAAAGAGTCGCCTTCTTCATGAACACCTGCCGATCTGCCCTTTCTGCACTATCATTCTAAAGTAATATCTAAAATCTGTGATTTGCTGACTTTTGAGTGACTTTAACCATTTAGGGAGCTAACCCAGAGAGGTTTGAAGAGAACTCCATGAAAGCCCATCTTGTAATGCACAAATATCTGTGAACTGTGGCTTGACCAGACTGTCAGCCATTTGCAGATAAAAGACAGATGTGCTTGCGGATAGCAAGCGCATCTAAAGCATGTGAGGGACTTTCAGGTTTCCTGGATAGCAAACCTTGGGCTGCTTTTTTTAAGGGCATGGGTGACAAAACTTGTTTGTTTGGCATCTTTTCTAAGTTGAGGGTTTTGAGGTTCAGGGTGAAGCTGCCTTTAGCTTTAAGATGTGCTGCAGGGAAAGGCTAGGTGCTGGCTGGACCATAGGAGGTTCTACATAAACATGAAGAAAAACTTTCATTGTGAGGGTAACAGAACACTGGACCAGGCTGCCAGAGAGGTTGTGCAGTCCCCTTCTCTGGAGACATTCAAAACCCACTTGGGTGGTTCCTGTGTGACCTGCGATTCTGCTCTGGCAGCGGGGGTTGAACTAGATGGTCTTTCAAGGTCCTTTCCAACCTCTAACATACTGTGATGCTATGTGAACAGGTAGGTCTTCTTTCCCAGTTTTCCAGATACTTTGAAAAGTCTGGGGGGGAAAAAACCCAGTTAATCAGACAAGCAAATAACCTCTGACAATATAAATGCTGGAAATACTGTTACACCAAGTTGGATGTTCTTTTTTTTCCCCCTTTTTATACTTCAGCCATTTGGGGTCAAAATGTGTGCCAAATAAGCTTATTACACAGCATCAGGAATCTCAGAGTCCTCGAACTTTCCAGGCTGTTACATACAAGAGGCTCTCACCACTGCTCACTTGCTGTTTTCTTTCATTTATTTTGTAATTTAAAGAGATTTTAAAAGTATGCAGCCCTCATGTAATGGCTGTCAGTGAAGCAAAGACAAGTCACTCATCCCTCACAGTCCTGTATGCTGGTTACATGCATGCTAGCAAGTATCACAGTATCACTAAGGTTGGAAGAGACCCCAAGGATCATCGAGTCCAACCTGTCTCCACAGACCTCACGACTAGACCATGGCACCAAGTGCCACGTCCAATCCCCTCTTGAACACCTCCAGGGACGGTGACTCCACCACCTCCCTGGGCAGCCCATTCCAATGACGAATGACTCGCTCAGTGAAGAACTTTCTCCTCACCTCGAGTCTAAACCTCCCCTGGCGCAGCTTGAGACTGTGTCCCCTTGTTCTGGTGCTGGTTGCCTGGGAGAAGAGACCAACCCCTTCCTGTCTACAGCCACCTTTCAGGTAGTTGTAGAGGGCAATGAGGTCTCCCCTGAGCCTTCTCTTCCCCAGTCTAAACAATCCCAGCTCCCTCAGCCTCTCCTCACAGGGCTGTGCTCAAGGCCTCTCCCCAGCCTTGTTGCCCTTCTCTGGACACGTTCAAGTGTCTCAATGTCCTTCTTAAACTGAGGGGCCCAGAACTGGACACAGGACTCAAGGTGTGGCCTAACCAATGCAGAGTACAGGGGCACAATGACCTCCCTGCTCCTGCTGGCCACACTATTCCTAATGCAGGCCAGGATGCCATTGGCCTTCTTGGCCACCTGGGCACACTGCTGGCTCATGTTCAGGCAGCTGTCAATCAGCACCCCCAGGTCCCTCTCTGTTTGGCAGCTCTCCAACCACTCTGACCCCAGCCTGGAGCTCTGCATGGGGTTGCCGTGGCCAAAGTGCAGCACCTGGCACTTGGCCTTGTTAAATGCTTTCCCATTGGACTCTGCCCATCTGTCCAGTCGGTCGAGGTCCCTCTGCAGAGCCTTTCTGCCCTCTAACTGACCAACATCTGCTCCTAGTAAAATGGATCAGCGAGTAAAACACATCAGGCAATGTCCTTCAGTCCTCTACCATACTGTATCTTATTTCGTACAGCCAGACTGTCTTCCTGCACCAAAGAAGAGCCCAAACTATCATTTGAGGTGCAGCATACCCAACTAGACGGGCCAAAATTGGGCCAGGACTGCACCAACAGCTTAAGAATGTGGCCCTGCTTTTACTGGTGTTTACGACCCATTTGGTTGTGGTACAGGTGAAGCTGATTGGTCTGTGCTTTGGGCATTTCATTGCAGTGCTGCCATGTCATTGCAAGGCACCAAGGTACAGTTTGTTGAGTGAGGCAAAAGGTTTTAAAGACAGGTGCTTGCTTTGATGAGCACCTCCTGGGAAAAAGTGCTCATACAGTATTTCTTATATAATGTCTGAAGTTAGTATCATAGTATCAGTCTGGGTTGGAAGGGACCACAAGGATCATCTAGTTCCAACCCCCCTGCCATGGGCAGGGACACCCCACACTAGATCAGGCTGGCCAGAGCCTCAGCCAGCCTGGTCTTAAACACCTCCAGTGACGGGGCCTCAACCACCTCCCTGGACAACCCATTCCAGGGCTTCACCACTCTCATGGTGAAGAACTTCCTCCTCACATCCAGCCTGAATCTCCAGCTTCATTCCATTCCCCCTCATCCTATCACTACCTGACATCCTGAGAAGTCCCTCCCCAGCCTTCTTGTAGGCCCCCTTCAGATACTGGAAGGCCACAATTAGGTCACCTCGGAGCCTTCTCTTCTCTAGAATGAACAGCCCCAACTCCTTTAGTTAACCAAAGTTAACTTTGGTTAACCAAAAAGAGGTTAACCAAAAACTTCTCGCAGATGTTGAGTGGGCCAAATTTTCCACTTCTCTTTTTTTTTTAATTAAATTTTCTCTGCTCCTTGTAGGGTTTCCAACATCAAAGTTCTCTCCTGCAATTTCAGCACATTGCTAAATAGTTACTTCCCATAAAGAAACCAAGCCAACATGTGCAATTGAAGGGGCGGGGGTAAGAAATTACATGATCTGGTGGCTTTGAGCAACCTGATCTCATGTGAGGTGTCCCTGCCTGTGGCAGGGGGGTTGGAACTAGATGATCCTTGAGGTCCCTTGCAACCCTGACAATTCTGTGCTTTAACATGTTTCTGGAAAGAGAAATTCAGTTGTAGATAAATAGAATAAGCCTGATGAGTACAAGCATTTATTGACCATAATTAGGAGGACCTTCAGAAAATTCTGCTGTAAGGTGTCCTGACAGCCTTCCGGTTGAGGCCGGAGGCAGGCAGTCTGTTGGCTGGCATTAGGATGGTCTTTGTTGGTATAGTAAATACATAATCATGTTTGTGGTAGTGCTAGTTTCTTGTGAACTTCAGACACGTCTTATGATCCCTATTTCATGCAAGCTTGATTTGAAAGGTTATTGAAACTTTAGGGAAAGCTTCTAGGAATTACATCTTCCTTGACTGCAGGCGGTAGAGGTGTAGCGCAAGGTATGCCTCAGTAGACCTGCATGAGGTCTGCTTGCTCCAGGCTCTCTTTGTAGTTAGAAGTGGGAAAGTCAGCACGTCTAGGGCATGATTCATGTGACCTATTTTAATGAGGAATTGTCTCCCATTTCCATTGATTGCATGAGCAGCCTAGATGATGAGCTCAGATATGGATGTCTGTGCTGTGGCTGTTAGCATTTAATTAGAGGACAGGCTGGGATTTGGAGTAGGATTTGTTTGTGATGGTAAGTGAGACTTGTCAAATGATACATTGTCAGCAATGTGGTTTACAGAAATCTTCATTTCTCCCTGTCACAGTGCTCATCACTGTGCTGGAAGTCATCATGGGACCTCCTCCCTGCCCTGGTACCTGCTTTGTGAAACATCTGGTTCCATGGTGGTTATTCAGAATAATTTGTTTACATTTCTTGTCATAAGTAGACAAACAGGCAATGGCATGCATGTTTTTATTGCAGGGAAAAGACTCCAGACTCTGAAACTTCCTGTTGACAAGACAACTTCTTGCTGTTTTGGAGGAAAGGATTATTCAGAAATGTATGTGACTTCTGCCAGTGTTGAGATGGATAAAGAATACCTTGCACGACAACCGCAGGCTGGCAGGATTTTTAAGGTGAATAATCCTTTTTCCTGTCACTTCAGAAGGCCCTTTTTTTTTTTTTCCTCTCCTGCATTTTTCAGGTAGTAAACCAGTTGGAGTGGAGGGAAGAAGGAAAAGGGTTAGATCTGGATGAGGGCATTGAGTCCATCATCAGTAAATTTGCTGACGACACCAAGCTGGGGGCAGGAGTTGATCTGCTGGAGGGTAGAGAGGCTCTGCAGAGGGACCTCGACAGGCTGGACAGATGGGCAGAGTCCAACGGCATGAGATTGAACGCATCCAAGTGCCGGGTTCTGCACATTGGCCACAGCAACCCCATGCAGAGCTACAGGCTGGGGTCAGAGTGGCTGGAGAGCAGCCAGGCAGAGAGGGACCTGGGGGTGCTGGTTGATGGTAGGCTGAACATGAGCCAGCAGTGTGCCCAGGCAGCCAAGAGGGCCAATGGCATCCTGGCCTGCATCAGGAACAGTGTGGCCAGCAGGAGCAGGGAGGTCATTGTGCCCCTGTACACTGCACTGGTTAGGCCGCACCTCGAGTCCTGTGTCCAGTTCTGGGCCCCTCAGTTTAGGAAGGATATTGACTTGCTGGAGCGTGTCCAGAAAAGGGCAACAAGGTTGGTGAGGGGCTTGGAGCACAAGCCCTATGAGGAGAGATTGAGGGAGCTGGGGTTGCTTAGCCTGAAGAGGAGGAGACTCAGGGGTGACCTTATTGCTCTCTACAACTACCTGAAGGGGGGTTGTAGTGAGGCAGAGGTTGGTCTCTTCTCCCAGGCAACCAGTACCAGAACAAGAGGGCACAGTCTCAGGGTGCACCAGGGGAGGTTTAGGCTGGAGGTTAGGAGGAAGTTTTACACAGAGAGAGTGATTGCCCACTGGAATGGGCTGCCTGAGGAGGTGGTGGGGTCGCTGTCGCTGGGGGTGTTCAGGACGAGGCTTGACAGGATGCTTGGTTGCATGGTTTAGTTGATTGGGTAGTGTTGGATGATAGGTTGGACACGATGATCTCGAAGGTCTCTTCCAACCTAGTTAATTCTATTCTATTCTATTCTATTCTATTCTAATATATGTTGTTTGTATTTTTGGCTCCTGTTGCAGGAGAAAAAAATGTTAAACATATTTAGAGCTTTGAAAATACTTTTGGGTTTAACATTTGTAACAATCCTGATACTTAAAATTTTCTGTGCCCCTCCCAACATGGTTTAAGTTTTCTGTTTATTATGGAAAGAATGTGTAAATACTTCTGTGTTAATCTATGGCAGATAAAAGCATCGACTTCTCTTTGCTTTCTGGTTAGTCAGTTGTAACTAAATTATCTCTTTAAAAATACGTCACCTTGGGATTTGTTCTAAGGCCCTGCTGTATGTGTGCATACTGAAGGTTACATTGTGAGCTGCCAAACTAAGGCTTAGTGGTATCTGAGAAGAGGCTTTGGGGGCATGGACTCTGGCCTGCAATTACTGAGCTTTAGAGAAAGAGAACAGGTTGAAGTTCCTGGCTGTGATAAGCTGCTGTGTGCAAAATGTAATAGGATGTCAAGTTGGAGGACAGTCCTTTTCTAAATTAAAGCATGTCTAGATGTGAAAGAAAAGCATCTGTCTGATAGTGGTGAATTATTGCACTAATTTTTTTTCTCTCTCTCTCTGTTTTAATAGATAACAGGGCTGGGGGTGAAAGGAGTCCCACCGAATCCATTTGCAGGTTAAATGTACGCTCCTCAGAATGGATTAGAGAGGCCTGATGTAAGCAAGACAAGTCAGAAGATCTTATTCTGGCCTTCAGCATCTTTTAGCTTTGAAATCATAACACAATTATGATATCTCATCAGGAAAGCATCAAACACTGATGAAATACATGAAATACTTTTAAAACTGATGTGGTTTTTTTCCCCTTTAAATTCCAGTGTTTTCAATATTTGATACTGCTTTTTCTGTTGTGCTAGAAGTATTCTCACCCTAATAAACTAATTAATATTGTAAATTGCTTTTGTGATTAAATAATGTTTTAATATATCTTCTTTTTCTTTTTTATTCTCCCATCTCATTTGCAGTTTATGCTGTATGGATTAAACTACTTGTGCTGTTTCTTTTACCTGTTTTCAAAGTTCCTTATAGGATATCCATTTGTGGGCTTACTGCTGCTTTAACTGGGACATGTTTGTCCCATGATGTTCTCAGCACCAGACAGAAATGGGTTCAGGAGCTGGATTCTGGAACTGGATTCAGGAACTCATGGACTGGGAGTGAATGTAGAACAGAGTCCTCTCCAGATGCTAGCCATAGAATCATAGAATCATTTAGGTTGGAAAAGACCTTCAAGATCGTTGACTCCAACTGTTAACCCTAGTCTTTTCCAACCTTACTGATTCTGTGATTCTTCCAAGTCTACCACTAGCCATATCCCCAGGCGCCACATCTACACGGCTTTTAAATGTGTCCAGGGGTTATAGCTCAACCCCCCTCCTGGGCAGCCTGTTCCAATGCCTGACAACACTCCCAGTGAAAAAATTTTTCCTAATGTCCAGCCTAAACCTCCCCAGGTGCAGCTTGAGGCCATTCTTTCTTCTATCACTAATTACCTGGGAGAAGACACCAGCACCTACTTCACAACAACCTCCCCTCAGGTAGCTGTAGAGCATGATGAGGTTTCTCCACAGCTTCCTTTTCTCCAGACTAAACAACCCCACTTCCCTCAGCTGTTCCTCATAAGACTTGTGCTCTAGGCCCTTTACCAGCTTAGCTGTTCCTCTCCAGCATCTCAATGTCTTTCTTGTATTGAGGTGCCCAGAACCGAGCACAATGCTCAAGGTGTAGCTTCACCAATGCAGAATGCAGAGGGATGATCACCTCTCTGTTCCTTCTTGCCACACTAGCTCTAATACAAGCCAGGATGGTGCTGACAAAGTGAGCTTAATTCTCAGGGTCCCTCAGCTCTGTACTGAATATGACATATATGGACTACAATACCTTGCTGGTTAGATTTGGGTCATCTGAAATGTGTGCTCCTCTGCAGGTGCAGCCTTTTTACTCTGCAGCCCCAATGCACACAAGACTTAACAGTGACCTTGGTCTGCATTCCAGTCCTTGGCACTAACTAGAAACATTGAGTGCTATCACTGCTAGAAGCAGCCACTGCAAAACCCTACCACTGAGTTCAGAAAGTGGAGTTATTTAGAAGAGACTAAGCTGAGAAGTAAAATCACTGAAAGAATTAGTGCTGCTCTAACTCAAACAAGGACAAGGGCCGCCTTGGCTCTTTGTGTTTAATAGAAAGCACAACCTGGGCATGCTTCCTGCTGAACCACACTGCCCTAGAGCAGTCAGAGAGGCAAGAGGGGCTCATTCCCAAGAGGCTACTTTTGTGAATATGCAGGAAAGTGAAGTTTTATTGTCATGTCTTCACAGCACCTGTTGTAAGTGGCAAGCTTACTCACTGGACTGCCTTTTTGCTGGGAACTTCTGGCTCACGTGTTCTAGAACAAAGATGTGCTGCAGTGTGCCCAGGCAGCCAAGAGGGCCAATGGCATCCTGGCCTGCATCAGGAACAGTGTGGCCAGCAGGAGCAGGGAGGTCATTCTGCCCCTGGACACTGCACTGGTTAGGCCGCACCTCGAGTACTGTGTCCAGTTCTGGGCCCCTCAGTTTAGGAAGGAGGTTGACTTGCTGGAACGAGTCCAGAGAAGAGCAACAAAGTTGGTGAGGGGTTTGGAACACAAGCCCTACGAGGAGAGGCTGAGGGAGCTGGGGTTGCTTAGCCTGGAGAAGAGGAGACTCAGGGGTGACCTTATTACTCTCTACAACTACCTGAAGGGAGGTTGTAGACAGACGGATGTTGGTCTCTTCTCCCAGGCAGCCAGTACCAGAACAAGAGGACACAGTCTCAGGCTGCGCCAGGGGAGGTTCAGGCTAGATGTTAGGAAAAAGTTCTATACAGAAAGAGTGATTGCCCATTGGAATGGGCTGCCTGGGGAGGTGGTGGAGTCACCATCACTGGAGGTTTTCAGGAGAAGACTTGATGGGGTGCTTGGTGCCATGGGTTAGTTGTTTGGGTGGTGTTGGATTGGTTGATGGGTTGGATGCGATGATCTTGAAGGTCTCTTCCAACCTGGTGTATTCTATGTATTCTATGATTCTAGCTCCATTGGTTTTTAAAATGCAGGTTTTGCTCTTGGCATGTTACTTGTTCCCATGTTTGTGCACCTCCCCCTGCAGGTGCAATAGCTGTCCAGCCCCATCCTGCTGTGTGCAGGTAACCCACCAGCTGCTGAGACAGCCTGTGGCAGTGTTTTTTTCTGCAAGTAGCCCAAAGAATGGATACATCACGGTTCCACAGTGCACCCCTGCAAGAATGGTCTCTTCTGAATCTGCTTGCGTCTGCTGTGCCCCCTGAGTGTCTGGTGGGTGGCTCAGCTGCCTTAGCCCCTGGTTCACCAAGGCCTTGGTGATCCTTTGAACCAAGACATCAAAGGTGATTTTGTGCAAGTTACCATTTTCTCTCTTTAAAACATGAGGGGTTATGTCTCAACAGCTGGCAAAACAGGAGGTTTAAGTAGCCGCACTTCAGGGCACAAGATGAACATGAAGCAGAGAAGGAAGCTGGGGCTTGCTCTTTTGAGTGTCCACCATCTTTCATTTACTTTGTGTGCTAAAAAGTACTTTATGTACCTTATGTGCTAAAAAGGGAAAGTTAGGAGTGGAAGGAGATGGTGAATGTAGCAAATTTGTGGCTCTGATCTCACTGAAGTCATGAACCTAGTGACAGCTGCCACTCAGGAATTGTGCTGTAGGGTGGCTGTGGTTGATCGCTAATGGATATGACAGCAGGGTGATGGCCAGCAACAGCACAGCACTTGCCAATCCATTTTGTAGTTACTGCACTAACAGCAACAGCTTGTACAGGCATGAAAGATCTGCTCAAAGATTAGTCTGTCACAGTTAGCCAAGAGTCACTCAGGAGATACAGAGATGATGGGGCTGCTGGAGTCCCTTACCCTTCATGCAATGTGTAGGTGGCCCTGGGCATATGTGTTGAGGCATGTGTGTTTCTGTGCTTGCCAGTATGGGAGCGGGAGCAGGTAACATAAGTTCCTGCAAGCATTTCACAAATAACTGCCACCTCCCTGTTCTGTAAGATCACCTGCTGGGCTTTGCTATGCTGGTTTCACTGGCATCACATGAGCAGGAAGAGCCAACTCTGCCAGGAAAGTTGTATTTTTAATATTACTGAAATGTCCTGGGAGCGTGCCTCCGGTGCAGACGCTGTAGCTGCTTCCTGGACCCCAGCCCTGAGGAGCCCAAACAGGCACTGCTGGTGTATTTTGACTTGAGTCCCATGATGGAGTGCTGGATCTGGCAAACTGCAGCTGAGCACTTACCAGTTCCCTCAATTAGCAAGGCTTCCTGACTTTGGTTTAATCCGTTGCTTATTAATGGCACACAACTCTTTGATCAAAGACTTGCACTGATTTCAATTAAGGTTGAGAAAGAACCCAATGACTGTATCAGGAGGAGCAGCTGCTGCTCCCTGAAGGATTCCTTACCCCTCGTGACCAAAATCTATAGTCACAGGTGTCTCAGTCCGCTGGTTGTAGCAGATGAGAGGGATCTTTTGGTGATCCCCTGAATGAAACCAAGGACTCAAGCAGCTGGATGAGAAAGGCACTTGCATTTAATTTCATTTACATGTGCAGAGGGAAAAGTTAGAAATAGAGAAGAGGAGGAAAAGCAAGGAAGAGCAAAAGCAGCAATAGTCACCACTGCGGATTCAGCAACATCTTACAGGTACTATGAATTCTTCTCTTGTCTGCTCTTGGTGGGGGGACTCCCAACTTCACTGAGTTGCTTTCGTGGTTGTATAGCCTTTCTGATCTCGTGGGTGGTCGCGCTTCCTCGACTGGTTGCCACAGTCATGGCACATTCAACTCACTCAAACACCATCCTGGGGGTTTTTTTGCATGCTGTCTGGCTCTAAACTACCTGCACCGGTCAGCTATGGGGGCTTCCTGTCTGAAGACCCTTCAAAGACCATTAACCCTTTCCACGACCTCTGGGTGCAGTTGTGCAGTAAGCTCCCGCTTGCGTTACAACACTCTTGAACGCAGAACTTGCGGGTTTGTGCTGTAAGCTCCAGCTTGGATTACAACAACCTGCAGTTTTGTCAGGTTATCAGTTCCATCCTGGCCAACTATTTTGGTTGCTGTCGTAACAACATTGAGACAGATATCTTGGCTCTCCGCAGTAGGTGAAGTGTACCTATTCACAAGCTGGAGGAAACTCGAGTAATCCTTTGCTGGCAAAATAGCTCTGCCGAAATAAAAGCAGGCAGCACAGACTGCGTAGGGAGCTCCAGTTCTTTCAGGGTGAGCACCAGGAAGGGAACAGGACCTTCCTACAAAAGAGTGAAGCCACAAGAAGGTAAGTCTTGGCTTCGCTTCTGATCAACACTGTGAGATATTGCTGGGGTGAGTAGCTACACCTGTGTCTGCAGTTTTTAATAACTGTGTCTTCATTAACTTTAACCATGCCTGTTTTCATCTCTAAGAGGGAGACAGCTTCAGAAGATGACTCTGTGTAGATGAAGAATGATTTTAAGAGATTGGAACAATCAAGTAACATGCAAAGTCAAAGTTTCTAGCGTAATGAAAGCTAGGGTGCGCTCTCAAGGGGAATGAGTGACACCAGCATAATTTGGAGAGCTGAGAAAAACAGAGGGGAGCAAGAGAATTCCTAACTCTTTGCAAAGCTAGGGTAACAATCAGAGCTATTGTCAGAGCACATGCCTGGAGGTAACAGAAGGCAATTATTTAAATACCACATTCATGCATGAGGTACGCCCCATGTCTTGATGTGTTCTCCCAATTACACTATGTCGATAAAAGATATACACTATAAAAAGAAGTGGTAGGAGTTGCATCAGAGGAGACCAAAGCACTGGAAAAGGAGACAGGAAGACATCCCAGGAGGAAAGGCTGGGGTTGGGCATCAGCCAGAGGTACAGGGGTGCATGGCTGCCTTTGGATCACTTTGCTGCGAACTTTTGCTTTGCAACCCAGCAGCATTAGAAACAAGACAAGCGCGTGGTGGGGGCAGGCTTTTCGTGTTGTGGAACTTTTGTGTTGCTGGCTAGCAACAAATATAAGCACCTGCTAGGTGCACCACTCATTAACAACATCTACAAAGCCTTTGAGATGTGTCTCTTCCTAGGTGACTGACCTCTGGAATGGTAGGCATGGGGAATATTGAGATGGTGTGTTGGGGGTGGGAGATGTGATACTTGTGCTGGTAGAAGTCGTGGGGATAGAAATAAGAGAAGGTGAAAATTGTGGTGAGAGGTAGTATTTTCATCTCTGCCATTCTGGCTGGTGCCACCAATGTTCTGGCACCCATGGTCTGCTCACTAGGAAAGCAGGATGTGATATTTTTCTCCCTTGTTTCAACAAAGCAAATGCTTCATTCCTCTGAATGGCTTTATTTTACTTTGCCACAGCCTGCAATTTTCCTTTGCCACAGCCATCAGTAGAAAAGAGCTGAATGGGAAATGTGTCTTTCTCAAAAAAATCAAAATTCCTTTAGAAAAAAAAATGCTTTGGAACAATATTTTGCAGAAAAATAGACGATACACCCCCACCCCCACCCCCAGCTGTGAACCATTTGCTTTTCTTTTAAAATGAAAGCAGTTAAAATGATCATAAATCAGAATTTTTCCTTTCAATATGTCTGCCAGCTGAAAATGCTGTGAAAAAAAAAATGCATGCTGTTCTACATGATCCTCACTTCAAAATTACCATTTGGGTTCAAAGGAGGCAAGTTGAGAGTAATGTCCAAAATGTTGTGAGACTAAGGAGACAAGTTTGTGATGAAATGAGATGATGTGGGCGGCTCGGGCTGGGAGGCCAAGGAAGGTTGAGAAGGGTCCTCAAGATGCCTACAACCACTTTGCTTGTGATGCAGTGACTTTGTCAGGAGCTTGTTATGGAATTACTGGCTGTCCCACTAGAAATCTTTGAATTTGTCTCTGTCTTAGGGCTGTGATTTCTTGATCTCCACATTTGGATTGATAGTGACTATGACACTAGGTCTGTCCTGGCTATTTGCTTATCTGGGAATCATCATCTTGTGAATCATTTGAACATGAGAAAACAAAAAGAAGAAAGCTCATTAAGGTCATGCACAAAAGGAAAAACAGGGGGGAAAAAAAGAAATGCATTGCTCTCACATGCAGGTTTGAGACTGATTCCTCCCAGGTGGCTTCTTTCCTCACTGAGTGACCACCAGCAGCAACCTGCCTTCTGCTTCCACACCGTGTTGTAGAAAGTAGGACTGGGAGAGGTGCCTTATCCCAAAGACACGTTGGCTTGCTGCCCCATGACAAGCCTGCCCTTTTCCTCACCTTGCTGGTCCAGCTACTGGGGGAGAGCCACCAACACCTAGCTCTTCTGAGCAAGGCTGGGTGGGGGAAACCGGTCACCATATTCCACCTTCACCTCCCACAGGCAACAAAATATGACACACAGCAAAGTCAAAACCCAGAAGTCTTAAAAACCAAGCAAGATGTTGCCATCCTGCAGTATCCATGGCAAGACTCCCTGGCCAAAGCCCTTCTCAGGGCTTGCTGTGGGCAGCAGCTTGCAGCTGTCTGCTGAGACAGGGATCAGGCTTTGCATATTTGAGGTGAGGACCCCTGAGTGGAGAGCCAGTGACTTCACACACAAGAAGGGTTTGTGGCACAGCTGGGAGTATTAGCCAAGTCTTAATGATGTCAATATGCCTTAATCACAAGAACATTTTTTCCCTCATCATTCAGTGACTTGTACTACAAATACCTCTCTCGCACCTTTTATTAACCTCCTCCTTTTATCACCCATGACATGCATTTGTCTCTAAATTAGGGAGGACTGTGATAGCCCTTGGGGTGACTAAATGGTGCAATGCCTTGGTTACCCTCCCTTGCTCTCATGACATGAGGAAAATATTGAGCAGGGATTTTCCCCCATCACATGTTCTGCTGCTGGCACCACAAACCAAACCGTTCAGAAGAGCTCTGGTCTGTGCCTCGTCATTCCTGTGACTGCTGACTGAATACAAAATGTAAAAGGTTACCTGCTTGGTGCAGATAACATCAACTATTGCACATTTTTAATCACCACCAAAACCAGCAGCCAGTTTTATTAGGCCAGCACTGGAAAAAGAGACACCAACCCAGGTCTTGCAATATTTTCCTTAGCAGGTGTGTCAATGTGATGAACTGGGGAGTTTCACATAGGTGTCATCCAGCTAGGTGTAAATATTGAGCTGACTGACTGAGGAAAAGGAGTTCTTAAGATTCCTCAGATTACAGAGACAATTGTTTCACTGTACACATACTAAAAGCTTCCACTGTCTGCTTGCTTATTCAGGGCTTCATCTTGAAATTGGAAGTGAAATGATGTCTGCTTGCGTGAGGGAGAGAGGGAGGGAAACAGCAAAGAAACCTTTTAAGGCCAATCATTTGTTTGTATTTTACCTATATTTCAGAAGTACCAAAATGGCCAAGTTTTGCCAGATCATTTGAAAAGGGATGTAGACTGAGGATAAGAAATGCTATTTTCAAATGGCTACCAGGAAGAAGTTTTAGTTTTCAGACCAGACAGAATATTCTCACATTAGTTTTTCATTCCTAACAGGAAATTTTTCATGTGGTCTCTAAATTGTGGTAGGAGGAAGGGAAGGAGGAACCTGCAAACCACAGGCTTGTCAGCCTGACCTCAGTGCCAGGCAAGATTATGGAGCAGATCATCTTGAGTGCAATCACAGCAGGAGGCTCAGGGGAGACCTTATTGCTGTCTACAACTACCTGAAGGGAGGTTGTAGCCAGGTGGGGGTTGGTCTCTTCTCCCGGGCAACCAGCACCAGAACAAGAGGAAACAGTCTCAAGCTGCACCAGGGGAAGTTTAGGCTTGAAGTGAGGAGAAAGTTCTTCACAGAAAGAGTAATTGGCTGGTGGAATGGGCTGTTCAGGGAGGTGGTGGAGTCGCTGTCCCTGGAGGTGTTCAAAAAAGGATTGGATGTGGCACTTGAAGCCATGGTTTAGTTGTCAGGTGGTGTTAGGTAACAGTTTGGACTTGATGATCTCAAAGCTCTTTTCCAATCTGGTTGATTCTGTGATTCTGTGAACTTTTAAACAGTTTAACATGGCAGATGTTTCAGTGACATCTGTGAGCCCCTTAGTCTCTGTAACAGGGTTACCGAGTCCAGGAGGCTAGAACACCACCAAAATGTTGCAGAGGATATAGGCAGAGTGAATATGATATTTTTATCCACAACCATTTTGTTTAGAATAGAATAGAATTAAGCAGGTTGGAAGAGACCTTTGAGATCAAGTCCAACCTATCACCCAACACCATCTAATCAACTGAACCATGGCACCAAGCGCCCCATCAAGTTTCTTCCTAAACACCTCCAGTGAAGGTGACTAGACCACCTCCCTGGGCAGCACATTCCAATGGCCAATCACTCTTTCTATGAAGAACTTCTTGCTAATATCCAGCCTAAACCTCCCCTGGTGCAGCTTGAGACTGTGTCCTCTTGTTCTGGTGCTGGTTGCCTGGGAGAAGAGACCAACCCCCACCTGGCTATAACCTCCCTTCAGGTAGTTTTAGACTGCAATAAGGTCTCCCCTGAGCCTCCGCTTCTCCAGGCTAAGCATCCCCAGCTCCCTCAGCCTCTCCTCATACGGCTTGTGCTCCAAACCCCACACCAGCTTTGTTGCCCTTCTCTGGATGCATTCTAGCAACTCAATATCCTTCTTAAATTGAGGGGCCCAGAACTGGACACAGTACTCAAGGTGTGGCCTAACCAGTGCTGAGTACAGGGGCACAATGACTTCCCTGCTCCTGCTAGCTTTCTTGGCCACCTGGGCACACTGCTGGCTCATGTTCGGCCTACTATCGACCAGCACCCTAAGGTCCCTCTCTGCCTGGCTGCTCTCCAGCCACTGCAACCCCAGCCTGTAGCACTGCATGGGGCTGTTGTGTCCAAAGTGCAGAACCTGGCACTTGGACTTGTTAAATGCCATCCTGTTGGACTCTGCCCATCTGTCCAGCCTGTCAAGGTCCCTCTGCAGAGCTCTCCTACCCTCTGACAGATCAACACCTGCTCCCAGCTTGGTGTCATCTGCAAATTTACTAATGATGGACTCTATCTCCTTAACCAGATCATCAATAAAGATGTTGAACAGGATGGGGCCCAGCACTGATCCCTGGGGGACACCACTAGTGACTGGCTGCCAGCTGGATGTGGCACCATTCACCACCACTCTCTGGGCTCAGCCCTCCAGCCAGTTCCTAACCCAGCACAGAGTGCTGCTGTCCAAGCCATGGGCTGACAGCTTGGCCAGGAGTCTGCTGTGGGGGACGGTGTCAGAGGCCTTGCTGAAGCCCAGGTAGACTGCATCCACAGCCTTCCCCACATCCACCAGGCAGTCACCTGATCATAGGAGGAGATCAGGTTGGTCAGGCAGGACCTACCCCTCCTAAATCCATGTTGGCTGGGCCTGATCCCTTGGCCATCCTGTACGTGCTGTGTGAGCAGCTGTTGTTCAGGGAGAATTTGGTGTATTCTACTTGAAATTGCTTGATGAGTCAGTGCTGTGCCAAGCAGGGTGCAAGGTGCCACATGGCAAAATGACTTGGAAAAGGTAAAGCTAGGATGTTTTGAACAAGGGTTTTGGGGCTCATTTCCACACTTTTCCATCTGAGAAGGCTGTGCTGCCATCCAGCGTCACCTGGACAGGCTGGAGCGTCAGGCAGAGCACAGGCATGTGTAGAGTCTGCACGTGGAGAGTAACAGTCCCATGCACCAGTACAGTTTAGGAGTTGACCTGCTGGAAAGCCAAGAAGGCCAAAGATATCCTGGGGTACATGAACAAAAGTGTATCTAGAAGGTTTGAGGGGAGTTGTCCTCCCCTTCTACTCTGCCCCAGTGATGCTGCATCTGGAGTACTGTGTCCCGTTCTGGGATCCCCAGTTCAAGAGAGAGTACAACGGAGAAGACTGAGAGGAGAACTTATCAATGCTTTTATGTGTCTGAAGGATGTCAAGAGGATGGGGCCAGACTCCTCAGTGCTGCCCAGTGATAGGACAAAGGACAATGAGTACAAACTAGAACACAGGAGCTTCCACCTAAACATAAGGAAAAAATTCTAGGTGTTCTCCAGAGGTCCCTTCCAACTTCCACCATTCTGTGATGCTGTGAAATGGGAGATGGTGGGAAGAGGAAGGTTTATTAAGGTTCAGTTGGGTCAGTGGATGAACTCTTGAGACAAATACACAACGGCTGCTGCACATGGAGATGTTCTGCCTTTGTGGGAGCCACATGGATGCCAGGCTGCTGCCAAACCCCATTTTCCCATGGAGGCAAGAGTAGCTCTGTGTTTTCCAGATCATGATACGATGAAGTCAGCTTTGTGCCCCCGAGCCTCAGGTCCCAAATATGGCAGCCACATGACATAGAACTTTAACCCAATAGAAACTCACTCTTCCAGCTCAAACATGGTTTAACAGGTTTTAGGAGGTTTCACTGGCATTGTGCTGTGTGTCCTCATTTAGAATTTAGACTGATGGTGTTTGCCTGCACAGAGCCGCTCACTGCCTGGCTTCTCAGGGCCATTTCTCTCGGAAGGCAAGGGATATATTTGATGAATGAATTGCTTGGACATAACCTTGGCTATGTGACTCCTTGCCAAACATGCCTGAGGCCAGGCAGCTGGGAAGTTCTCGGGTCCTCAGTCCTGGTGTTTCCACTTGCAGTGATTACTGCCTCCTCCCATATATTTTGAAGCACATTAATGATAATTAATTACCTATAAACCTTATCATCAGCTCACCTACAAGGAAACAATGCCCGTGTGAAGACAGTAATCCATAGGATTTGTCTTATGGCAGGTACTGGCTGGAAAAATGTGCTGAGGTGGAGAGGTGCATCAGCAATGGCAGCAGCTCCATTAGCAATGACTGAGGCATTGAGTAGGCCTCTCTCTTTTCTAGGAGCTGAATGGTGAAGGCTCTTGTTTACATCCCATACTGCAGCAGAGACAGGACAGACCCAGGGGCTGAGCTACCTGTTCTTCAAGGCATCAACAGATTCTGAACACAAACATGAGGGACTGGGCACTCTGTGTTAGGGTGGTAGCAGAGTGGCTGGTGTCCCTGTGGGCACTCTGCTGCAACAGGGATGGGGGAAAGGGCAGCCAGGGCATGAACACCTCCTGGAGAAGCATGTGCCCAGGACATGAGCTTCATAGACAGCTTTGCTCCTGAAGCAGCAGCCGGGGTAATTACAGCCTGTAGTCTGGCACAGGGTGAAATTCAGAGTCTGTGGCAGGGTTTGGATCCATGGCTATGTTTCTGAAGAGGCTGATGAAGATGAAATGCTTGGAGGGAAAACAAAGCAGCAAATTTCAAAGGCCTTCCCCAGTATTTGCATATTCATGTTGACTCAGTGTGGGAACAGGCAACTTGGTCTAGAGCGGCCTTGGTGGCAAACTGCAGTTAGCATTATGAATGTGTGTACATCTTTCTATGGAGCAAGTCAATGCAACTATGTCAATAAGGCAGAGCCTTGTTCTTCCACAAAAAGGCTTCTGACTCATTGGGACTGCTGCCCACTGCACCCCTCTCAGAATCTAAGGGAATCTTGAGATCACCAATCCCCAGATGACACCTTGGTCCCAGCTCAGGGCCATGTCTCCAACACTCCATTGCCTAGGTACCTCAGCAGCAGCTCTCTTTCAAACTCTCTTTTCTAGGATAAGAAGAAGCCTTGAAAACTTAAACTCAATTCCAGCCATGAAGCTGTGGAAATGCCACAGGAACCTCTTAAATTGGTTTGTCATGGGATTTAGAGGGCTTTGCCAGTTTTACAAACTGGTTTAAAGCATGAAAAACCCACACAGTGATCTCTTTTCATTAAAGCCATTACCAACTCTCTTCTCCTCAGACCATGTCTTCTTCCATCAAAATTGAATCTGTTGTGAAGGAGAAGAATAGGATTGGAGAGTGTCCAGTCTGGGAAGAAAGGGAGAATGCCCTCATCTATGTAGACATTAATTCACAGAAAGTTTGTCGCTGGAGCCCACTCACCAATGAAGTGCAGAGTGTGTCTGTGGGTAAGAGCCTGTACTGACCGCTTTATTCCGGCAGTCCTCTTTGTCGGGCCCTGTACATCTCTCCCAGCAGTGGTGCTCTCCCTTATTTTCCATGGGGCCGCTTGTCCTGTCCTCCCATTGTGTGTTGCAAAGCGTGCTGTAGCCTGAGCCAGCCAAGCAGAGGGTACTGTGCTCAGGTATGAAGGGCCATGCAGATGTTGCCCTTGCTAAGACCAAATGGGAAGGCATATTTTGTTTGGGACTTGCAAAGGAAATGGTAGAGTTGTAATGGCTATGCCGGCCCAGAAGGTGGAAAGATCCAGAAAATATAAAGCCAGAGAGATGTGTTAATGATCCCAGGGAAGAAGGATCTTAGCATCAGTTCAGCCCTTCCTGGATCAGGGATGTCCCAATCAAGGCTAAATGCCCTAAGCAATGTGGGGAGGGGTAGGGCTGACTGATGGCCCTGGAGCCACCCACCATCTCCCACTCCTTCTAACCCACAGACGCCCGCGTCAGCTCAGTGGCACTGCGGCAGTGTGGGGGCTACGTCATCACCCTGGGGACCAGGTTTGCCTTTCTGAACTGGGACACCCAGGCAGTCACCACCATCCTTGAGCTTGAGCAGGACAAACCCAACAACAGGTTCAATGATGGCAAAGTGGATCCAAAGGGGAGGTTTTTTGCTGGTAAGTTCACGTCAGAAATTTCCCCCAGATAAAAGAGGAACTAATTACAGTGCACTTTAAGTAGTATATTTAATTCCATGTTCTCAATTCTTCTTCTGATTGCCCTGCAAAAAAAACATGGTCATGAATGTGACCCAGCTTGTGAATGCTCTGCTCAGTTACTACCGGATGGAGGAGGGCAAGGAACCTCACATCCTCTTACCTAAAGGAGGACAGAAACTATTGACAAGGATTATCTGGCAGGAAGGCTCCTCACCTACTTGGCAGACAATGTTTTTCAAACACCTGCTGCCACAGATAGTGAAAAGACAGGGAAAGGCTCATGCAAGTGAGAAGGTTTCTGGATGTGTAGAGGAGGATGCAGCTTCTAGAGCAGAAGATGAGCTGCACCCTTCACATACAGCCTCCCCCAGTTAGCCCAAGTGAAACAAGGATGCAGGGAGAGATCCTTGGCCTCCCAAAGGCAAGAAGAATGTCTGATGGGAATTAAAATGTCTCTGCATTTGTTTTTCCAGCCAGCCTTTTGTTCTTACTTAGTATTTGCCAAAACCCAGGAAACTCATCTGACTCATGGTGATGTTCAAGGGCTGACATGTCTCTAGATTTAAGGGCAAGAATAAGAGCGTAAAGCCTGCTCTGCACACCCATTCATAGCTGTGCATGGCTGATTGATCCTTTTAACAGGGATTTTGGCCAAGTGTAAAACAAACTCACAAGGTCTTCTAAAATGGAGGGCCAACAGAGACATTCTGTCACAGTACAAAGAAGGCTTAAAAGCAGCTGCTTTTACTGAGTGCTTCCCTTCTCATTGCTGCAGAACTTTCTCCTTTGGGGAGAAAAGAAAATCATAAACTAAATAATGAAGGTACCACTGAGGCATAAATTCATTAAGGAAAATTCTCACTTCTGTAGTATTCTTCACTTGATTCTCAGAAAGTTGTGATTTTCGCACAGGTCACAGTCCATTCAAACGATGGAAGTAGCCTACCAATAGCAGCAACAGAAAGAGTGTGTTGTGCTTGCCTGCACCTTGGCTCCTGATGTGATCAAAATCTCAGCCCCTGCTGTGTTGTGTAGCTCCTTTGAATCTTTGGTGTCTACAGCTTAACCCTCACGGTAACACCGAAATTCAGCCTTTTGTTGGCCAGGATCAGCTCTGCATGCGGCAGCTGCTCCTGACCTGCTTCTTTTCCTCCTTCTCATCAATCTGATGGGACTTGGTGTAGTCCCTTTCACCCTAGGACGTCTTAAAAACACTGAGAGGAGGGTTTTGATCAAGCATGAGGAGCAAGCTTCTACTTTGTAACCAACGCTCCCATTTCCATTTCAGGTACAATGGCTGAGGAGACGGCACCAGGGGTCCGAGCAAGGCGGCAAGGAGCTCTTTATACTCTTTTCCCTGATCATTCAGTAATAAAACAGTTAGACCAGGTGGACATCTCCAATGGTCTGGATTGGTCCCTGGACCACAGGACCTTTTTTCACATCGACAGCCTGGCATATGCTGTGCATGCCTTCAGCTATGATGAGCACACTGGAAAGATTGGTACACATGCTTTTCTAAATTTGGTGCTATGCTGCACTATCACTTTCTGCAGCAAGAACTGGGCATGTAAGACGCAGTGATTTATTTGATGGATCTCATATCTTCTGATTACAGCTCGTGAGCAAACTGACTGGGATTTTTTGCAGATTTAGTTACACACCAGGTGTATTTGTTGAACAAAGTTTTGACAGTCCTTCAGCTTTCTTTCATCTGAATAGGTGGTTCATAGTTAGACCCCTTCAAGGAGCTGCAGGGAAGAAGCCATTTATACTTCAAGAGTCAGAATTAGCTTATAGGATGCTGTTTATTCTTGAGTGCCATCTACTGGAGCGCTCCAATTGTGCTAGCTCCACAAACACAAATACAGAATGTGCATGCACGTAGAGCACAGAAATGCATTTAAAGAAGCAAGTTATCATTGTGACTGAGGTGTCCCAGTTCTGAAATTAAAACTGATGTTTGGCCAATTTATCTTAAATTCATTTTCTGGACGGACATTTTTACGGCAAAACCCAACCAACCAAAGAAAAGACAACACCACCACGCTAAAACAACAAAAAAACCCCTACAAACCACCCAAAACTAAACAACCAACCAACCAAATTTAAGTGTAAGCAAAATGGATGTAATCTGATTTCAAAATCCTGTAAAATAATTCTGTGCTGTATAAAGCTGTTATACACCATGGGCATTTAAATGGCTGAACAGCCTTTGTACTCTAATGGGTGTGGATTTTGTGTAATGGGTGAAAACCATACAAAATAATTACACTCAGATTTGGTTTTGTGAAGAAAATCTGCTTCTACAGATTTTATGATGTAAGATCTATAAAGAAGATTTAATGCAACTTCCCCCCAATACGAAAACATAATGAGTTTGAGCATCCTAGCCTTGGCTTTATGCTGGTGACTCTGGTTTTGGGTGGTGTAATGGCTGTAAGGGGGACAACGGCCTGTGAGCACTACTCTGTGGACTGTGCCTGTGCCATCAACCCAGCTCACCAACCCATCCACGCTGCAGCCTAGAGACACCCAGCAGTTGGTGTCCAGGCTTAAACAAAGCTGGTAGTTTGGCTGGCCATTAAAAAGTAAAGTTCTTGATCTGTAGCTGGCAGAGATTGCTTATTACCAACATTTAAACCCAAGTCACAATTTATGTGATGTGTTACCCATAAAAAGACATCAAGACTGCCAGGAGCAACGGAAATCTTTGAAATGTTTTTGTGCTTGGGACAGGAGTCTTCTCTTCCCTTGGTAAAACAGGAGCCCTAATTCAGTACAGTCCCAAACTGCAATGGCTCTGGTAGGGCTTGTTTCTGCCAGGCTAAACTAAGCTTTTCACCCATCTGCAAAATGCATGTGTGATATACATTTTGTGGCACATCTTTCTTGCAAAAGGTTTTTTCCTGTTTCCAAGAGCATGGAAGATGTTAGACTAGGGTCTGACACAGAACTGGTACCAGCCCAAGTAACACTGAGTTCCTAACTCTCCCTGCAGCATGCCCCAAACTTTTGTACCACCTAGAAAAGGAGGAGAAAATGCCTGATGGGATGTGCATAGATGCAGAAGGGAAGCTCTGGGTGGCCTGTATTGATGGTGGGAGAATCATTCGTATAGACCCAGAAACAGGTAAGGCCTCCACCAGCACATGCATGTTGAGTGTCACCTACACATCACAAACATGAGAAGAAAGGCAGCCAGGAGAGATAGTTTGATGGTGAGATAAAAAGGTGTTGTTTTTTGACCATTTCTGCCCTGTGGACTGTCATGAGCAGTGCTGGTCCAGGCCCCAATCACAAAGAGAGCGCAGCTCCTCATGCTGCTTTCCAGAATTGGGTACCCCTGCTCCTCCAGCCTGCAGATGCAGCACACCCATTTCCTAGTAACACCTCTTGGAAAAAAACAAACCAAACCCAAACACTGCATATCCCTTGTGAGAAATATAAACCTTCAATTATCTAAGAAAAAAAAAATTCTGGGTGTTGAAATGTTTTAACGGTCCAGTGCTGCTAGGGAATGACAGCCACCCCAGGCCAAGTGACTCTGCATCTCCTGGCTTCACATACTCTATTGCAGCTTTCTCAGGGAAGAGGCTGAAAAATAGTTAAAGATGTGGCAGACAAAATAATTTGATTTCCCCACAAGCTGTCCTTTAAGCCATGGCCTCTGTCTGGAAGGGAGATGCCTTCTGAGTATATTCCAGATCCGTGCAATGTGCACTAACAGTACACTCATGTCTACATGCCTCCTCGAAAACAGGAAGACATTAGGAAACAATCTCATGTTTTTGCCAGGAAAAAGAATCCAAACCGTGAAGATGCCTACTCCGAGGATCACCTCTTGCTGCTTTGGTGGAAAAGACTACTCAGAAATGTATGTGACTTCTGCATATGAGGGACTGGATGAGAAGACCTTAGCCAAGGAACCTCACGCAGGAGAGATTTTTAAGGTGAGCAGATTTTCTTTATTTCCATACGTCAGACCTACCAAGACTCACACTCTAAGAGTGAATTGCCTCTGGCTGCCCTTGCTCATCCTACTTGCCTGATGGGCTGGTCCAGATGTGTGCTTGTCCTCTGGCTGAGAACAGCTGCCTTTGTACAGCTGCTTAGGCATTTGGAAAGATGATGTGTAGAAATTGCTAGTACTAGTGTTGATTTATTGGTTAGCTGATGGTAGTATCCCCCTGGGATCTGAAGGCGGACACCGCGTTGGGATCTGCCTTGTGCAACATATTCTGCAGTATACTGAAAGAAGTTAGCTCTTGCTCCTATTTCCTACTATCTTTTAATCTGCTTTGGAAATTCTGCTCCCTTCATTGTCAGCTTCTAACTATGCCAGGAAATCTAAATGTTTGCGGCACAAACTTCTCCTTTAAACATTAAATGCTGAAATTCACCAGAAGTAATTTTTGCATCCCAATCCTAAAGCTTCTGGGATCTGGTCAGTCTGTTAGAAGTGGTTTCTACATTTTGGGAAACTAATAATTCACATTTTTGTCCAGGGTTCTTGAAACCAGCATTTGTTTCTCTCTTCATTTTTCAGTCCATTAGCAAAAAGTACATGAGGAGAATACAATGCAGATCTTAATCAGCAGCTGCTATCATTCCTTGAAAGTTGAACACAGCAGGAAAGGGAAGAGTTATAAATTAGAGGAAATGAAAAAACAAACAAACTGTAATAACAGTTGGGCAACAGGATGAAGACATGTGTCTGGAGAGATGGAGGTCTAGGCTGGGAACCTGGACCTTCTAGTTCAAAGCAGTGCTTTGAGCACAGTTCTCATGGCTGAGAACTTACAGATTTCACCAGAAGAAGACTTTCGTAGCCCTCAGGAGAATTAAATGAGCCATGTCTTTTTTATCTTTGTTCCTTCATTCTCCAGTTCTAGAAGGGGGTTTGTATTTTCCAAACATTGTCATATTTTCCAAACATTTGTCTAGCATGGGTAAAGCATATCCATAACAACCTGTTTGTTAATGTGGAGATAAGGACCACGTGTAAGGGTTGCAGACAATGTGTATATTAGCAAAGTTATTGAATGGTGCTTGATAATCTTAAAGACCTTCAACATTTCCAAGGAGTTGCAAGAAATGACTCTTTCTGGGCTCCTCTCGAAGTGGAGGGCCTACTTAGGGGTAGTTTGCTGCTGTGATGTTTGTTGTATCTCATTCAAATGTCTTTGTTGTACTCAGTTGGAGATTTATCTGTTTCTTTCTCTTTTTAACAGATAACAGGCCTGGGTGTGAAAGGCATCCCACAGAATTTCTATGCTGCTTGAACATTGGTGCTAAATAATGAGAAATCCTTAGAGTAACTCTGATAAGGAGAAGTTCAATGACCCGCAGAATTTATATGTGTGAGGATTTCTAAACACACTTTTGAGAGCTGGCTTGGAACTGAAGTTATTCCTTCTTCTGTGAGCTCGTGGCTTGATGCAATTAGCTAGAGTGGTAAAGTTAGTCTGTGCTACATCTTGATAGCTTTGGTGACTTTGCATAAATCTCTTTTGAGCTTGAGCTTAGTTTTATTGACCTTGCTGATGACCAGCTCTGGATCAAGGCTGCATGTTTCCCAAAGCAAACCTGACTCTTGCTTTACCCTTTCATGTTACAGTGATGTACCAGCAGTAATATGACTGATTTTAATAAACATTTTAAGAGTGATGACTTGAACTGGACTGCTTTCTGGCTGTGGGACTCCCCCTGAAGTGTTCTTTGATGATCAGACCTACTTGTAGTGTCCAGACTCTACTATTAGATCCTTGCTAGCCTGCTTCCATTTGCTTTGAAAAAATCCTTTTCAAATGTGCTTATGTTTTGGGGTTTTTTTCCCCCCGGCATTCAGATGTTACCATGAAAATGCTGAGTAACCACACACAGCCAGGGTACAAACAGGCTGTGAGCTACAGGATGGCCTGTGATGCCAAAACTGGGTATTCCACAAAGTTGTCAGGTCAGGGGTTATATTTGCCCCCATACACGTGGACTTTCCTTTGCTTTGCAATTCTTCTTATTGCATGTGTGGCTTCATCTTATTCTCTTACTTATAATGTTCCTCCTCTCCTATTTCAAGTAATTTTCTCCTTTTTCCCCTTATATTTTCTTTTTCTTCTTTTTCCCCTGAGCTCCTCTCTGTACTTGGAGTAATCTCACTTTTTGTCAATTATCTTCTGTCTCTCTGTGAACCATGCTGCTTAGTATTGAGTTTGAAGTCCTTGTCCCTGCTTTCAATGCTGTATAGATCTACCCAGTTTCCTCACTGTCTTACCCTCACCTCCTCTTTCCTCACCTCCTCTTTCCTTTCAAGGAGGGCAAATCTGGCCTATCAACATTTCTCCCTTTGTCTAAACTGTGCAGGGTTTTCTCCCACACCACTGATTATATCAAATCTGACTCCAGAACTTGAGTTTTCTCTAAAGACCTCAGTACATCTGCAGTGAGCCAGGACCTGTCCAAAAGCTGGCCAGACTGAGAAAGTAAACAGTAGAAGTGGAAAAGTTGCTCACCTCTTTCTGTTGCTTCTACTGCACGTTCTGCAGACAGAGCAGAAATAGCATCTTGCATGCAAGCAAATGAAATGCACTTTGGAAAATGCTGGCAGATGGACTTGTGTAAAAACAAGAGAGTGCTGTGGATGAGGTCTGTCAGTGTATCCTGACTTTGTGCAAACCTGGGCCCCAACAAGGCTATAGTTGTTTTCTACAGCTCCATGACTTTCCATTAATTTCCTGGTGAACCAGAGCTGATTATAGCTCAGTGCTGCAGAAAGCACAATGTCAATGTGTATTTTTAGAGGCTGTTTAAATAGAGACCAAATGATTTGCTGTTATCACTGAACCATTGTGGTCCTTTATTTCATTTGAGAAATCTTTCTACCTAATAATAATAATAATAATAAAAAACCAGGTTGGAAGAGACCTTCAAGATCGTGTCCAACCCATCAACCAATCCAACCCACCTAAACAACTAAACCATGGCACCAAGCACCCCATCAAGTCTCCTCCTGAACACCTCCAATGATGGTGACTCTACCACCTCCCTGGGCAGCCCATTCCAATGGGCAATCACTCTCTCTGTATAGAACTTCTTCCTAACATCCAACCTAAACCTCCCCTGGCGCAGCTTGAGACTGTGTCCTCTTGTTCTGGTACTGGCTGCCTGAGAGAAGAGACTAACATCCGCCTGGCTACAACCTCTCTTCAGGTAGTTGTAGAGAGCAATAAGGTCACCCCTGAGTCTCCTCTTCTCCAGGCTAAGCAACCCCAGCTCCCTCAGTCTCTCCTCATAGGGCTTGTGTTCCAAACCCCTCACTAACTTCGTTGCCCTTCTCTGGACTCATTCCAGTAAGTCCACATCCAGTTGATATCCAGTGAAATAATAGAATAATAGAATGGAAGGGACCACAGAGATCATGTACCCCAAATTCCCCACCATAGGCAGAGACACCCCTCAACTAGACTTTGCTGCTCCAGGTCTCATCCAACCTGGCCTTGAACAGCCCCAGGGAGGAGGCATCCACAGCCTCCCTGGGCAGCCTGTTCCAGAGTCCCACCACCCTCGTACTGAAGAACTTCTTCTGAAGAACACTAAACCTACTCCCCCTCAGCTTAAAACAATTCCCTCTTGTTCTGTCGCTAGGCAACCTTATGAAAAGTCCCTCTCCAGCCTTTCTGTAGGATCCCTTCAGGCTACAAGGTCCCCCTCAGAGTCTTCTCTAGGCTGAACAACCCCAGCTCCCTTAGCCAATCCTCACAGCAAGGGTGTTCCAGCCCTTGGATCATCTTCGTGGCCCTCCTCTGGACTTGCTCCAACAGCTCTGTGTCCTTCTTATGGTGGGGACACCAGAACTAGATGCAGTATTTGAGGTGGGGGTCTCACAAGAGCAGAGTAAAAAGGAAGAATCACCCCTCTAGTCCTGCTGGCCACACTCCTCTTGATGCAGCCTAGGGTACAATTTTCCCACAATAACCCACACATGGAGGAGAGAGAAACTGTGGTTAGATGTCACTGTAATAGGTGATGGCCAAAGTGACAAAAACATACACTCATGGCAAGCAGAGTAAGAAGACAAAGATTCCCTTTATTCCAGCAAAGCAACACATATTTGTGTGTATGCTATGTTAGTGTGGCTGGGTGTGATTGGTTAACAAACTGTTCTCAAGATTCTTACTGGTTAGTGATAGCATGGCTATGGTTACTTGTTAAGCTAGCCCAGGTGGCTCCTATCTCAATCTTGTGGTTTCTCATCCTCATTCAGTCCAGGGACTTTCCAGAGACTCAAGGGCGCCATACTCTTCTCATGGGAGCACAGTGATGTTTTCGAGGTTGAACTCCTGCTGGCTCATCAAAGGGTCTGCAGATTCATCACAGTTTCCCACAGTTTGACATGCAGAAATGTCAACTGCAGCTTCCATGGGGCTGTCTACAGATTGCCTCCAGAATTAGCTGTTTTCTCCAGAACCAGCATCCCTCTCCTGGCCAGAGATCCCTCAAACCAGTTTTGAAAGAACAAGCTGTATTCCTTTCCCCCTTTTAAACTATCTGTAATGCCCAGATCTCTGATGTGGTAGCTGTCTGGCTTACTGACAAGCAGGAGATCTGGTTCTGAGCTCTGATCAGACAAAGGGCAGGTCAAACCAGGTGTCCCAGGACAATGTCCTGCCCATTTTGAAGGGAGACGTTACAGGGGAAGGTTAGGTGTAACTTTTGGCCCCTCCAGTTGAACTGTGCCACAGCCCAGAAAGAAATTTGAGATTCAAGAGGCCAAGAGGGAAGCTTTATTTGTTAAGCACTATTCAATATACTTGGCCATTGAACAGGATTTTCCAAAGTGCATTATTTATAATCATAGAATCATTTCAGTTGGAAAAGACCTTTAAGATCATGGAGTCCAACCATCATCTAACTACCAGCTCAGGTGCTAAACCATCACAGAATGATAAACCATAATCACAGAGCCACAGAATGATAGGACTTGGAAGGGACCCTGTAGAAGGCTATCAGATTAGTCAGACATGATTTACCCCTTGGTGAATCCATGCTGACAACTTCTGATAATCTTTTTCTTTGAGATGGTACACAGAATGAGCTGTTCCATCATCTTTCCAGGGATGGAGGTGAGGCTGACTGACCTGTAGTTTCCTGTAGTCTCCCTTCTTGCCCTTTTTTTGAAGAATGGAGTGATTTTTGACTTTCACCTCACCTGATGTACCTTAGCACCACATCTTTTGAAAACCTCCAGGGGATTCTATTCCACTGTTTGGTAACCCGTTCAGTGAAGAAGTTTCTTCCATGGTTTAGTTGATTAGGTGGTGTTGGATGATAGGTTGGATATGATGATCTTGAAGGTCTCTTCCAACCTGGTTTGTTCTACTCTATTCTAATATCCAATCTAAACCTCCTCTGGTGCAACTTGAGGCCATTTCCTCCTATCACTTGTAACTAGGGAGAAGAGACCAACACTGTCTGCATTTCAGTGCAGTTACCTGAAAGCTACTGTAAAATCCACTTTTTGGGAACTTATTGTAGATAATTACTTTAGGTCATTAGCAAACACTTTGCTCCCGTGCTACTTGAGACTTTGACCAGGTAATTGGTAAAACAGAACAAAGGCTCTTGGCCCATTGCTCTGCTTCACTCTTACTTTGCCCTGGAAGGGAGTGAGTCAATAAAGCTGCACAAAGACGACTTGATTGAGAAATAAAATGTTTAGCTCATTCTAATATTTGCTCAGCAATGAGGCTGTTTGTATTCTATTTTTTTTTTCCTTCACTTGATATAATTCCTGTAGTCATTAAGATGCTGGGGGTTCTTAAAAGCAAAGGTGTTAAATGCCATTTGTCACTGTGTCAGTGCCGAGTTGGTACAAGGAATAATGGCAATTATGCAAGATTTCCTGTTTACCTCATCTGGAGAGCAGAGTGAAGGCAGGATGTTTGGAGGCAAGTCAAGTGTCCTAACCTAATTGTTCTTAATGATATTGATAGCTTAGTATCATAACCTACCATGTTCCTAATTTTAATATAAAATAAAAGTGTGTGCAGATACTTTAAATAATAATAATAATAATAATAATAATAATAATAATAATAATAATAATAATAATAATAATAATAATAATAATAATATATACCCCATCCACTAGGCTATTTGCTCTGCCAGAAAAGTAAATAATTTTGAAACAATTTGGTCTTGAGAAATCCTTAATACCCTAAATTTTCTAGAGCATCCCCAGACTGGCAAGCCAGGCTCCCTGGTTTGTAATCTTCCAGACATTTCTTGCTCTATCTCTAAAGGGAGGCAGTGTGTGCTGCTCTCAGACTCCAAGGTCCAAGTGCTTTGGGATCTCCTTCCTTCTAGGATGGCTTTCCAAACTAAAGTAAGGTTTGAGGATGAGCCTATTTTTGTTATTCACCACTTTAGTTCCCTTCAGAAGTTGATGGTTAGTGATTTTCCTTCCTAAAAAGGAAAAAAACCATTATGTGTGGATTGAAAACCGTGGTAGGACTATTCTCCAGCCTTGAGCAGGACAAAGGCATGATGGTAGGGGGTATGGGTCAAGGTTCATATCCTTTTTGTGTGTAGGGAGCAATAATGGGTTTAAGTTGTACTTGGGGAGGTTTAGATTGGACATTAGGAAAAAAATCTTTACTGAGAGTGTGGTGAGGTGTTGGAACAGGGTGCACAGGGTGGTGGGGGAGTGGCCATCCCTGGAGGTGTTCAAGAATTGTATGTATCTGGCATTTCAGGACATAGTTTAGTGGTCATGTTAGTTGGGTTAGGGCTGGACTTGGTCTTAAAGGTATTTTCCAGCCTTAGTGATTCTATGATTCTATATAGACTTTGGTGAGGATATGCGGGAGGCAATGGGTTCCTCAGCCCAGAGGAGCTTGACATTGATGAAACAAAGTTATCTATTTGAGATAAGCACAGATGCCTTGTGAGGGGATTTCAAGTGAGAAATGGCATGCTGGCTAACTTTCAGCAGCTAACAAAGGAACAGTGTGCAGTGGCAGAAGACCAATCATCATTTGCAGTAGGGCAAGTGAACTAAAGGTTTTATCCTGTCAGACGTATAGATAGCCTGTGGCTTAGCAGAAATAACAGATAAGCACAAAAAGTCTAACAATAAACATCTCTGATCTGCACATCAGAGTGCATTGTCAGTCGCTGCAAGGATACACTCTGATATGGTTACTGGGTGTCTGAGTATGTGATTGGTGTGGGTCAGCCCTATATGGTGAGAAGCATGCAGAAATGCAGGATGCTATTTCACTGATGGAGTGTTTCCCCAACATGGATCACAGGCAGAACATAAACCAGCTCCTCAACAAAACAGCAGTGACTAATGGCAGCTAGCTTGCTCCCCTTGTAAGAGGTTGGTGTGCCATCCTGCCTTTTACAAGCTTTTCTAAGCATTTACTGTGTTTAACATATATTTAACCTACACTAGGGTGAATAAATCTTACTTCTCTTGCATGCTTTTGTGTGTGTAGGGAATAGGCTTTCAACTGTGAAGATTTTGGTCTTTGTGTTTTTCAGCCATTGTGGGACAAGGTGACTGCCTTTTTGTGCCTTCCTGAGAAGACATGTCTTTTGAAACCCCATTAGTTCTAAACAGAGGGTCTCCAAACATTCAGTATCACTTAATACTCTATAGGTAGTGCTGCTGGAATGACTGACCACAGCAGTGCACTCTTGTCCCCACTACCACACTCCTGCCTGGCCCAGGGCTCTCTCTGCCTTTCCAGGCAGCCTGTTTGTGCTTTTTAGTGGAAGGTTATTACTTTGAAACCAACAAATTCTTCATTGTCTGGTGAAGAGAAACAAGCAGCTCTAGGGTGCAACTTAGCAGACTCACTTTAGAAGTGTGCTCAAGGCTAGTGAATTGCGTCTTTTAATTATTTATGCCTTTGATTGCAAAAGGACTCTCAGCTGAGTAGCACAGACATCAGCAGACATCTATGCTGCAGGTATCTGTGGAGCTGGATGAACTGAATCCTACCTTCCTGTCCTCGTGACCTAGACTTCTCTCTCAAATGTAGGTGGCATTGGCCAAAAGGTTAAAATGTTACTTGGGAGATCACTGAGATCACCACAGGCATAGTCTTGTGCTTTGGGGTGGTGAGGCTTAGTAGTGACAGTAGTCACTTCTACCCTCCCAGTGCTTGGAGGACTTCTCTAAGCTCTCTTCTCAAGGGGAAGTTTATGTAGGCTGGCACAGAAGTTCTTTCAGCTAAGGGACGCTGAAGCCTGGCATGGCTCAGCTTGTTTCCTCTCATTTGATGAGAGGTTCCTTTTTCATGATTAGTAACCCTTCCTGCAGCATGTGATGCTCACTACACTGCTAATATGAGAACAGGGTGTAAAGGACAGCAAAGACACTGCTGGAGGAAACTTGGTAGAAAGAAAGACCATCTGCCTGGAAGAGCTGAAGAGAGATCAGTGCTATCATGTCTGCTCTTGGGTAACTAAGGTACAAACAGGATTGCTTAAGAAATCTTTAGCAGATTTGGAATGCCCCAGCAGAGCCCCATCTGCTGCCTCCTACTCTAATAACACCTGACTGCAGTAGGGGTTGGTAATGGGAACTAGAAGTAACTGCTGAAGAAGGAAAGGCTCAAATTAATGCCCAGGAAAGCTGATAGCAAGCCCTGCAGACTCCATCTTTCCTCCTCTGGTTGCTGCTGCTGTTGCTCCATCCTCCTCCCACTTGCTGCCAATGCCAATGAGGTCTGTTTGCACCCACTTTCACAAGAGTGAGTGGGAGCAACTTGAGTCAGCCCTAAGTGTGCCCTTACCACTTCTTCAGTGTATGTAGGTGATCTCTGCTCAGCAGGCAGGCATTGAAGCTGCCAGGGGTGATTTTGAGGTGACTATCCTAGGAATTTTCTCTTGATTTTACTTAAGAGGCAGGAGACTGAGAAAGAGTTTCTATTTTTTACAGTCTGTCACTGGGGATTTCTCAACAGGCCAGAAAGTAAACCTCCTATTTACTTTAACACACGGCATTGCCCATTTTCCCATGTACAGGTGCTTGTTGATGCAAAGGCAATGTCCTAAGGTGAGCCATAGTTCATAAGGTACACTTCCTGCCACCTTAGTGACCTTTCTAATAATTAAAATCACACAGGGTAATTATATGAGCTTCTCATTTATTTTCAGCATCTGCTTTAAATTTTTGCGTGGTTGAGGGGTGGGGGAGGAAGTAGTGCAAAAACTTCTAGGTTCACTAAAGTTCTTCTTTGAAACTAGCAAGTTTTGTGGTTCATTCTTCTTCTGTTATTACTCTTAGGAAGAGTTAGTGACTAGGATGAGTCCTCTTAAAATATATTACTTTCAAGTATCTTTTAAATGATTTCCCCCATTTGATCAAAGCCATGATCTGCAAGGTGACCTGTTTTTACCAGGTAAGATCAGGAGAAACCGAGTTACAATGATGTACTGACCTCTGTTGGTGTCATCCTTTCTTACTCCTTTTAAATACTCCACTTGATACTGTAAAGAGCAGATCATACATCTGCGACAAGACCTGAGGCAGAATCAGTTCCTGAAGAAGCCATATCCCCATGCCACTGTAAATCTAACTTGACTCTTCAATTAATTCACAGTTCTGGGGTTGGTTTCCTAAAGACCCCTTCTGTGAGATGTTTTAAATATGCAGGGAGTACCTGCACACACATTGTGGGGGGTGTCATGTATATGCAAGAAACTCCCCAGAGACTTCTAGGCTTACTGGATAACTAGGGGAACATGTATGAATCCATATTTCCTTTGTACTTCTGTCAGCATGCATGCCTTGCAAAGAGAAGCTATGCCTGTTGCCTGTGGGTTAGCCTTTGGAGGAGAAGAATGGAGAAAGCCCTTGTTTCTCATCACAGTATCACAGTATAACTAAGGTTGGAAGAGACCCCAAGGATCATCAAGTCCAACCTGTCTCAACAGACCTCACGACTAGACCATGGCACCAAGTGCCACGTCCAATCTCCTCCTGAACACCTCCAGGGACGGTGACTCCACCACCTCCCTGGGCAGCCCATTCCAATGACGAACGACTCGCTCAGTGAAGAACTTTCTCCTCACCTCGAGTCTAAACCTCCCCTGGCACAGCTTGAGACTGTGTCCCCTTGTTCTGGTGCTCATGTAGCTAGCAAAATTGTTAGTACATGTTTTGGAAGGAAACTTACCTAATCAAGATGAGAGTGACACACAGGGACATGCCTGCCAATGCACTGCTCAGAGTGGAGGCTGAGACTCAGCTGCTCTATCAGAATATGAGTCACTTTTTTATTTGTGTTCTTCTGAGCCTGAGCTGAGAAAGCTCATGTGAGAAATGTGACAGCCCTTGACATCACTCTGCACTTTTGAAAGACAATAGCCTGACATTTTACCTTAGGTGATGGATTAAATGATAACTGGAGATTATGTAAATACTTCTGCTTTGCCATGATTATCATGTCAAGGCCTTGCACAAGATGGAGGCTCCTGCTGTTTGGGTGGTTCCACTAGTATGTGCCATTAAGACAGCAGCTCTGTCTGTTTGTACTATGGTTGGCTCTTTGAAAGCTCTGGGGGAGAACTGAGGGGAAAACTGCATCCTGATGACAAAGCTTGCTATCAAGGTGAGTCTGGGTGGTATACAGACCCCAAAGCTAACACCTGCACAAAGGTAACCTGCACAAGTACGACATTCTCCTGTTGTACACAAGCATTCTGGCACAGGCACATCACTGGTCTTCATTTTCTAGGGAGTCAAGATCTGGTAAGGAAAGCAATGAAAGGGAACATAGATCACTGCATAAATGTGCTTGCTCAGCTGTATCTTCCATTTCTGTCTAAAATTATCCTCTCCTAAACTCTGTGGGGGCAAAAGGACTTGAGATTGTAAGAGCACAGGGACTTGCATTCCTCAGCCTCATGTCAACAGCTGCTTGCTTGAAATCATGTGGGGGATTTTACACTTTCATTTTAAAAATGAGTAAGCTCAGAACTGTTCTGTGAACAGTGAGCACAAAATGTATTTTGATGCCTTATGGAGGCATTCACTTTTAAAATTTTTTAAAAATCCTTTTAGGACCATAGTTTTTCCCTTTGCTCACCCCTGCAGCAATGCCATAGCTTTAACTAATGATGCCATAACCTGAAGCTGCAGTAGTAGGAACATAGCACCAGCACTTTCCCTCACTAGTGGTGCAGTTGGTGGGTAAAATACAAATGCAGAGTCAGCAGAGCCATGTTTCATTTTCAACTGTCTGC